>NC_132910.1:58546293-59146293 GCF_047675955.1 Chlorocebus sabaeus
AAGGAAAATAATGTCAGTAAAGAAGAGAAAGTGGAACAGAAAGAAAAGAGAACTGTGGAGCGAGCTGGAGGAAATGCTCACATTTCTAGGTAGATAATTATAGAGAAATAAATGAAGAAAATAAAGAGGAATGAATCAGAAAAGAAAACGGAAATAGCATAATAGTAAACATGCAAAAAATAAATTAGGCATAAGGACTAGACAATAGACTGCCGAGAGTACGAGCATGGTTAGTGGGGATAAAAGACTCTGGATTTCAGAAGACTAACACAATACCTGTTGCTCCAAATTTCAAAGGGTTGAGAGGAAATAGAATGCGAAAACCATTATTTGAATGTGGTTGTAATTTCAGGTGATTTTAAATGATAATTATTCCCTCTGCCTCTCATTTGGATGAAGATTTTTTAGTCCATTATCAGAGAGAAACATTTACTGGCAGTTTGTTTCCAATGTTAAATGAAATTTATCAGATGCTTCCATGAAATGTATTTCACTCTTGATTTAACATTACTAAAATATTTCAATTTACCTAAATCACACAAAAAAATCTCAAAATAAAAAAAAAGAAAAAGAAAATGATATGGAAACAATGAATTCCCAGTTTCTGAGTCCTCCTGGAAGAGACAGCTGACACTCAACAAAGGTTGTCAGCCTTCCAAAATCCTAGCAAGCTGTCTTGGCCAATACACTATGTAGAAAGTGTCAAGAATCTTGCCAGTGCAAGGGTTATCTCACTTTGGAAAATATCAAATGAATACTGTTAGAAGCAGACTAACATGATGTTCAATTATTTTGGTTCTTGTGGTTGAACAACTAATATTGTCTTGCTTATGACCTCCACCTACTATGATTGTATTTTTAACATCTGGGGTACCCTTGTTTCCATGCTCTTTCCACAATTCCACTAATTACTTAATTATTTGCCAGTGTGCTTATGTTCTACAAGACAACATTGACTTATCATCTCTCTTAATGTAAACATTAAATAGTAGAAATATCACATCATGTGTATGTTTATTTTGTCTTGTTTTGCTTTATAATTCTTAGCCTCAGAGTAATTGAGTTCATTTTTTTCTTTCTTGTACCTCTGCCCAACTTGGTGGGGAAGATTAAGAGGCCACTTCTTATTTGGTGCATGAGCATTTGACTTTACTTATTTCTGTAATGGCAGTGGTAATAATGACATCAGCACAATAACTAAGTGCACTTTCTTATTCTTCAACGTTTTCTTTATATATATCATCTCATGTGATCCTCACCATTGCCCAGTAAGTTAAGCATTATTACTCTTATGGTTGTTGTTGTTATTGTTATCCCTCTTTTGTGGGTATACCGAAAAAAGGAAAGACTAGAGAGATTAACTGGCTTTTCCAAAGACATTAAACTAATCAGTGGTGAGTGGAATTTAAAACCTGTTTGAAATTGTAGTGCTGTGATGCTGACACAGATCATCTGATTATCAGAACTGCAGCTAGAAGGGGTCAAAGGCAAGGAAAAAGCAAAAGCAATACAAGACTCTAAATTTAGAGAATTTCCCCCGTCTGATCAGGATGTAGGACATGTCAGCCAAACAAACAAAGCCATTGCAGAGAAGCCACTGGCAAAGCCTGTGCTTCTCTATCACATAGTGACATTCAGATTCAGGAAGATGAGGACAGGGGAGTTTGTTGCTGGATGTGAAGAAAGAAGAGAGAATAAGCTTTATGCAACAGAATCTACTTTCTACTTGGGGTGACACTATCATTTTATACTTTAATGGGAAAGAGTAGAAGAAAGGTAGGGTTATGTGGGAAGGCAGGGAGGGAAGTAGAGGCAGAGATGAAAATAATGTATTGCTATGGTGCCTGCCTTAGCATCCACGAAGTACTAACACACTTTAGACTTCTCAGAGTAGCAGCTGGGAGCAACAGGGAATTTGGATTTTGTTGTGACTTTTAATTAAATTGGAGTTATACCCATGTCACTCAAGTATAGAGAGGGAAGAGTAAATGTTCATGTTCTCTCCTAAATTCAGAATAAACCGCATATTGTAGCAGCATAAGTAGGTGGTTTAATATATGGGTTCTAATATTAGATTGCTTAGGTTTGAACTTCAGCTTTCTTCATTTACAGTGGTGTGACTTGTACACATTGTATAACCTCTCTGTGTCTCAGGAATGTCTTTATTATTTATTAAATGTTTCGTCATTTATAAAAATAAGAATGATACTACGATTTGCTTCAAAGGGTTGCCTAGAGGATCAAAAGAGTTAATGCAATTGAGGATTTAGTTTCATGCCTGGCACAGAGTGAATAATCAATTAATGGTACCCCTTATTATAATTTATTGTGTGCCATAAGTTCTTGTAAGCTAGTTTAAGGAAATAATATACCTGAAGATCACTCACTTCTTCTATTTCCCTGAAGAAAGAACAATCTTATTCCAGATGATAAAGTATAACATGAAGATCTAATATCTCCTGGGAGAGGTTTGGACAGATCTACCACTTTGATAAGTCATTTTCCCTAATTGTGATATTTTTATTTGTTTTGTCATTTAATGTACTTATTCACTCATTGATTTGTCAAAATTGTAGATTTGTTCTTTTTTGCTTTAGATTGTTTTGTTTTAAATTAGATACTGCAAAGTATTTAAAAGGATATCTGATGTCCATTTGTCCCTTTTGACTCTGTGGAAAAAGATAAGTAACATTTTTTAAAAATTTACTACTTTTGTATTTTTGCTAATTTTATTTCTGAATTTATTATTTAAAGCACATAGAGAAATCTAAACTATTATTGAGATTCCCAAAATATAATCTGTTGTACAGATTCAGGGGTTGTGGAATACATGTTAGAGTAGCAATTTTGTTGTTAGTGATACATAAACTAATTACTTCTGTTAAAAAAATTAAACAGGATGTTGAAATCTTTCTGCCTTAAAGTTTTCTTTGATTCAATTTGCCATTACAAAGAAAAGAACCTACCAAATGTTATATTGATTGACTTCTTTAAAAAAATGCTTTATGTTTGTCCTAACATAACAATTAGAGAAAAATATGATATTCTGCTCTAGTTCCTGTCAAGAGTGGATAGAGAAGGAAGAGAAAATTGACTTTTGCTTACCTCAAATAGTAATACTAAATTTTTCTTATGCATTCTGTATTAAATCTTTCTGTGCATTCTTAAAGCGATGCTACATAATGCAAAATGTCTATCAATTATGATTAGCCTTACTTCCTTTTGATTTATGCTTCTGAATTGTTAAAAAAGTAAGAGGCTCAGGCAGACACAAATATCACATAAACCATTTGAACAATCAGATAAATTGCTAAAAACAGGTTTATCTCCTTGTTATAAATGAGCACAAGTGACTAGAGGCATAAGGAAGTAAAGCAACTCCAGCAGCCCATCAGAAAGTCACAGGCAGAAATAAGATTGTAATTGATTTTGCTGTTAACTCAATACTAAAGAGTAAACAGTCATTAGTGACTGAGTCTAAAATGGTAAATATGTTAACTATTATAAATTTCTTCTAAAATATAACCGACTATTTTAACGTACATTTAAAGCAATTTTGTAAGGAAATGAAGAAGAGTCAATATTTTCGTAGATCAGAATATACTAGCTAGAGTTCTATGACATTGCCTTACCTAATCTTAAAATTATAAGTTTCAGAATATCTTGGAAAGGAGAAGAGGGTGCAAACGTTTGTACTGGAGAAGAATATTCAAGAAGATTATGACGGTCAGAGTCACAGCTGGAGTAAGTTTGAGCAACTTTGTCCTCTTGTGCTCTCTAGTCTAACACAAAAATAAAATGATGGATGTTCATATTAGATTATCATTAAAATACTTTTCTTGCTATTCACGAGCTAACTTTCCACTTGTATCAACTATCAATTTTCTATAATTCGTGGTGAGAAGAAAGGAACATTAATATGGATTATTTCAAATTCCTTTATTTAAAAAAATTTAATCATAAAAATGATTTGCTTTCCTGATTATGTTTAGTGTTACTCAATGTCCAGAGAGGCTATCAGATTATTTACTCTTAAGCAGGAGAAAGTTGGGCTGAGGTTAGAAAAAAAAGTCATGGATAATTTCAGAAAGCGAAGAGATCGCTTACCGAAAATAGAGTGTGTAGTTTATTTCAGTGAGCACTTTCATGAATGTTTGTGCATACAGATACAGCATACTTTCATTAAAGAAAATGCAATCTACAAATATTAGTGCTCTTCAGTCAACTCGTTCAAGCTTCTCTTTCAATGAATTTCAATTCTTTTCTCACACATAACTTCATCCAAATCACTGTCCTTGAAGTGTCCAAGTCATATTAGAAAAGCATAGAATCTGAATTTATGTTAAACCATAGCTTCTTTTTAGAAACACATACCAGAAAGCTCATCTACATTTAAAATATAACTATAATTATCACTATTCTAGTCACTTTTAAAAGAATTGCAAAATGCTACTGCATTGCATTCAAATTAAATTCATCTGCCCATCTCAAAAAGACAAAAAAAGAAGAATAAAAGAAGCAATTGCAAACACAGATTCAAAGGTTTTTCATTCACACAGAAAAATATGTGAATTGCAAAGCTTGATTTTTTAGTAGTTTGGGTTTTTAAAATTTGTTTTGAAGGTGGCCCATAAAAGTCAACACCTCAAACTTCAGAGATAGTATCGAGAAATGGCATACTTCATCAAAATGTATTTATTCACATGATGTTGAAGATTTTGTTTGAAATTCCTTTTAATTTAGAACATCTGAAACAGTCTCCTTAGAAATTGGCATATATATTAAAATGCATAAATATTTGTATATTATGTAAATATATTAGTAACAGCCCTGAAACTTAATTTAGCCTGTATACAAATATAGTACATACATGCAGTACTTATTAGCAATAGCTGCAATTGAAAAGGCAAATTAAAACATTGATGCAAATAATTCAGCAGTTCATTTTTTGCCAATTCTGTATCAATCTTCTGAATGCTGTCACTCTCAATTTCCTATGTCAGTTTCCTTTACAACTCATACGGTGTATTTGAAAGCAAACCTAAACTGAGAAATGTAACACCTCTGGAGAACAGTGGATTTTCTCTCTCTAAGTCTTTTCTAAAATTCAAAGGCACATTTTCCAGAAGTGATATTACAAATAATCCATCTTGCCTATGGAACAAGTAGAATTCCTGTAAATAAGAATATTTATCTTTACATGAAATCAGGCAACTTGCAATAAAACTTTAGAGCTCATATAAGTCTCTTTTTCACTTTTGTGGATTAATTAATTTTCTAAATTTATTCAAGAATTTCTTCTGCAGTGGCAAAATTTCATTCTCTATCACGAAAAATTAAAATAGGCTATTTTCAATTTCCATTTAAGAGAAAGAACACCAAGGACTAAGTTTCCAATCTGCCTACTTGAAGCTGCATCCTAGAGCTTCTTCCTCCTGTATCCCTGAAGGAAATCTATTACAACATCATTTGTCAAGTATAAAGGGAGTTGGGGGAAATCAAACTTGTTAGGTTTTAGGATGATACTATATGGTTAGCTAATTAGATTAGTTGACACTTTAATTCCAATATTTTCAATCATATTTTACTATTGTGATGCCTAAAACTTTAGCTCAGCTACATTTCTATTCTAGAGTTTTTCTCTACAAAAGGAAATGACATCTTCCCTGTAATAGCTTTTCTAATTTCCATTTCATTTATGAAAATAATAATACTAAGAATGTTGGTAACCACATAACTATAGAATAAAAAAGATAAAGAGACTCGTAAGTATCCAAAGAATTATTCTTTTTACTTCAAAGAGAAAATGTGTTACTATTTGTTTCTTCATAACAGTACATACTTTAGATCATTCATTAAACAGGAATATACAAAATAAAATTTTCCCATTTGCCAGCTATCCGCCTGCTATTCAGCCCAATATTTTATTTTGTTTTACCTTTATCTTGAATATGTTAACACTTTTTTCACAAGCTTAATGTCAAATTTTAACAATCTAGGATTCCAGTTCAGTAAATATAATAAAAGACATTCCACAGAACTGGTATGTTATAAAAGGCATATCAGAAATTCAACCCATTTGTGAAATAAATAAATAAATAAACAAATAAATAAATAAATAAATAAATTCTCAATATAAGGCGATGTAAGTAGACTTCCAAACTCTTCAAGAAGCATGATTAAGTAGCTATTTGGAGAGGGAGCCACATAAAAACATATTGTATACTGATTTATATACAGATACAGTATCAAAACATAAAGAAGCAGCTAGGTTGTGGGTGCATCCCTCAGTCTCCCCTGTGTAACGCCATGGCTAATGAAAAGACGGTGTAACTGATCTTCTGACAGAGGAACATCAGGTGTGTGGGCCCAATTGTGGGACAGAAACAAAAAGCACTTTACAAAAATTCCCAGAAAAAAACATAGATTAGAATGGAAAGGAACCTCAATACTATTGAGTCCTTCCCTGTGTCCTTGGGAGAACTACATATTAAGCTTTCTTCAACTGGGAACATGAAATTTGAAGTCAGTAGCATTAGAGAAGTCATAATTTGGATTGAGAGCACCCATTCTTTCTAATCCCTGTTTCATCTTACGACACACTTCTAAGAAACGGTTAGGTCCATTGCTATTGGTAATCCTAGGGTGTCTCCCAGGAGAGGAAAAACGAATGAAAGTGGTCACATAAGTGTGTAGGCATGTGCACGTGTGTGAGCATGGGCAACGGTTATGTTTGTGTATACGTATATGTACTTTCTTATTTTTCCTGAGACCTTAAAAAAGAAATCTGATTGCTGATTTTGTAATTCCTTGAAAGGATAGCTGAAAAGGTAGACATTTCAAAGCTCTGGGAAGAGTTCTGGAACTGCAAAACTAGCAAAACTGCAAAATTGTCCCCGTGAGAGGGCAGTAGTCCCTGGGCCTGAGTTTTGTCTCTCTGTCCATCCCAGACTGGCTTGGCCCTCTCTGTCAACCTTCACCCTGCTGGCTGCGCTGTGGACAGGGGCGGCGGAGCACACCGATAGCGCGCAGAACCGCAGCATCAGTCGGCTCCAAGGAAACTCAGATCTTTGGGGCGTGGGCCGCCGCCAGGGGTTGACACTTATGCTGTGCGAGGTGCGTGTGCCATTGGCAAACTGGCTTTCTCAGTTTTGGCTTCCCACAAAAGGAGCGGAAGGGGGAGCTGTCGTGATTCCCAGTGCCCACAGAGCCCCCTCTCCTGGCCACTGCGCGCCAGCCACAGCTGGTACCGAGTGTGCTCGCTAGTCTCTGTGCGTGTCTATTTGTATAACTATCTGCAAGTGGCTTTCAATTTAACTGTCTGTGTGACAGAGACAGAGGCGCCTGCGGAAAGTTCCCTCTCTCAAAAACGCCTTCAATGTTCTGCTCTATCGCTGGCGCCTGCGACGCTGTCATTGCCATCTCATCATTTTGCTTCCTTCCGGGTGATTTATGTACAATTATGCATGAGTGAGAAATACGTGTCTACTGGAGTTGTTTTGTCTGTGACCTTACTTCTTTGAAGAGAGAAAGTGATTGGGAGGGAAGGAGAACCTGAAAAGGACTAATTTCCCCTCCGGAGTGTAAAATATAATGGTTAAACGCCCAATATCTCAATGTCTAGACTGAAATCCCGCTCTGCCACTTATACTAGCTGTGTGCCTTGGGCAAATCGTTAATCAATCTGTGCCTCAATTACTTCATTAGCAGAATAGGAAAGCAACAGCATTTAGCTCGCAAAGCTGTGAAGATTAAATGAGTGAATATGTAAAACGCTTAGAACTGTGCCTGGCATGTTAATAGGTGCTATAGGTTAAATGCTATTAACATCTTCGTCAGTTGATCACAGTGTTAAATGGAAGGACCATCCTGACCACTTTCTCCACAGGAAAGCACTAGATCTTGATACGTGCCCACGCCCCAATGCAAAGGTGAGACCGAATCCTAACCCGTTCACTCCGTGCAGTGCAGGACCAGCAGCCACCCAGACACCCCCCATCCACGCAGACCCTGTTTGGGGAATCCCTCCCCAGCAGTCTGTTCTCTATACCTGGGACCATGCTCCGAATTTTTGGGGATGCAATGGCAAACTGCTAGCCCAAGAGAGCTGGCCCCTGCCTCTCCTGTCTGAAGAGTGTGTTTGAGGGTTTTCCTACCTGCCCCAGGTTTTTGCCCTTCTTACTGCCGCCGAATGCCAGTCCTTGGTATATGCCCGCAGATCGATTGGAGGCCTGAGCAGGCGTCTCCCCGCCCAGAGAGGACTTGATGGAGTTGAGTTTGGCCCGCGAACTGCCGATCTGTGAGCTCTCCACCATCAGCACCGCGGCCAGTAGGAGCAGGCAGCGGGACGAATCCTTGCACCGCATCAACGCGGCCATCTCCAGGCGAAGGGTTCCCCAGGAAGACTCAAAGCCCGAAGGGGTGGGAATGCAAGGGGAGGCAGGACCCCAACACGGGGCCCCTCACTTGGGTCGCGGGGGCTTGCAGATTGTGTTCCCTCAACCGTTCCTGGTTCGGGGACCCAGGACCCTGTGAACTCAGTCTCACGCCTCAGGACAGAAATTAGCGGAACCCAAGCGAGACCAGCTTCTCCACCAGGGCAGGAAGTTCTGCAATAACTGGAAGCAATCAAAGGCTAGGCGCTTTGTCGCCAAGGAGGCGTGACCCAAGGTGCAAGAAAAGCCAGCCCTGTGGATCGCACCGCTTCGGTTGCTTCTTGCCCCGCACCTCCCTGGTCCCGCCGGGATCTCGGCGGTTTAATTCTCCTCTTAATTGATCAGGAGGCCCGCACCAGTTCCTTCTCCTTCGGACTCAGTTGCTTTTCTCTCCTCTCTTTTCCTATCCTTTATGTGTCAAACTTTGCAGGACACAATGCTCCTTTTCAAAGTTAGCAGGCGCTATAGTAGGGGATCAGGAGATGTCCCCGGATCGAATCCTCGAGATCTGAAGAGAACCGAGGTCCCCCACACGCGCACTCACAGTTGCCCCGAAGCGTAGTCCCTTGACTCACAAGAGACAGAAAACCGCTGCCAGCGCAGCGACGCCAGGCGAGCGGACTTGCGCTACGCTCGCCGCGGGCTCCCGCTCGCTCTCTCTGCTCTCTCCCCCTCCCTCTTTGCTTTTTATAGCTTCCCACAGTGAGTTTTTTTTTTCTTTTTTTTTTTTTTTACCTCCGCCCCCAATTCAAGAGTGACGAAGAGTGAAAACTTTTCTCTCACCCCCCACCGCTTCCTCCCCCCCTCCTTTCCGCGTGCTGCTTCTCCTTCTGCGGCTTCCACTCCAGCTTTTCCTCCTCATCCTCCCGCTCTGTCTCCACCCCACAACTGCTGGAAAAGGGGGATATAGCTTTTCCATGGGGTGAGTGGAACACAGGGGCTCCTAATTCCTGCCAACAACTCCAGGGGTTGGAGGGGTCTTTGGAAACAGGCGGAGGGCAAAGGTGGAAACCGAGAGGGGCAAGCTGCCACCACGTGATCGCCGCCACCCTTCCTTAGATCTTCCCACCCTTCTTCAGCCCCTGACTCTGCGGGGAGAGCTGGAAAAACCCTATGGAAGCTTTAGAAAAGTGAGCATCTGCGCAACTGCTCATTAGAATTGTATTCTTTGTGCGCTCACGTTTGGTTTTAGCCTGTTCCTCCCAGGGAGTGTGTGAAGCTGGAGTCGTATAGGTGCGCCTGGGGGTGGCCAATGATCCGGATAGAGGATCTGGAAGGAAAGGGGCAAACCAAAGAGAGGAAAAGATGAGCCTGTTCGATTTGGGTATTTTTAGTCTCCTTCTGAACCCGGGCGCCGCCGCACACGTAGCATATGTCTATGTCTCTGAGGGACTGGGAAGAAGGGGGTGCTCTGGGTACGCTCCGAGAGTTTGGACCTCACAGCTCGATTGAGCATCTTTACCATGCCAGGCAACTGCTCTTTTTGCGAAAAGAAAATCCCAGATAGGAACGAACGGGGGCAGGGAGACTCTGAGATCCTGTCTCCCTTGGCTTCCTGCCTTCTAACCCCTGGAAATTACAAGAGAAGTCATTCCTGTCAGCCCCCGGGGCTCTCCAGGTCCAATTCCCTTCGGTTGAAGGTCGAAGGCGGCTCCGGGAACTACTGGGACGCGCTGGCGCTTGGGGGCGCCAGTGGCAGCCGTTCAGCTAGCCACGGAAGTGCTGCAGGAGACAAGCGCGGAGTTCGGAGATGTCTGGTGACCAAGTGCGAGACTTCCCAAGCACAGCAAGGGATTGTTCGAAAGTTGTTGCATTTCTCTTTCGCAGACACTAACGTTCAGGAGCAGAGAAATCCAAGCATTGAGCCACAACTTGAAGTTAGAAGGCTGCTGGCCGCCAGGGGAGGATACTAGCAGCATCCTCTTCAGAATTTTTGGACCTAGATTTCACAGCTTTCACACCTGATCCTGGCGCATGTCCATGAGTAGGAATTAAACTTGTCGCTAAGTGAGAATGTTAGTGACTCTTATTTTCCCCAAAACAACGCAGAGTTCTAAAGTGTGGATTTAGAGCTATTTTCTCCCAGACAGCTCCAGTTTTGCAAATTTCTCAGTCCTGACCTATGAATCTGTCTGCCCTGAAATTCTTCATTTTCAGAATTTTTTTTTAATACACAAGCAAATGGGGATTAAAATTTGCACCCTCTGGCATGTGTTCTTATCTTTTGAATTTCCTTTCTTTAAGATAGAGATTTTTTCACATTTTAGTGTGTGGGTTCCCCCCCCCCCACCCCGCTTTAAAAATATGCCGCGAATAACAATATGGATGACCCTTGAAGGACATCATACGATCAATCACAGAAAGACAAATCCACTTATAGGAGTTACCTAAAATAGTTAAATGCATAGAATCAAAGGTTGGAATGGTGGATACCAGGGATTGGAAGGAGAGGAGAATGGGCAGTTACTATATCAATGATCACAAAGTTTCAGTTAATCAAGATGAATAAACTCTTGAGATTTGCCATATGGTATTGTACCTGTAGCCAACAATAATGCATTGTACTTTTAAAAACTTATTGAGAAGGTAGATCTCATGCTATATAGACATAAACTTTATATGTGTGTGACATTATATACATGTACAATGTATATATGTATTTATATATATACACACGCATGTAATATTATTGTAGTAAGAACATTTAACATCTATATATGACCAGTAATAAATCTGTAAGTTTATAAAGTTAAGTGAGGCATTTTAGGCACTAATAAAAGGCAAGGAGAGGGGTCCTTACACTATAAATAAATTACTTAGGATTTCGAGCTTAGATTTTACGGAAGAGTATATCTTTTGCCTTCATTCTGGGTTTGCCAATCAGAAAGCATGACAGAAATTGAGAAAATTAACTTAGGAATCTACTGGTTTAAATATTTCTGAAAAGTAGCTTAGAGCAAAAGGAAAAGATAAAAGCTAAACATGTAGGCAACAGATCGCTCTACATTCACTTGGAAGGGTGTAGACTTTGACCATACGTTGAAGAACAAACACAAATGAACCATGAGAAAATGTGAAGATGCTTTGCCTGTTTCTGTCACTTCCTTCTTTCTTTACTTCTAAATAAAATAATATCCCACATACACAGGCCTAACTTTACTCATATGTACTGTTAAACAGAAAAGAAATATCAAGCACAACACATTTACTCTCAGTTCTGAGTACCAACCTAAAGACATTATCTCAGGGGCTCATTCAACACCCCACAAGTTCCAACAGCAATTTTTTTACAAATACAGTTAAATTGAAAGTCGGCATAAAATCTACTCACACAAACATTCTTCCATATAGAACAAAATCAGACATATAGAATCAAAAGCTAAAATACACACAATTATGCCTTAGGCTAAAAATGAGTCAAAAACTAATTCATTCATGACACAAATGCTTTCTGTAAATTTTTTTGACAGTCAGAAACAAACATACATGACCCATATGTTGACAAGTAGATATGCATACACAAAATCAACTAACTGTAAATAAACATAATCCTTTGGATTACTGTCATAGCACCACATGTGTTTTTCCCTTGTGTGTTTTCCTAAGTATAAAGACAAAAGCTTCATATCTTACTTGGGAAAGGAGATTTTTATGCCATTTGCAATAACATAACTAAAGAGTAGATATTTAAAAAGAAGACTGTACAAAAGCAGGATGTACAACCCCCCTGTCCAGAAGAAAGTACCTTAATGGACATTTTTTCCTTTGGCCATACATTCCCTCTTATCTTTACTCCTCTAGCTGTGGGGCCATTTTCGTTCCACAGAAAAGCCACTACTTTCTCAGAAGTTGTTTCTGGATCCTGGATTCCTTCTGAATACTTAGTCCCAAAGGTAAGTTAAGTATATAACTTGTCACCTTAGTCTTGTTTACTGCAGCTTACTAATTTTCATCCCATTAGCTCTCTCCCTGCATTAGAGAATACTTTCTACAATAGCCTTTTTATCAGTTGTTCATGAATTCCCCATACAGAAGCAGGTATGGGGCCCTGAGGACACAGTGGTGAATGAGTGGGGGCCTTCCATCTAAAGGGGCTTGGAGCTCTGTAGACACCTTGATTTACTAAAATCTGCTTCTAGCCCCTCTCAGAAGTTGCTGCTGTGAGTCTTTCTCTATTCTCATCTGCTGCTGAATTATGCCAGTCTCCGAGTTCAATCTGTTACAAGACATCTGCAACTCGAATTCAAGCCAAGCTGGCTTGAATTCATGTGACTTTGGGAATACAAATGATCAAATATGTCCCCCAGAGTTCTTTTTTTTCCTTCAGAATTTATATGCACATTTTAATGGTGTTCAGAGAGACAATACTCCTACATTTGTTGTTGGACCCAAAGAAATGACCCTCGTGATGGTAATGTTAGGTAAGTAAGAACAGAATAGCAAACCTGGGAAGTAAGATTCTCTTTGGTAGGTCCCACAGTACCCCAAATTATCTTGCACACACAGAATAGACATGAAAATCTTTAATGTGTTGTTGGACCTTGATAGATGTTAAGGATCTGAAAAATAAGATTATGTGGGTTTTCCCTATCCATAGTAAACCAAGCTACCTGGCTCTGTAGCCTAGTAATACTCATACTTTGAGAGTTTTATGTTTCTCCTCTGCCTAAGAACAACAGTCTCTTGTGTTGCTGCAAACTAATTTTAAATACCTGGTAACAAACATAAGCTTGCATTGATATTGTGAAAACTTTTTGTGTTTCTTGATGGGAATAATTTTCATATCAGATACGAAAAAACTGCATCTCCTATTTGATTCCTGCATTAATTTCAGTTGTTGATGCAATCTTGACAAGGTCTCATGGACAGCAGGACCAGCTAATAAAAAAGATCTCATCACCTACATTTGAATCACTAGCTATGCTTGACACAAACATGCGCAAGTGAAATGGGTCTGAAGATTTCACAGTAAATCAATCTGAAACAATTGCTCAGCCAACAGCTTCTTTTTTGAACCTTAACAAGTTAGTCATCTTATCCATACTTTAGCTGCCACTTAAATGAAAGAGGATTACTGAACAGATATTTCCCCTTGAGCCTGAACCCAAACAATAAAAAAATGCAAATAACATAATCTGAAACTCAGGCAGATAAAGACTTCTACTGAGCCTTGTGCATGTATGTGACCATAGATGGAGGTGGAATTAGAAAAAAATCATCAAATGTTTAATAAGAAACATTTTCCTTTATGATATAAAATTTTTGTTAGTTCTATACAATGCATATCCTTTTTGGTATGTTCTCACTGCTGAGTTCTGGCAGGTTTTTTCAAGATTCATCTTTTGAAACAGTACTAAAGTACCAAGTAATACTTGGCAGTGAACGCATCATATGTTTAATTCTTGAGTGAGGTTAAATTCCAAAGAATCTCATCCTGATGAGCAACAAAACAAACAACATTTACATAATCTAGACCAGGGATTTTCAGATTCTGTTCCTTTTGGCTCACTAGGGTCCTGCTGAGGTCTCAAAGTAAGTTGAGAACTGTGCTTTTTTTTTTTTTTTTTTTAACAAGATTTCAGAGGAGAGGGATCCAGCTCTTGGATCAAAGTTAACTTTTAAGTGCCTGTTTTTGTTATTGTTTTTATTTGGGAAAGGATTGTGTTTGTTGTTTGGTTGGTTTTAATCAACTGTTAACTGATCCAATTTAGCAGCCACAGTGAACTGGGCAAAATACTCTGTGAGCCGTCAACCTGCCAAATACATGATAGACTTATTTCTACCCTGTTAGTATTACAGAAAATTTCCAAAATGAACATTACTCAAGTGGGGAAACTATTAAATATATGGCAATTTATTTAGTCAGAAATGATTTGGTCATTTGAAGTAGGGAACATTAAAAATGAAAAGGCAGGGTAGCTAATCCATTCATTGTACCATATGTTTATTCCTGATCAATTATCTGAACCTATGATTAAAGAATATGGCAAAAATTTAACTATACTCATACCACACATAAAATAAACTATGGTGCAGACTAAAAATAATGGAACAACTATTTGCAAATAATAAAGAAATAGATTCTCAAGAGGCAACTCAAAAATCTGTCTTTGAAACACCACTGGGCTTGGTAACAGAAAATAAATAATGTGTTTAGTTTATCTTTGGAAGATTAGTTTGTAATAGATCCTACTTTTTGACATTCTAGGTATAAATTATAATGCCCAGGATCAGAAATGGTTTGGGATATAAGAAAGTCAAGATACTATGCTTCAGTCAGCTTAAGGAATGTTACAGGTAACTGGCTTGGAATATACAGCAATAATAAAAGTAATAATAATAACCAGATTTATTGAATGCCTTACATGTGCCAGGTTTGTTGAACACTTTACATATAGTGTCTCTTATTTGTATGCCATAATTCATCCCTTTAAGATAATGAATGTACAGTCCAGTATTAAAATAATACTGAGTAAAGAGTAGCTTGCAGGACAGTGTGTCTCCACTTGCAGTAATGGATGTCCAGTTATGGCAATAATGTGGAGGACACACAAGAAAAGGGGAATCCATCAGAAAAAACTGGAGGTGCCATTTCACCCTTGTAGCATACCCCAACACAGATTCCTCTGAAGCAGCTAAAATAAATCACTTGGCAAAGGGTTGCAAAGGACACCAAAAATATAAGTACATGACTACATGTATTGCAGCTTCGCCTAATATAGTAAAACTCTTGGGCCTTAATATTTATAAAGCAGAGAACTTAAAAAGGCCCTCTGCTACAGATGGCATATTAGCTTTCTAGGGCTTCCATAACAAAATACTACAGATTTGGTGACTGAAACAACAGAAATGCATTTCCTTACCATTTAGGAGGCTATAAGTCTAAGATCGAGGTGTTGGTAGGTTTGGGCTCCTCTGAGGTGACTCTCCTTGTCTTATATGTCACCACTTTCTCACTGTGTCCTCCTGTGGTCATCCCTAGGTCTGTGTTCAAATTTCCTCTTCTTATAAAGAAACCAGTCATATTGGATTAGGACCTACTTTAATTTTGTTTTAATTTAATTGCCTTTGTAAAGAACTCATCTCCAAATGTGGTTACATTTTAAGGTAGTAGGACTTACGGCTTCAACATATGAACTTGGCAGCAGGGCATGGGGCAAAATTCAACTCATAACAGATAGATAGATTTGTAGATGTAGTTGCATATTGAAACACTTGGGAAAACAGTAACATTTCTGTACAAAACACATATAGCAGTTTCTCAGAGTTCCTAAACTCAACAGAGAACTGTTACATGTTTATTTTGAAAACATTATTTAAATATTTTTATTACCATTTTATTTCTGGATCTGTGTTAATGATACTCATTTTTTTACTTTCTCTCTTTGTGTAACTTATGGCTAAATTAGAAATCAGCCAACTGAGTCTGACTGTGATTGTCAAGATTCCACTGGGGCCCTGAAAAAGAGAAGAGAGAATACAAGCAATTTGCCAAGAAGATAAAGTCATTTCTACATTTTTAAAAAGTGCCTAGTTAATGAAAGATGGAAACAATAAAACATATCAGTACATGATAGAAAAGTGAAATCATCGTAGATCAAAGGAAAAGGAAATAGCAATCAAAACTACAGTGATCTAGCAATCAGCAAGTTGTTCTGTTACTAACTTAATTTGTCCATTTATTTAATTTGATTTGTTTAATTTACTCAGAAAGTTAATAGTTCCTTGGAATCACAGTACCTTTAATTAATTCAAGGCAGTGCTAAATATGTAAAAACAGGGGGGATATCTAATTTCATTGAAACTGGTAATGAAATCACTTTTAATATAAGTGCACTTGACCACTTAGTCTTTTAAGTTATTAAGAAATCTAGTTGGAATAAGCTCAAATTTACTTTAGCTTTTTTGTTGTTTTTTCCTGAAATTTATAAAACGTATTTTGGTTGTTATTGTCAAGAATGTATGTGAACGTTTGTATATATTAAAGAACAATCAGTATCTCCAAGAACATAATAGCTGTTTATATGTTACAGCTGAAATTGTTGGGTTAGCCTTGTTCTCCAATGCCAATCAATGCTGTATTTTTAAATTAATAATAAAATGAAACTCTCAAACCTTTGACCAATTTGCCTTTTATATATCAAAGTGTATTGTATAAATATGCTCAGTATTAATAGAAGTACTGGAAGTTTGAAAACCATCTTTTTGTTTTATAATCTTCAATGTATTTCACCCCTCCACTTAACACTGGAGGTAGCTACCACTGAGGTCAGGAATATATAAACTATTACTATAAACAGGGACTCTTTTTAACATGAAAAGGTAAGCTATATTTCCAGCCTTCTAAATACCACTTCCAAATTTACTAAATTACTTGGTGTTTCCTCCTATATGTTAGCATAATTTTAGAAGGTCGTCCATTAAAAAAGCCCCCAGCTGCAAGTTCTAACCAAAAGTTATATATGTTACAGTCCAAACTCTTCATTCTCTTTAGCCAAGTGTAGATACTGCCTAAGATGGCTAATTTTAAGATAGCTTATTATGATGATATCTGTCACTCACTTGTGAAATACTTCCTGAATAGAGCTGACACAATCATATCCAATTTTCTGTTTCAGGGACTATTTAATGTTAAAAATGTCTCTAAGGAAACCATTCTAAGGAATTCCTCTAAGTAAATCTATATATATGGAGGATGGAAAACACAACCCATCATGGTATTATTCTCTGACAACAAAAGAATTCCTGTTAATGGTTAGTAATAGTTATTATTTTTTTAAGTAGTGATCTTGTAGTGATTATTAGTCGGAAATATTGAGAGGTCCAAGTTCATGCAGCAGAGGGCAGTAATGGACACTTATTATGGTAAGAGAGATGAGCCAGAGATTATTACAAAGTAATTTTTCTGGAGAAAGGTATTTAATGGCCTTTCCTATACCAGTGTTATTAAATAGAGGAGAACTGATAAATAAATTCACCTATTCCTCTCATGAAAAGGTTGCAACACTCTTCAAATATTAGATTGACTGAACTAAAAACACATTCAGAAAGTTTTCTCTTATCTAACTTTGTAGATAAGGAACCATTTTTCTATGTCAAGGCATATGCAGTGCCCATGTAGCATTGTAAAAGCTCTTCCAAACTACTCAGAAACAGAGGCAGGTACACAACATTGTAAATGGTCTCACAAGTGTGCAGAATGCATTGGAAATTAACAACACTTTTTTCATCTTATTTACTACCACCTTATTATCTGTCTTTCTCTCATTACCTGGAAAAAAAAAATGCAACAAAATCCAAGGACTTCCATTCTTACCTTCCTTTAGTTGCTGTGGCTGCCTACTACCCTAATTATGTTAGCAACGTTTTGTCCTTGTTCTTTCAAAAACTACATCAGCAAGCTCTTTCTTCAATCACATCTTCCTGAATCTACACCTTGTTCCACTGCTTGAAATAAACCATCAAATAAAGCAGACCCAAAACAATGGTAGGAGGTGACGGTGTTATTCAAAATTTTCATAGGTAAAAATTTGAAGGTAGAATCTGGGAATACATGATGGCATAGTTATTCTAACTCCTGCAGTGCTATGTAAAACCAGAAAAAGAGATGATGATAACAATTCCCCAAAATGCACATGCCAGCACACAACACACACACACACACACACACACACACACACCATCTAGAGTAAAATTAGACGACAAGGTAAGCCTAATCCCTAATAATTACAAGGCCCACATAATATCAGTTACTATAAAAAAGGAAGTTTGGGCTGGGTGTGGTGGCTCAGGCATGGAATCCTAGCACTTTGGGAGGCCAAGACAGATCACTTGAGTTCAAAACCAGCCTGGCCAACATAGTGAAATCCCATCTCTACTAAAAATACAGAAAAATTAGCTGAGTGTGTCAGCGGACGCCTGTAATCCCAGCTACTTGTGAGGCTGAGGCAGGAGAATCGCTTGAGCCCAGGAAGTTGAGGGTTGCAGTGAGCTGAGATCATTCCACTGCACTCTAGCCTGGGTGACAGAGAGAGACTCCATCTCAAAGAAAAAAAAAAGAAAGTTTGAGGGAAAGCAATGGAGCTCTGAGAATAAGAGAATCCTCAAATTTCCAACAGATCCTCATTGGAAAGAGCACAGCCAATCTGAGAACAGTAGACCAAATCAGAAGAAAATGGATTCTGCAGGTCCTAATTCCAGGATCAAAGCCCCTGGTGAGGAGAAACTGTTTGGAGTTGAATCCAAACTGAGCAGGCTAAGGAATTAGGGACAAAAGAAAAAAATCTAAATGAAAGTCAGGATGGAGAGGAAGCAGATCTCAAAAATGTGACACCATTTTTAAAATCACTTCATAAAAACAATAGAAGAGGGGGTGCCAAGAACAGTAAAACTAGAAAAGTTATTCTGGCCCAACCATCTCTCTGATAGCAAAGTAAAACTTATTTACCTTAAACCTGGGCAACCAAATGAGACTGTGGCCCAATCATGTGTATATCTAATATGACAAAAAAGAAAATAAGGACAAAACAGTATCACTAGAGGCAAGCTATAAATCAATGTCAGAGAATACATATAAACAGTAACTTAATATTTTAAAATATGATAACATTTTTAAGAAATATATTTACACAATGAAAGAACATTATAAATCATAACTGGAAATTTTCCAATCATATGTTTCAAGAAAAAAGGATTTGAAGAGTGATGTGAGAAGAAAAATGATTTCAGAATTAATATTAAACTGGAAAGAACAAAAAAGCCACATATAATGCTTTAGGATAAATATAAGATGGGAAAGAGAAAAATTAGAGAGAAATAAGTAAAGAGATAAAAAATTCAACCACGAAATAATATAGATGGGATAGACAAAGAAGATCCAACATACTTATAATAGTTTTCACCAAATAAGAAACCCAAGCAATGAAACAAGTCAAATACTAAACACAATAATCAATTTTTTTTCTAAAATAATGAGAACAAAACCAAAAACGTTTCAAACTACTGATATACTTTCTTAGGGGAAAACAAATCCAGGATGGACAACACCATGACATATTCTAGCTGAACTATTGACCTTGAAAAAAACAACCTTTGGCCAGTGGGCAAAAAGATCATATCACTTACAAAGAACATTTCAATAGACACGTTCTATATCAGAAGACAATTAAGTAACATATTTAGGATACTCAAGGAAAGAAAATGTGAACAAATAATTTCAAATCCAGCTAAACTGATCTTCACGTAACAGTTTTCAGACAAAATGGATTGTGAATGCAAGAAGTCAGAAAACATTATTACATAAGCCCCTCCTTGGAAATTGTTCAGAAAACAACATTAAAACAACTATAATGATTGGCAAGATTGAAATAAGGAATGATACAAAAGGCACCGAGCAATTAAAGACATAGAGAGGAAAAACAAGCTGACTTTAAGATGATTAATAAAAGATCTAAAATTTTATCAATTAAAAAAATTCTGTCAATGCTCAATTTACCACTAAAAGACCCATTTTTGGAATTTCATATTTTACTTCCTTTTATAGACCTGCTGTCTTGTATTTTACTTAGTCTAACATTAGATGAATTACAATTCCCTAAGTAGTCACATTTTTTGAATGAAAGAAGCCATAAATCATGTCACTTATTGGCAGAGATAGGGCTAGGGATAAATTCAGGTCAGAAAATCCAAAATATATTACAGTTAAGAATAGGGACTGTGATAAATATGAAGTCACCTGTGGAACTAAGACTATATGATGTTCTTCAGAGAAAAACACAGTATTATCTAATGGCTAAATGCAGCAACAAGTTATATGAGAGAGACTAACAGACTAATCTGCTTGTGAATATTGATGTGAGGTAATTTTAAGTAAAATAGTAGTAATGAAGATCCGAAAGCCTTTTTAAACAATAAACTGTGACTAAATGGGGCTTATTTAGAAATATACGTTTAGATAATACACTAATATGTTCCATCAGTATAATAGAGCTAAGGAACAAAATTATATTTGATAATTTTAATAGATGCAAAAAAAAGCATTTGGCAACACTCAACCAATGCTATTCATGTTAAAAAATTAATCAATAAAATGGGAATCTATGAATGCATATATACATGCACCTCATTACAAAAGTTAGCATCTTCACTTAATAGCAAATCACTTAATGTTTAAATGGGAAACTCAGACAAGAATGCTCACAGTCTCCATTTCTGTGAGCACTGGTTAGAGGTAACATTCATTCAATTAAGCAAGAGAAAAGTAACAACCATAAGAACTAGAAGGTATAAAGTAAACGATTTCTATTTGCATAAGTATATATCTGACAAAAGTATAAATGTGGAAAATACATTTGACATAAGTATATAGCTGAAAAATTCAAAAAGCAGCACTTACTAAAGAAGCAGTTTTAAACCTTAATATCCAATAATTATTAGCCTTTAGTTATTTTTTAAAATTTAGAAATTAGGCCGGGCATCGTGGCTCATGTCTGTAATCCCAGCACTTTGGGAAGCCGAGGCAGGCGGCTCATGAGGTCAGGAGATCGAGACCATCCTGGCCAACATGGTGAAACCCCATCTCTATTAAAATCACAAAAATTAGCTGGGTATGGTGGTGTGCACCTATAGTCCCAGCTACTCGGGAGGCTGAGGCAGGAGAATCTCTTGAACCCCCGAGGCCGAGGTTGCAGTGAGCCAAGATCACACCACTGCACTCCAGCCTGGTGACAGAGCAAGACTCTATCTCAAAAAAAAAAAAAAAAAAAAAAATTAGAAATTGTAATGGAAGAGAAGACCTCATGTCAATTGCCAAAAGCTAATAATGCAACATAACCCAAAGTATATAAAATCTATATGAATGTAACTGTACTACCAAACTTCTGAAAAAAATTTTAAGTAGCCTGAGGTGAACATAAAGTTATACAATGTCCTTTAAGTCGAAGACTCAAGATCATCAAGATGTCCATTATTCCTGAGTTACTTTATAAATTTAATATAATCTCAATAAAAATATATCATATTTCTTTTTTCTCTAAACTGGGAAAGTTTATTTAAAATTAATGTATTGAACAAACATCTTTTGGGAGAGTAAAGAAGAAGGATCAGGAAAACTCTGAAAAAGAAGAGTATTGGTCAGAGGACTGGAGATACACCAACCAGAAATTGAAGCCTTAGGAAAAGAGGTTACTTTGTTATTGTCACATAAACAGACACACAGACCAACATGATACAACAGAAAACTCAGAAGTAGAGTTAATTGCATATGAACATTTAGTATATGATAGAAGCAGCATCTCAAATATGTAGAGGAAAAAGATGGATTTTTAAAAAACAAATCTTATTGGGTACATATGAGGTTTACAACATGTTGTTATAGGATACATATGGATAGTAAAATGGCTAAAATAATGAAACAAATTAACATAACTGTCATCTCATATGGTTACTTATTTTTTTGAAGTATTGGTTTAACTATCTAGACATATGAAGAAAGTTAAAACTGTATCTATTCTTCACACTGCAACATGACACATTCCAAATGAATAAAGAACTTAAATGTAAAAGAAATAAAACAATGCAAGAGGTAAAAAGAAAACATGGATGAATTCCTTTATAAATTAAATTCCTCCATAACCAGCACACTTTTACTTTCGGCTTAAATACAATAGTAATAAAGAAAAAGACTGGAAAATTTGATTTTATGAAGATGGCTTTTTCATGGCAAAAATCACTACAAACAAAGCTAAAAGATTAATGACAAAAGGAAAGATATGTGCATTTTATACCAAGAAAAAATGGTGAATATCTTTTTTTTTTTTTTTTTTTTTTTTTTTTTTTTTTTTTTTTTTTTTGAGACGGAGTCTTGCTCTGTCTCCCAGGCTGGAGTGCAGTGGCCGGATCTCAGCTCACTGCAAGCTCCGCCTCCCGGGTTCACGCCATTCTCCTGCCTCAGCCTCCGGAGTAGCTGGGACTACAGGCGCCCACCACGGCACCCGGATAATTTTTTGTATTTTTTAGTAGAGACGGGGTTTCACCGTGTTAGCCAGGATGGTCTCGATCTCCTGACCTCATGATCCGCCCGTCTCGGCCTCCCAAAGTGCTGGGATTACAGGCTTGAGCCACCGCGCCCGGCCTATCTTTAATATATGAAGAGCTTCTAAAAATGAAAAAGGAAAAGTTCAACAACTTTACAGAGAAAATAGCCTGGCGAGGTGAATAGCAAGTTTCAAGAAACAAAACTAAGTATCTCTTTAAAATAGAAAAAAAAAAAAAGTTGGTACATAATAACAGAAATGCAAATTAAAATCACACCAATATACCATTTCTTACCTATCAGATTGCAAAAATCCATTTTTTTGGAGTTTTGACCATATCTCTGTAGCAAGGCTGTGAGAAAACAAGCACCCTTACACATTCTATACATTCTAGTGAGAATACAAAATGGCATCACTTCATATGGAGAGGAATTTCACTATCTAGTGAAGTTATACATGCATTTGCTCTTTGACTCAGTAAAAAATCCCTCTCTTAGGAATCTGTTCCAGAGAACAAAGGAGAAGGCTAAAATTGAGAAAAAGGGAATTGGTAAAAAGTAACTTAATTTTATACATTTCACTATTATTTAAATATTTTATAGTTTATTTCTATTTTTGTTTAAGTTATGTAAATGTTAAGATATACCTATATTCAAGGGTTATATTACTTGAATAGGTAAAAAAAAAATTAAAAATGTTAATATCCAGGAAATACAGCAGTAAAAGGCCTAGAGTGAAAGGCAAAACTGACGTTAAGACAATCAGTAAAAGAAGGTCTAAAAAGTAGTAAAAGAAGATCAATTAAAAAATTCAATCAATTCTCAATTTACCATTAAAAGACCCATTTTTGGAATGTCATATTTTATTTCCTTTTACAGACCTGCTGTCTTGTATTTTACTTAGTCTAACATTAAATGAATTGCAATTCCCTAAGTAATCACATTACTTAGAAAGAAGCCATAAATTGTGTCACTTAGTGGCAGAGATGGGGATAGGGAAAAATATTTGGCACAGAAAATCCAAATATATTATAATTAAGAATAGGGATTCTGATTTTCTGTTTTTGTGTAATTTTTCTTTCAAAATACTTTAACTCCACTCACAGAGTTTGATACTTAAAAATGTTTATAAAACAAATGATTATACATATAATTTAATTACAAATTGACAAATACATATAGTGAAAACTGATCTCAGATCAATTTAACATCTGGTTCAGTTACTTTACAATGATGCAATCAAACCTCTTTATTTACTGAAGATTCTGATGAATAAGTGGCCCATAGTCACTCAGAGTATAGGTGGTAACGCCCAGAGTGAACTCCATCTGTGACTTCATTTCAGCACAAATTCTACTTTAGTGAGATATACACATTTTTCCCTCTTGGACGCTAGAGGGAGATTGTTTGCAGTTAACCATTCTTAGGCCTATTTTGCAGCAAGGTGATGTCCTTTTTATCATTGTCAAGTCTATGGCTGCATGCAGTCCCATAAAACAGCTTTGCATCCTTAGGTTCTATCAAGAAAAACATTTTTAAGAGCACTCTTCTATTGACAACATACATGGAAGAAAAAACTATCTAGGAAATACTGTCATGTATCACTTAAGGATGGGGTTATATCGTGTGAGGAAGATGTCCTTGGGAGATTCATCATTGTGTGAACATCATAGAGTATATTTACACACACCTAAGTGGTATAGCCTACTACAAACCTAGGGTATATTGTTCCCAGGCTACAAATCCATACAGCATGTAACTTACTGAATACTGTAGGCAACTGTAATACAATGATACATATCTGTGTATCTAAACATATTAGTATAAAAGATATAGTAAAAAATATGGTATTATAATCTTACAGGACCACTGTGGTATATGTGGTTCATTGTTGACTAAAATGTTGTGGTGGACACATGACTATAATTCACATCTATTTATAAAATGAGATTTTATACATCTATTTATAAAATGAGATTCCAAATTGAGGAATGAGCTCAGCTTGGTAGCATGGGGTCCAGACCTGGGAGCCCAAAATAAGACCACTCCCTCTGCTTTTCATGAGACAGCTGGTCTCCTGATATTGCCTAGCTGTGTGCTTCTGCCTTATTCTACTGCTACTCCCTTGGTTTGCTGACTTGTGGCTCTCTTCTCTATGGAACTTTGGCTTTAAAATAGGTAAAACAACATCTAACTAAAGTAGACCATAGCACAGACCTTATTAACCTAGTCATATTTACAAAGCAGAACACATTTTAAAAATTGTAATAGCTACACTTTTAAAACCTCAGAGGATACAACCTTTGTAATAAGATATTTTGTTATAGAATATATAATGACATTCTCTCTGTTCTCATCTGTTTCCTCATTTTTCATTAAATCCCAACACACCAGCCTCTTGCTGCTTCTGAACCTTCAAGATCCATTCTCACTTGGGATCTTTGCCCCAGCTGGCACCTCTGCCAACAGCTGTGTGGCTCACCCCCTCACCAGTTTTAAATCTTGGTCCAAATGTCATCTTCTCAATCAGGTCTACCCTACTTAAAATTGCACCATTATCACCCCATAGTGCTTATCTCTGTTAACTTGCTCTATATTTTTCCCTATGGCATTTGTAAGTTCTATAATTCTATATATTTTACTTATTTATTATGTTGAGTATTATATATGTCCTCCACTGTAAGCTCAGTGAGAGTGAGGATTTTAGTCTATTTTACATATGGATGAATGCCAAACACCTAGGTCAGTGTCTGGCATGCAGAAGGCAATTATAATAAAAACTTACTTAAATCCTCTTCAGTTCAACTCAATAAAACATAACTGCTTTGTACTTGTATTTCATAACATTTTCATGCTCTCAATATTTGTTATTTTGAAGGTGACATTATCTTTGTGTTACTTAGTCTGAACACACTACAAACACTGATACATTGCTATCATATCTTGTCTTTTTTTTTTTTTTTTTGAGATGTATTCTGACCACACTGTCACCCAGGCTGGAGTGCAGTGGTATGATCTCGGCTCATTGCAACCACCATCTCCTGGGTTCAAGTGATTTTCCCACCTTAGCTTCCCCGGTAGCTAGGACTACAGGCATGTGCCACCATACCCAGCTAATGTTTGTATTTTTAGTAGAGACAGGGTTTTGCCATGTTAGCCAGGCTGGTCTCAAATTCCTGGCCTTAGGTGATTTCCCCCACCTTGGCCTCCCAAAATGTTGGGATTTCAGGTGTGAGCCACCGTGCCTGGCCCATATCTTGTCTTTCATGTGGTTAGGGACTTGAAATTTTTTCATTTTTCTCAACATCTATGAATAATACACCTTTTTGTCATTTTTCTTAGTTTGTTTCTCGATCCTATATCTGTTGTAATTAATCTGTATTTTTCCATTGGAATTTAAGACGTAAAATATATCTTAAGGCAGGAATAACTATAAACAAAATTGTGAAGTTAGACCAAATAAATGATGCTGTGCCAGTGAAAATAATCTAATATTTGGTCTCCCTTAAACACTGCTCCTAAGAAAACTATTGTATTAGTGGCCATCATGAAATTTCTGTCTTTGCACCAACTCTGAGTGGCTTAGGGCACTACTGCTCCAGGGGGACATTTGTGTTTAAATAAAACTGTAAAACTCCAAGACCCATAAAACCTCAAAAAGTGTGATAGTGTCAGATAGTGGCAGGAAATATTTGGAAATAAAAGAAATCTCCAGGTACTCTTTGAATCATATCACATAAGAGATCTCAGATCCTAAGATTCTTACTGGATAAATAGTTTTTGAATTAGTGGGTACCATTTGAAAGATAATGCACTATCAGTGCATGAGAATGAGTAGGTCAACAACCCATAGCTGACAACAACAACAACAGCAACAACAAAACCATAAGAGCTGAGGTGGGCATGTGAAGTCAGAATGAATACAGGAATAGGTGAAGCGTTGGGTGGATACAAGGGATATCTTTGCTTATGCCTCCCAGCACCACCTATCTTCCTTCTTATAGTAAGAGCATTCTGGTTTTCCTTTGTAGAACTACCCCACTCCCCTTGCCCCATTCTTACTCCATGTGGCTGTAACAGTGAACAGAGAATCCAGACCTAGCAACTTGGAGCATTTTATCCCTGGCCACAAAAGTTGATTCTTAGCAGCAAGGTCAGACATTCGCTGGAAGCATCAGAAGTAAGAAGTTCTCCTTTTGTCAAGGTTTCTTAACTAGCAGGATGTAAGGTAGGAGATAATTTACCTGAGAAAGTATGTTGTACAAGGGAAAGCAAAGAGAGAAAAATTACTGATGATGATTTGAGCCACACCTGAAGTCCAGTGTTAGACATTCCTATTAAAACCAATAAATTTCCCTTTTTGCTTAAGCTACTTCAATCCTGGGTTTTCATCATTTATAATTAAAAGAATTCTAATAGATTAAAAATACACTGAATTTGGAATGAATCAAAGTTCTACTTTGGAAAATTCCAACCTAGAAACAAATAGAAGAAATTCATTACTGAAGCTCTTGAGCAAATAAGTTATTATTTTCCTTTAAGTCAGGCTTAACATATGCTAGAGCTTGGGTTTGATTGGAAGCAAAAAGATGTTTCAGAATTTATTAGAGAACATCTGACATGATTGTTTTTGGTGATAGGTATTATATGAAAACAAGTGCTTATGATTTTCCAATATGGGTATATATGTTATGATTGAAAAATTATTTTTAGATTGAAATGTATTTTATTATTCATATACTTTGAATCTGCTAATTTTATGAAATGGAACTATAAGAAGAATCTCTTACACTTTTGATTTATAAATACCTCTCTTGGGATTATTAGTTTGAAAGTAACAAGAATTTGCTCAAATGTGCATGGAAATTTTGAAGTAAGCAGTTGAAGAAACTTGATACAACAGGCTCCCAATGAAGAGCACCCAAGCATTTGAGGATAAAACAAAAGCTCAGCTTGATAGCATGGGATCCAGACCTGGGAGCCCAGAATAAGACCACACCCTCTGCTTTTCATGAGACAGCTGGTCTCCTGATACTGCCTAGATGTTGACCTGATACTGCTACTCTCTTGATTTGCTGACTGTGGCTGTCTTCTCCATGGAACTTTGGCTTTCAACTGCATTTGACTTTTTTTTAGAGCCAACTCTAGTCACAACTCTTTATGATCTTCGGACTCAGTTACCTCTGCTAGATGATTCACTCAGTTTGATGGTTTCAAATTCCAAATACATGGCCAAGAGAATCAGTTTAGGTCATTTTAGGGGTAGGATTACCTGGTACAAAGAGCCGTTGCTGGTTCATCACCCCCCAATGGCTTCAAGTAGAGAAAGGGCCTTTTCAAAAAGGATGTGAGCAGGAAGACAATGATTACATTTTCTTCCACAGAAAGTAATGTAAAAACTATTCTGATTACCACAGGGGTACTTATGCATTTCTTCTCACTGGGGATGCAGGATAAAATCATAACAGATAGCATTAGAAACAAATCATAATGTTTCAAATAATTAATTTATACTTTAAAAGTACTATTGAATGATTTTTGCTCCATACAAAGGAGTTTGGCTTGTTTTTATTAAAGAGTAAATTAAAATATAAGTATCTCAAACAATTCATTAGACATATTTAAATTTATTCTATCCATTATGTCTTATGAAGTTTCAAATTAATGGCATTCTCTCTATAGATTTTTTTGTGTATGTATACACACACACACCAGGACTCGAAACAGATTTTAGAAACAAATCAACATACGTTCACTCTGATAATTGTTTAGCAATGTTGATTTTACTGGACAGTTCAGGAGAAAAAAGGGAAATAGAAAAACATCAATGACTAACCCATAAGATCAATTCAAAAATTCAAAATTGTTTCTGATGTTACAGTGAACATAATTTTTCAAGACATCATAAAATAATTTAAAACATATTTCTATTGTAATAGATAATATTTATCTAAAACAAAGAAAGTATAACCATACAAATTGAATCTGTCTGATCTAGCTTTAGGAAATCTTTATGACCTAATATAGAAAGCAATTTAGGAGGAAACTAAAGCAAGAATTTGAAGCTTTCCAAGATCTGATATTTTTTTC
Organism: Chlorocebus sabaeus; assembly: GCF_047675955.1. Lineage (NCBI taxonomy): Eukaryota > Metazoa > Chordata > Mammalia > Primates > Cercopithecidae > Chlorocebus > Chlorocebus sabaeus. The sequence continues at coordinate 58,574,851 of NC_132910.1, forward strand.
TGAAGTGTGACATATTGAAATAATCTCTATGAAAAAGAGTACTGGGCCGGACACAGTGCTCACTGCAATCCCAGCACTTTAGGAGGCTGAGGCAGGCGAATCATTTTAGGTCAGGGATTGAGACCAGCCTAACCAACATGGTGAAACCCCATATCAACTAAAAAAAAAAAAAAAAAAAAGGTTAGGGACGTGGTGGCAGGTGCCTGTAATTCCAGCTACCAGGAGGCTGAGGCAGAAGAATTGCTTGAACCCGGGAGGTGGAGGTTGCAGTGAGCAGAGATCACGCCCACTGCACTCCCCCCTGGTGACAGAGCAAGACTCCATCTCAAAAACTAAACAAAACAAAACAGTACTGATGAAGCAACTGAGTAAATGATATTAGTTTAGAAGATGAAAGAGGCCAATGTCATTAAAGAGTCATTAGTATGAACAATGTAAAATAGTGTACAATACTTGTTATAACTGTTTATGTTCTTATATTGCTTGGTATTTCAAACTTATAAAGGTATAAAATATTATGATAATATTTTATTAATAAACTGGGCAGTTTTTGAACATGGAAGCACTTTTCTTATGTTTAAAGACAGAAAACAATGTTGGATAACACATTAAAGAAGCTTCAAATGTGTTATTATTTGAGGCACACACTCTGTTCTCTACCTGCAGTTTTTGGTTTATTTAATGTCTTCAGTGATACAAAATCAAGGTTTTCAAAGCTCATCCAGAGACATTTGACTTGCTCTTTTAAATCAGAAAGTTAAGGAACCTCAGAAGAAAACTCCTGTCAAACTATCTCTGTATACTATGAGGTGAATATTAAAACAATCATTGTTGTAAATGATGGAGGTTGTCTTTAAATTATATCAATACAGTTTTGAGGAAGGAGACATATTTCTTCTAATGAGAGCCACACATGCCTATTAAGAAAAGGAAAATATTAGGAGTCGCTCTTATTTAAATTCATTAATAAAGTATGAAGTCACAATAAAATAAAGTAGGCATAGCAGAATTTTATAATAGCAGTCACTTCAAAAAGATATTGCATTTGGAATGACTCAATAATAAATTCAGCTTGTAGAGGCCAAGAAATGCTTCCAATAAGAAACGATGTTTGAATGGAGGTTTGAGGAATGAATGGGTAGTAGTGACCTGGAGGAAGGTAACAGATGCCAAGAAAAGAGCAAAGATATTGAGCTGCAAAGGTTCATGGCAGGACTTTAACAAATAACAAGCAGTCATGAAAAAGTGGAGCATAGAAACTCCTGAGGACAAACGAGAGGAGACTGTGTAAAAGTAACAATTCCAGGAAAACAGTTTTTCAATTAGGTACAAGAGAGCCCTATTGACTTATTTCACAGTTTCAATATGTGTAATTATATTCTTCTAAAAGTTTTAGCTTCTTAAACCTGGACAACTCCAAGAATGTCATCTGACCTTACTCAAATGCACTCTTCATCGAACATTCAAAGAGAATTTGCTGTTCAGAATATAAGTTTACATGGCCAGCTCTCCTACTAAAGCCATGCCTTCCCAGGGGGTGGGAATGCCTCATCCACTTTGGCACTCTTGGTGCCTAACACCATGCAGCATATTGTAGGTACTAAATACATGTTTATTGAATAAATAAAGAGACAAACACTAAGCAATAGCTTTCTGCATATTTATAGCAGGCCTTGCACTGATAGTTAATGAAAATTTGTCACCAAACATATAGCCCATTATAAAAAGTCTTATAGTTGATAAAGAGAGAACTGAATACATTAATAATTCATGATTTAATGTATACTCTTGATTTATTTGCCTAAAAGTAAGAGGACTTTAGCCTTCACGTCAAGAGAACTCTGCTACTAGCTGGATGTGTGACCTTGGGCAAGTAACTTAACCTCATCTTCAAAATGACAACTCACATTCAGGTCTCTTTAAACTCATTAATGTTATGATTTTATAAAATAATGTAAAATATCATAGCAGTTAAACAGTAAAAAGTTAATGTGAGATCATTTTACTTCAAATATAATTTAAAATATTTTTTAAAACATTTGATTTGCTATTATTCATAAAATAATTTAATTCTATATAACAAAATTAATTTTGCCTTTTTGGCCCTGACTGCATGTAGAAAATAATTTTACTGTTATTAATATGTGGTAATATCAGTAGTCGTTTTGATGTAAAATATATGTATATCTGTATTAGTCTATTTTCACACTGCTGATAAGGACATAACCAAGACTGGGAGGAAAAAGAGGTTTAATCGGACTTACAGTTCCACATGGCTGGGGCGGCCTCAGAATCATGGCAGGAGGTGAAAGGCTCTTCTTATATGGTGGCAGCAAGAGCAAATGAGGAAGAAGCAAAGCGGAAACCCCAATAAACCCATCAGATCTGGTGAGACTTATTCATTATTTCAATAATAGCACAGGAAAGACTGGCTCCCATGATTCAATTACCTCCTCCTGGGCCCCTCCCACAACACATGGAAATTCTGGGAGATAAAATTCAAGTTGAGATTTGGGTGGGGACACAGCCAAACCATAACAACATCTATTCCTATCTATGTACATATATCTTCCTTTATTCTCCCTCTTATGAGGAGAGAAAAATTTTAGTATTAACATTACAATGCTGTTGTATTTAGAAGTTTATACAGTAAAAAATTAAAGTATAAAAGTTGAAAATACAGAAGAGAGATAAACAGAATTCACTTATTAATTTATATAGTCTCATGTTTATCTCCCCCACAACAATAAAATTAAAACAGTTAAACAAAGACATATTACATAATATCCCATTGAACACCCTTTCTGTATTTGCTGAACTTATTTATCAGAGGAGCAACAGGGAGAATATAAATCTTTTAAATATCATATTATTTCCTTAGGGACAATTGAATCTAAGATATTTATGTAACAACACAGGTAGAAGGCACTACATAGTTGGACAGAATGTGTCATTATAGGAAAAGTAAATAACTTATACACACCCAACAGGAAAACATTAATCAGAAAAGGCAGAACAGGCAGGAAACTTTTCACCATGAGCTTGAAGCTGCATGTGAAGCAGAAGGAATTCATTGCCAAGAGTCTAGAGATTACAAAACATCACAACGACTTTTAAAAATAGATAATTTTTCAAAATTACAGCTTAGCCAAATATTTATCACTGATCTCTTGTGAAAGTGAACTGTAGCCATGTTTTTAAAATGTGTTAACTAAAAGTAACAGTAATGACCTAAGAACACAACAATTAATTTCAATAGATAATTCCCAAACACATATTGAAACAGGAGTTCAGGTTAGTTACTATAGCACAATCTTCACCTTCAAGCAACCCTCAGTCTCAGAAGGGAGACAGGTATACAAAGAAATAAGTTACAGTACAATGTGGTGAAGTGAAAGAGTACCAATGTGTACAGGGTGCAAAGCTAGTGAGAAAAGTGAATAATTATGAGTAATAGCTTCTACAGAGATTTAGGGGAAGGAAGACGTAAAACAAAAATTTCCCAGAGGAGAATTCAGAGATGAACAGTTCAACCAGAACTTTACTTTCCCCTGCTTCACTCTCTATATTCCTGAAAAGACAATGGCTTGGTTGAAAACATAAAAAAAGCTAATCACATCAGGGTTTGATTTTATTCCTTGGCAAGAAATAAAGGAGAAATACAAGGGGCCCCAAATCATGGTAATTAGAGGAGGTCCAGAACCTAAACAATTGTAATAACCAAAAAGAAGGACTTTTGAATCAATTTTAAATTAAATTTAGAATCATTATGAACTATTATTTTCCTCTATATCTTCCAAAAAGATCCAAATCTGCCAAATACCATCCACAAACTTATCTCGCACATTTGTTTCCAGTAGAGAGTAAAAATTGTTTACTCAAGCTGTCCCACTTTTGATATGTGGTCAGGGGCCTTTACATATTTAAAATTCATTTTCTGAATCATTTATCAAAAACCTATGTGCTCTCCTACTGTGTGCCTAAAATAGCCTCTAAGGATAAAATCGAAGGAAGTTGGTTAATTATTTCTCAACCTAAGTAAGCTTATAACCACAATAGAAAAAAATGTTGTATGATTATAGAAAAAATACAAGGTAATATCATTTTATAGGTTATCTATGATCATACAAAGAAGAGTACAGATAGTACTCACTGAAGAAACTGAAAATAACAGAAAGAGCACATTGGGATAGTATTGTTATGGACAATATTGAAAGCAAATAGATTTAGATCTCAGTATCTTTGACTTTAGGCTACCATTTTTGAAGGGTCCCTTATGTCTCAGTCATTTTATTCAGTGCTGCATGTACATTTTCTCATCTTGTCTTTACCATACCCCTGCGAGTCACTGATATTATATCAAATTGACAGATGAAGATGAGCTTTGAACCCAGATATACCTGTCTTTAGAAGCTTCCCAAAACTAAAGCATTAAATTTAAGGGGGATGAGGGAAAGAAGATATGAGGGGCTTTTCTGGTAGAATAAATAGTCTGGATGATGCATAGAAGCAGGGTGATCAAGGAACTGGCATTGTAAATTCTGCCTTGTTTATGCACAGGAAGAAAACAAGCACTCAATTCCAACTATAGTCTTGTTACCCTATACCCTGCTCTCCTGCCCACTGTTTGACCTACATAATCTTCAGAATCTGTGTGTGGCTAAAGTCAGGTACCGGTTCCTAGACTGAGGAAGCCCAAGGAACAGAACACAGGTACGACAAGCTGTGGGCTTGGATCATGCCTAAAGCGTTCATTAATCGACATTTCGTGGAGTTTTTCAGTTTCACCTATATAAGCACAAATATTTGACCTGTTTAGCCTCAAGAATAAAACATTCCATGAATAATGGAAACAGTTATCTTACTGCTATTTTTAAGGATTCCAAGGAACTCCATAAAGCAGCTTGCTTCCTCTCAAGCAAATAAGAAAGATATGTTTATTTTGACACATTATCTCGTCTCCAAATACTTGTCATAAATTAGTCACTGTTTCCCTAAAGCAACTCTAAATTCCCCAAACCGGAGAAGACGGTTTTATTTTCTATCCCCAACATATTTTCCGTGTCAGCATCAGGTCCCCAAGGTGGTGGTGTTAAAGCATGCCTTTCGTGATCACACTGTCTTTCAATGAACCTTTTTATTTCTGCAACTCAGGATTTCATAGAATACAATTTGAAATTTGTTTGTCTGAGTTATTACATTTTTAATTTTACGGGGAGATGTATACTTTTGCACAAGGAAAAGAATTGCACAAGACAGTAGATTCAATACTGAAAAGCTCAGTATTTCTAATTTCATGTTATTGAACTCTATATTAGCAAGAATTCTTTAGTCAAATGTTTTATGAAGTTATAAATTATTTTCTAAAAGATGCCTCTCATCTCTTCCCACCAATCTCAATGTTTTGCTATTTAAAATTTCATTTATATCGTCTTAAATCAACATAAAATTCTAACTGGTAGAGCTAGGTTTAGAAGGTCTGCCATAACTATTTCCAAGTCCCAGGCTTTTTGTAACAGTTGCAATGCCTGTCTTGTAAGTTTCACTAATGGCTGTGATGTGCAACTAAGACACTTGGAGCTCCATCAGTAGAACTTATTTAGGAGTAAGAAACCTGACAAGTATCATTTGCATTACCTCCAACTCTCCAGTGAACACGTAGGCTTCTGCAACATTCTTTAGGCTTATATGTTTCCAGTCTAACGTTTTCATTTATTCAACTGAAGTTTCAGAATGACTCCCAATAAACCTAAATAATTTTAAAGATAATTACTCCCAAAATTATCTTGATAGTTTGAATGAATTGAGCTCTCAATCCTAGAAATTTAGGAAATAGGTTTTGTACATTTTTATTTTCTGAATGGAAGGGCATGTAGTGAATGCAAATGCAAGTGAAACTAGTAATACCTACCCCCATTTTCCCTTTCTGTCTCAAGGCCCTATCCCAGGGACAGTTCTAGGTATTCTTCCTGACAATAAATGTGACTTTTGACTTATGTGACATAAATGTCTTTTCTTAGCTATGTTTGGGTGTACTTGTCCTCTTTGCTCCTGCACAAAGATGGAAGAGAGAGTAGGGTTTTCTCATGGAGTGCCACCCTAACAGGAATGAGCTAGAAAGTCATTGTAGCTGCCCTGGTTTGTGAACAGGGCTCAGAGACTCCACAGAGCTACCTCCCACTCTGACTTCAACTATGGTTCATTTACAGGAAAATAGGTTATTAAGGCGGGGAGAGGTGGCTCACACTTGCAATACAGCACTTCAGGACCCTGAGGTGGGTCAATCACTTGAGGCCAGGAGTTCAAGACCAGCCTGACCAACATGGTGAAATCCTGTCTCTACTAAAAATACAAAAATTAGCCAGGCATGATAGTGGACACCTGTAATCCCAGACTCAGGAGGCTAAGGCAGGACAATCATGTGAACCTGTGGAGGCAGAGGTTGCAGTGAGCTGAGATTCCACCGTTGCACTCCAGCCTGAGCAACAGAGCAAGACTCTGGTTCAAAAAAAAAAAAAAAAAAAAATGAAAAAAGAAAATAGGTTCTCAATGTTTGCAACTCCCGCAACTCCTGACATGGTGACATCAGAAGTAGGGGCTTACTCTTCACTGGCTTATTACTTCCAAGACAAATCCAGAGAAGTAGGGCCTGTATTATTATGGGCTACATGACTTTGTTAAGGAAGGCAATATTTATCAATACTTAGTTGAATCTTTCCTAATAATAGTGGAGAGTAGAGTTGCCTCTGAAGGTGCAGGATAGACCTAGAATGCCTACTACTACGTGTAAGCCTTATGTAATCATTTTACTGTTTATAATTACTCCTGCAACATTTGCCATAACCAGACACTCATAATCAACCTCCAAGATAAGAAAATTATAGAGATTTTAAAAATATCCTTTGTGGACTCCATTGTCAGAAGTGATAATATATGACTTCAAACCTTTTTTTTTTTTTTTAAATTTATTTATTATTATTAAACTTTAAGTTGTAGGGTACATGTGCACAACGTGCAGGTTTGCTACATATGTATACTTGTGCCATGTTGGTGTGCTGCACCCATCAACTCGTCATTTACATCAGGTATAACTCCCAATGCAATCCCTCCCCCCTCCCCCCTCCCCATGATAGGCCCCGGTGTGTGATGTTCCCCTTCCCGAGTCCAAGTGATCTCATTGTTCAGTTCCCGCCTATGAGTGAGAACATGCGGTGTTTGGTTTTCTGTTCTTGTGATAGTTTGCTAAGAATGATGGTTTCCAGCTGCATCCATGTCCCTACAAAGGACACAAACTCATCCTTTTTTATGGCTGCATAGTATTCCATGGTGTATATGTGCCACATTTTCTTAATCCAATCTGTCACTGATGGACATTTGGGTTGATTCCAAGTCTTTGCTATTGTGAATAGTGCTGCAATAAACATACGTGTGCATGTGTCTTTATAGCAGCATAATTTATAATCCTTTGGGTATATACCCAGTAATGGGATGGCTGGGTCATATGGTACATCTAGTTCTAGATCCTTGAGGAATCGCCATACTGTTTTCCATAATGGTTGAACTAGTTTACAATCCCACCAACAGTGTAAAAGTGTTCCTATTTCTCCACATCCTCTCCAGCACCTGTTGTTTCCTGACTTTTGAATGATCGTGATTCCCTATTTAATAAATGGTGCTGGGAAAATTGGCTAGCCATAAGTAGAAAGCTGAAACTGGATCCTTTCCTTACTCCTTATACGAAAATTAATTCAAGATGGATTAGAGACTTAAATGTTAGACCTAATACCATAAAAATCCTAGAGGAAAACCTAGGTAGTACCATTCAGGACATAGGCATGGGCAAAGACTTCATGTCTAAAACACCAAAAGCAACGGCAGCAAAAGCCAAAATTGACAAATGGGATCTCATTAAACTAAAGAGCTTCTGCACAGCAAAAGAAACTACCATCAGAGTGAACAGGCAACCTACAGAATGGGAGAAAATTTTTGCAATCTACTCATCTGACAAAGGGCTAATATCCAGAACCTACAAAGAACTCAAACAAATTTACAAGAAAAAAACAAACAACCCCATCAAAAAGTGGGCAATGGATATAAACAGACATTTCTCAAAAGAAGACATTCATACAGCCAACAGACACATGAAAAAATGCTCATCATCACTGGCCATCAGAGAAATGCAATTCAAACCTTTTAAGAAGGATTCTACTATAACTAGAAAGTATTAGATAATTTTTAAAAATGAATAAGAATTCATATTGCATTTTATCAAGACTCCTTTTTTGCTCTAAATTTAAATGTCTAATTTAAATGTTTAGCTACATTAAATTACACTTAAAAACCCAGAGTAAAACATCAAAAAGTAAATTTATCTACCAACATGGATATATAGAATTTTAAAATATCCTAATTTTACTAAATTAACACTAGTTTAAAATAACTTCAATTTTTCCGATATTTCTAAAAATGAAAGTTATGCTATAATATTATAATTCTGTTATTAATTTATTCTTTCAACAAACATATACTTTATACCTACTGTACACAACCAATTCTCTTCCTTGTCCTTTCTCATGGAATAGTTTCTTCTTTATTTTTTGATTGGTTGCAACCAGGCAAGCTATACTTTGCTTTATAGGTTTTTCAAATATATACATATATAATATATAATGTATGAAATAAAATATATATATGAAATTACATATACACACATATACACACACATATAATAGATTGCAGGTATAGCTTTTATATCTGGCTTTAATATTAATCATAAGAATCATGAGGAGCTTCTATCATTTATTGAGTAGATATCATATTCCAAGAACAATGTCTTTAAAAACTTTAGAGATAACCAAATATATTTTTCCACTTAAAATAAGAAAATTAAGTCAAAGAAAGATTAACTAACCTGCCCAAGTTTCACCTCTTCAGTACAAAATTACAAGATGGCTATAACTAATGCAATAAAAGTCATTAATGAAACATTCCATAAATAATTCATAAAATAATCTTAGAGGGGTAAGAAAATCAATTCATCATAATTGGCTGTGAAATAACTAAAACTCCTCATCAGTTTCTCTGCTGGTTACGTAGACTTTAAAGCTTAGGTGAATCTCATAAATCATATAGTGAAATTTAATAGCCTAAAGAGGAGGATGAAGAAAGTTTTCTAACATGAAAATTTCTAGTGATAACACCATAATTTGTTTATTAAAAATAGTCACTTAGTGCCAGAAATACAACAATGAGAAAGAAAGCATAGTTGTAGACTTTGTTGAAGTTTTGCTTGAGATATCAAAGAATTGAACAAGTAATTATGAAGTCTACAGTTTAAATTGTATCAAGGGCAGTGTCAGAATACTTCAGAGGTGGAGAAATTTTAGGATGCTTTAAAGGAGGTTAAAATCAGCAACTTTGGAATGATGGAGAAGTTCTACTTGATAGAGTAATATCGGAGTTGGAATAAGATGGGTAGCATCAAGTTAGGCTTAATAAGATGCTTGCATGGTGGAAGGACACTCCATGCAAGTGAGACCACATGAGCAGAGTCCTACAGTGGGAAGGAGCTTATTCTGTTATTGTGACTAGAGAAAAATGAGGTTGCTGAAGCCACAAAGCCAAGGCACGAAGTGTGATGAGTAGTGTGAGTGAAGATGTAAACAGAAGCCAGATCATGGAGGCCATGTTGTCTGATTAGCAACTTATTCTAAGGACCCAGGAATCCCATTAAAAGGATTTACAGAGAGGAATAAGTTGACCAAAAATAACTTGAAAAGTTCACTCTAAGTAGAACAAATGTAACAAAGATGAAAAAGACAGGATAACTTCAAGAATATAGATGGGCTGGCCCACAATAGGACAGACACCATATCCCTAAGCTTAGAAAATGGAAAGTTAAGACACTTGTTTTTATAGATAATCTAATTAATAGAAGTGGGAAGTAGAGAGAGACGACACCCAAGGAATTCAATAATCTCGGTTAAACTGGATGTTGAGATTGTCAGTTTTGAATGAGATGGGTGGAGTTATTAATGGATCTCAGGAGAATGGTAATACTTGGAGTAGACACTAATGCAAACAAAAATAATAATAGCAGATAACTATTGAGCACCAAAGATTGTTTAAAGGGTCTAGTTTTATTATCTTAGGGCAGCTGTATGAATTAGAGAATTTTATCAGCACTACTTTGGGGAATTTAGAGAGTGTGAAGTTAATTAGTTTTGCTGAAGTCTCACTGCTTATAACAAAGATCAAAATCCATACCGCCTGGTTCCAGAGTCTGCATGCTGGTCACTCTATTGTGAGGAACAGAACTGATCAGCCAAGCCACTGTGCTGAGTCCAGGTGAGATTGCAGATTTTAGGTGTGTGCTGGGTCTGTCTGCTCTGCCAGTGCCAACACAATCTGGAGTGACTCTTTGAGTTCTCTCCTGTAAATTCTCTTTTCACAGTGAATTTGATGTATTGAAACAAGCTGATGTTTCCTGAAGCTGTAAAGCATTATCCCCTCAACATGTATTTGTCCACCCCTATTTTTCTAGTAGAATCTCTTTATCTTATGTTTTTATGTACAAAATTCTCAAAAGTAGCACAGTGTATTATATTTTATTTACTATGTCACTAAATGTGGGAATTAAAATTTTTCTCTTTCTCTTCCTCTTTCTTTCTGTCTCTCTCTGTGTGTCTCCATGCACTGGAAATGTCCACAAATAGCTGCATATGTGGTTAATAACATTATTTATTTATTGGGTTGAGCAAGACCAGAATTTCAAAATTGTTCCCTTGTAAAAATGAGAAAGATACTAATCAATAAAGATTTATAAATAATTTATTTATACTTGCCACAAAATCCTTTGCAGTGTGTATATAATAGCTATATAGTTTATCATCACAAGCTCACCTATGCAAAAATTGAGCTTTTCAATCCTCTTTGTGAATTTAATTCCTGTGCCCCCACGTCCATTGAAGATGGAAAACTCAGTCTTGTCAACGCAAAGTAAATATATTCATTGCTGGATATTTCTCCCATGAAAAAAAAAGAGTGATTTTAACATTGACCACATGAGGAACTCACAAACTATCTAAAAATTGAAAACTAGAAACATGTTGTTGTTCAGTGATCTCTCTCATCAATCTCTTCTTTTTATTTTCTTCAAAATAGTTTGAGATCCTCCCATCAAGACAAGAATCCCAGGAATACATTGACAACAAACTTATCAAAAATACATGAATAAGTGAACTATTATGTGCTATGTCCTCTGTGCCTAAATGATGCCTGGTAAAGAAACGTCATTCAAAATACATTTGCTGGATGAATAAGTGAATGAATAAACAAAATTATTTCATAGGTATTCACTGTCCAAAAGTTATTTTTGAGAGTGGATTTGTACTGACTACTGTTATTTAAATCATAATAAAATATCATCCACTACACTAAAACAATAACTTTTAATTTAATTGGATATAAGTAAAAACATAAAAATATAAAACAATGACAATGAAAACATTCGAGGAATCCAATGGCTGTCAACGTAACTGTTCTTGATTGCTGTATAGTTACTTTTTTTGCAGGGGCAGGGGCAAACATGCAACTGTGGAGTCCTCTCCTAAATAAGCAGCTTGAAATAAAAATTTTTAAATAAAATTTGTTCCGTAATTTTAGCTTTCTTTACTTTTAAAATTTCCAATTCAGTTGTTTGGAAAGATGTATGCTTTAGTTTTTTGAGCATACTTGGTTATAAAACCCAGATTAAATATGTTTCTGCTTAATTTCACAATTCTGAAAGAGATGTGGTCCTATCACAATATTTTGTTGAAGGTGATAAAATTTTAAAATAATATCATATTTTACATATCCTTTCATCTGTTTAGAAATATCTATACTGACAGGTGGTTCTTTTCAATTAAATTGTAGTGGAGAGGAAGTTATGGTACATTATCTCCAACATGCTCTGGCCGTTCAGACATTGTGGCCTCAATCAAGATGCAAAGCCACCACCACACCTTGGTGGACCCTTTTCTAAATTGTATAATTTTTCTATATGTTATCATCTGAATGTCTCTCAAAATTCATGTGTTGAAACCTAATCCTCTGTGGTGGTATTGACGCCTTTTAGGAAGTGGTCAAGTCATGAAGTCTCTACCATCAGGAGTGTATTAGTGCCTTATAAAACAGCGGGAGAGAAGTAGCTTAGGCCCTTTTTTGCTCTTCTGTCCCTTCCACCATGTGAGGAGACAACATTTTTCACCTCTGGAAAACATAACAAGGCAGCAGCATGTTGGAAGGAAAGACGGAACACCTCACCAGATACTGAATCTGCTTGTGTCTTGATCTTGAATTTCCCACCCTCCAGAATTGTGGGAAATAAATTTCTGTTCTTTGACAATTACCTACTCTAAGGTGTTTTATTATAGCAACATAAACAGACTAAGTCACTATCCACACCACACAGCTATGACATATAGGCATAGCTTACAGACCTTCATTTCTAAATTTTTAAGGTGATAAAATTCAAGTCCTTTTTTACTTCATATTTTTCTTTCTTTACATCCTTGTTAAAGAAAAATAACTTTGCTCTTTTCTCTCTCTCTTTTATTTTGGAAACATTTTCAAGAAAATTACCAAGAATTACTTTATTTTACTGATAAATCTAAGAGTTTTCTGCTTATCTATAGTACGGAGACATAAAAATTCAGACTGATTTTTAAATCATTTTTATATATTTTATGCAGAATGGTGGTATATAATCTCCAGACTATTGTGAACATGAAAGCATGCGTTATTGATTTAAAACTTCACATTCCATTTTTTCCTCTTATAGTAGCTAATCAATTAGTAGAAGGTCATCAATCAACTATCCGATTTAACATTTTGGGAGAAGTCAAACAAACTGGTAATGAAGTAAAGGGAGAAAAGCTAAGTGTAGAGTGTGTACCACATAAGACATTTCAACCTTAGTGCTTGGAGAGTAGCATAAGCATTCATCAATTAAATATGACCAATTAAATGTGATATTCACCACCTCTGGATATTGCACAACTCTTTCTTTGGATCCAGTTGTGTGTTTAAATCTTTGACTTATATGCAAGGGAGAGGGGGTAGGTTAATGGAACAAGGGTTAGATGTTTAAGTCACGTAGCCATTTAAATTGATTTAAATCAATTAAAAAGCCATACGATTTTTCCAGTTAGACATCCTTTCTGAATCACTACTGAGTGATATTTTTAAATATAATCTTTACAAGGGGAATAAATGAGAAAACTCATTGTATGTTCTTTTCTCCAAGTTTTTAAAACATTCAGCAAAGATCTTGTTTTCTGATGGGTCTCAAACCTCCCTGACAGTTGAAAATACCCTGTAACACAGTTTATGTAAAGCAAAAATGTACATAACTTACTTTCTTCAAGCCCACATGTAACAAATAAAGATATCAAATGAACTGACATTTCTGCATTACAGTTTAAAATAACATCCTGTGTGACTTCTATATGCTGTGCTGTTAGCTCAATTTCAGATTTTCTAAACACTGGCTTTGCTTTCAAAGAGTAATGTTCCAGTTCCTGTAGGGAGTGTGTGGAGACTGGTTCTAAAGCTAGGGGGAAAGTTAAGAATGTGTGGCTTTTGGCTTCAGAATTAGCCATGCTTTAGTGATCTACTGCATTTAACTGTTTCTTATTAATAGATCATGCACCATTCACCCTTCCCTCTTCCCCCCACACAAATCTGACACATTCTCATAATCAATAGCAAATGTGTATTCTGAAAGTTTCACTTTTTTCTTAAGCCCACCCTGACTTTCATTGTGATGCAATGAAACCATCAGAATTTAGTGTTCGGGAGTGTAACATATACACTATCTAAGTGTATTCTGAAAGTACTGTTGATACCTTTTAAATAATGTAACATATGTTGGATTTACACTTTTCTCCAAAGAGAATGAAGATTTACCCCAAATAAACAGAAAGAAAGTATATAAAGTCATGTTGATAATTAGAGAAATTATGATAAAGTATACATTTGTTTTTTTACTTTGGATGAAGATTTTGAAAGTGACTCCTTTAAAAATAAATGCCTTTTTCTAAAACAAAAAAAAAGAAAGAAAGGTTTTCCAGAGCTTTTTTTCTTGATAATTATTCTAAATTATAAAAATTCCCTGTCCACCTCAAACCCCCAAATGTTTAACCCTCATTTAGTTCTAATGACATCTACTATGGCCCAGTACAAAAATATAATCCTTTACCAGACGACAGCCAAATACATACAGTTGTCCCTTGGTATATGGGAGGGTTGGTTTCAGTATCCTTGTGCATACAAAAATCACGCATACTCAGTGGGTCCTGTGGACCCTCATATAGGAAAAGTTGACCCCCCATATATGCAGATTTCTCATCGCAATAATACTGTATTTTTGACCCTAGTTTAGCTGAAAACAATCCATGTGTAAGTGGAGCTGTGTAGTTCAAACCTATGTTGCTCAAAGTTCAACTAGAGCTCCTTTCTCATTTCTCATCTTCTTAACCACTTTGTTTCACTTACAACATCCGCACTCCTCAGTGACACCCACTCAGTCTTTGGCTTCTCTGACACAGTGTCCTGGCTCCCCTCCCTATGTAGATTTTTATCTAAATCTTTCATGAATTGACCTTATTTCTCACACTTCCTACATATTAATGCTTCCCACCTTTCTGTCTAACTCTCTTGTGTCCTCCCTTTATGAACTTCGTTGACTTCATCTGCAAAGTTTAAGCTCTGTAAGCATATTGATCTTCATTTCCTCTCTCTGTCTCTCTCTGTCTCTGCCTCTCTCTCTCTTCTTATATTTTCTTAAAGTTTTTTCTGCTAATACCCTAGAGAAATAGACTAGTAGCTATATAGAATAATAATTGTATTAGACTAAAAGAAAATTTTAGAGATCATTCATTTTACTTTGCAAATGAAGAAAGAAGGCAGAAGGATTGCATAATTTACCTTTGCTTGAGTTTAATTGCTATACACTGAGCACATACTATATGTCAGGCACTATGCTAATGCTGATTAAGACATAGTATTTTCCCTCAAAATGTTTAGGTCAGTAGAAAAGATAGGTATATAAAAATCATTGTAATACAATTCTACCTATGAAACAGATTAAAGTATATGAAACTGATATGTTACAGAGGAGAGAGTGATGAGTGGAGAGTAAAGCTAAAGACCACAAACAGAAAAAATATCTTGGTAGGAGGTGAATAAAAGTTGAGGATTTTCCAGGAAAATAAAAGGAGAAAGGTATTACAAACAGAGGGAATAATGGAACACCTAAGTGATTCAGATGGAACATAAGATAAAGGCAAGTATTGATGGAAACATTAGAAATTGACATAATCACACATAAAAGTGTTCTTTTTTACAATACAGATAGGTGTGGTCACACTTGGTGTTAACCAAATAAAAAGATGACTGTCTACATTAACATGGAAGGACATCTCAGCACTAGGTTATGTCTAGACAACATTTTCAACAGCAATTTAAATGCACTTACAGATGTGATGAAAATAAAATTTGTATTTTATTATATGAGCTTTTGATATTGTACATTTTCTCAAATACTAATTTAATTGCCACTCACAAAGTTTGATAGATAAAATGTTTTAAATAATAAATATTTTCTTATTTTTATCGATTTTTTTGTTGCATCAATTATTTAGAATATGTTTTAGAATGTTTAAATACATTGAGGGAGTTAATTATGTTTTGTCATTAATATCTAACTCTACAACATTGTGGTTAGAAAATGTTGTCTTTGTGATCTTGATGTTTTGGCATTTGCTGATCCTTGTTTCATTGCTCAATATGAGTTCAATTTTTGTAAATACTATACATGTGTAAAAGTATGTATTCACTCATTATTGAGTATAGGAACTTAATATATGTCCATTAGATCAAACTTTTAAATATGCTGTTAAAATAATTTATATTTCTACTTTTCTCTCTTTGCTCTTTTAATTACTATGGGAAGTTTCTTAAACATTTTCCACGATGACAGTGGGTTTCTCAATAACTCCTTGTAATTCTGTCAATTTTATCACATACTCAGAGGCTCTTTTCTTCAGTACATATACGTGTAGAGAACTCGTGCCTTCCTAATGAAGAAATCATTTTGTCTTCTTTAACTGTAATAATGTTTTAGTCTTAGTGTATATTATTCCAATTATTTAGAGCAAAAACCATGCCCCAAACCTGAAATTTCTTTCACACCTCATATCCTCATTCATTCACACCTCATTCATTAGCAAATGCTGCCAACTCTACCTTCAAAATATATCCAGAAATTCTTATCCCTTTCACTGCTACCAAGAAGTCCAAGTCCCAGATTTTTTTCTTTATATCCCTTATCATTTAAGTATATTATTTTATATTCTCCACCTTTTAAGTCTAAGAAATCTGACATTCTGCAGGGTCTGATTCTGCTCTCGTGTCATGTGCTGTTTGTAGTGAATTATATTCTTGTGCTCATTATAAATTTAGATTATGACCTCATGTTCTGTGAGACTTTATCTGTGGAAGTACCATCTGCGTTGAGGGTATATCCCTTTAGGGATGTTTTGTTTTTGTTTTAGCCAGGTGCTCTAAATGTATAAGTAACTTGGGACCACTTTTTATGTTAATTTCAAGATTGCACAGGAAATTAAAACACCTAGTTTATTTGTAGATGAGTCATAGATAAGTACTGTCAAGAGAGATTTGGTTTTTCTTTTCAGAATCTAGGCTATGATGATCAAGTTTTCTTGTTATCTACCTTTGCAGGTGGGAAGCCTTTTTCCCTTTATCATCCTTACCCCACTTAATGCTGTGATCTCAGCCTGAATCCCCAGTTGGGTAGGTAGGCCTTCTCTACTTTCCCTGCATGGCTTTTTAAACCTTAACTCCCAGTTGTCTCCAACTGCCCATTCCTGAAAAATCATTGCCTACATTCCCACTTACCTCTCTGGCTTCAGTTCTCTCTTGGTTTATGTAGCTTACATTTAAATAAGGTATTTTATATTCAGTTGAACGTGTCTAAAGTTGGGAACAAGAGGATTTCTCAGGGTAATTCCTAGAGCATATGACTGTAAATAGAAATGCATCTATATGGCCTGATGCGGTGACTCACTCCTGTAATCCCAGCACTTTGGGAGGCAGAGGCTGAGGCAGGCGGATCACCTGAGGTCAGGAATTTGAGGCCAGACTGGCCAACATGGAGAAACCTCACTCTAGTAAGAATACAAAGATTAACCAGGTGTGGTGGTGTGTGCCTATAATCCCAGTTACCCAGGAGGCTGAGGCAAGAGAATTGCTGGAACCTGGGAGGCAGCAGCTGCAGTGAGCCGAGATCATGCCACTGCACTCCAGGCTGGGTGACAGAGCAAGATTCCGTCTTAAAACAACAACAATAAAAAAGATAAATGCATTTATATTTTTAAATTTTTAAAATTAAGAATATATATATATATATAGTAAAATTCAGGATAAAAAAGAAAAAAGGTGTTAATTTCTTCTAATTAGTTCAGCTGCTTAACAAAGCTATCAGGTACTCAAGTATTATGAAATGCTTGCTGCACCTCTGAGCATTTCTTATACTGTAGATAGCAAGAAGGGAGATAGGTAAAGAGTCATCCTAGTGCATCTGTCTTTTTTATTTTTTTCTTTTGAAGACAGAAAAATCTTTCTCAGAACCCTTACCAGCAAAGGTCACTTAATTCTCATCAGCCAGAATTATGCCACGTGACAACTTCTAGCATCACGGGAAGCTGGGGAATGAGTATTGGCATTCTACTTATTCCACTTCCAATAGCAGAGATTCTCAAACTCTAGTATGTTTCATAATCACCTGGAGCACTTATTAAAACATTGCTGGACCCCACTTGCAGAGTTCTAACACAGTAGGTTTTCACAATTTTAACAAGTCTTCAGATAAAGCGGATGCTGTGGATCCTAGGGCCACACTTTGATATTCTCTGCTCTACAGTGAAGAAAGAAAATGTGAGGGAATTTGGAAATTAGTTTTATGTTTGTTTTTTGCTTTAGTGCTGCTGTTTTAGTGCAGGTGTTTTAAAATTATTTGTATAAATGTATGGGGAACAAAGGCAATTTAGTTATGTGCAAAGATTACATAGTGGTGAAGTTAGGGCTTTTGGGCATCCATCATCCAAATAATGTACATTTTACTCCTAAGGTAATTTCTCATCATCCACCCCCCTCCAATTGCCTCAGCCCTTCAAGTCTCCACTATCTATCACTCCACACTCTATGTCTATGTGTACATATTATTTAACTCCCACTTAGGAGTGAGACCATGTGGTATTTGTTTTTCTGTGTCTGATTTGCTGGAAATCATTTTTGACTCAACTAACCTACAGTGTCTGCCCCTAAAACCTACCTTTTATTTGTGAAATCAAAAAAGTACATTTACTTGAAGACATGAGGAATCATAAGGTGAAAAGTCAGAGGAGAGTGTTCTATAATGTAAAAAGCCTCATGGCAAGTGAGAGCTTAACATCATTAAATGATGCCTAAGCACAGGGTGTAAGGAAGAAAGAGGTGAGAGGTGAACTCAGAATTGACAAGAAGGGACCTCAGGAGTTGCATAAACTCCCACAGGACATGAAACTAGTAAGGGACAGAGTGAGGGTTTGAATACAAGTGGCCTGGCCCTGTACTTCACTGCCTCTCTGCTTAAGAACTGGAGCAAGAAACGTTAGAAATATCTTTAAAGAAAATTTTACTATCCAGGAAAATATTCAACTTATTATACAATTTCTAAAGAGTAAAACAAGGCCATTTGGAGGGATAATATATATCAGTCACATGGGTGATATCCTTATTCAAAACGGTGCTTCTACAAATCCATAAGAAAAATATAAATATCCAAAGAAACTATGGATATGTATAAGTGATTAATACTGGAGATAAAATTAACTCAAGATGGATTAAAGACTTAAACATAAGACCTAAACCCATAAAAACCCTAGAAGAAAACCTAGGCAATACCATTCAGGACACAGGCATGGCCAAAGACTTCATGACTAAAACACCAAAAGTAATGGCAACAAAAGCCAAAATTGACAAATGGGATCTAATTAAACTAAAGAGCTTCTGCACAGCAAAAGAAACTATCATCAGAGTGAACAGGCAATCTACAGAATGGGAGAAATTTTTTGCAATCTATCCACCTGACAAAGGGCTAAATTCCAGAATCTACAAAGAACTTAAACAAATTTACAAGAAAAAACAATCCCATCAAAAAGTGGGTGAAGGATATGAACAGACGCTTCCCAAAAGAAGGCATTTATGCAGCCAACAAACATAGGAAAAAAAGCTCATCATCACTGGTCATTAGAGAAATGCAAATCAAAACCACAATGAGATACTATCTCACACCAGTTAGAAAGGTGATCATTAAAAAGTCAGGAAGCAACAGATGCTGGAGAGGATGTGGAGAAATAGAAACACTTTTACACTGTTGGTGGGAGTGTTAATTAGTTCAACCATTGTGGAAGACAATGTGGCGATTCCTCAAGGATCTAGAACCAGAAATGCCATTTGACCCAACAATCCCATTACTGGGTATATATCCAAAGGATTATAAATCATTCTACTGTAAAGACACATGCACATGTATGTTTATTGTAGCACTATTCACAGGAGCAAAGACTTAGAACCAACCCAAATGCCCAACAATAGACTGGATAAAGAAAACTTGGCACATACACACCATGGAATACCATGTGGCAATAAAAAAGGATGAGTTCATGTCCTTTGCAGGGACATGGATGAAGCTGGAAACCATCGTTCTCAGCAAACTAACACAGACAGAAAACCAAATACTGCATGTTCTCACTCATAAGTGGGAGCTGAACAATGAGAACACATGCACACAGGGAGGGGAACATCACACCAGGGTCTGTCAGAGGGTGGGGGCCTAGGGGAAGGATAGCACTAGGAGAAATACGTAATGTAGATGACGGGTTGATGGGTGCAGCAAACCACCATGGCACATGTATACCTATGTAACAAACCTACACATTCTGCAAATTATCCCAGAACTTAAAGTATTTAAAAAAGTGGCCAGAAAATATGCCTAATCAAAGAGGTACACACTTAAGCAGTAATGAGATATCACATTTTTCCCATCGGATACCCAAAGTTCAAAAGATTAATAATACATATGTAGGCTGGCAAGTGAGGAAATAGGGGTTCTCAAACATTGTTAGTAAAAACATAAATGGATATAGCATTTCTAAAAGCAAACATGGAAATGTGCATCATAATAAAATTCACTATACATTTTACTCTAGCCCTTTGAATTCTAAACATTTATATTGGGAAAATAATCTAACTTGTGTGCATAGATCATGTAAAAAATTTTTCTGATGTTCTTACCACATAAAAGATGAAGCAAAAATATCTTTATTAAACACTGCTTCAATATTGAAAATTGCAACAGTGAGAAAATAGACATTCAAGATTATAGATTGCTTTATTCTGCCACCTCTGTCCGTGCTTCTGGAGGATATAAAACGTTATATCACAACATAATCAACATAATACACATTTACCCTTCTGATCTCAGTGTTGCAATTAGAAATAATGGTGAAGGTTGAGCCTTTGTAGCTATGAATTAGCTCAGGTTCTGGGTTGTATTTTCTGGCCTGGGTGGTGATATGTTCACAACTCAGGAAGTTATTTAAATACAGCCTACCATGTTAGGCTACATATTGCTGGGGAAGTATCACAAAGACTTCAGCCCTAGATAAAACTGGGGAAGTATTGCAAATATTCATATAGGGATATTCAGACCTTTCATGAAAAGATGATCCTTCATTGGTTCCAAGTCAAAGATGTTCAGCACACTGTTGTTTATAATAGGAAAAATAAAACTGCTTCAAGGTCAAAAGTAGGAGATTGGTGATTGGCAGGCAGTCTGACTGTAAGTGATGGAATATAATGCAATATAGAGAAGGTCAGACATGTAGAATCTACTCAAATAGTTTGTGGCTTGCTGTGGTTTTGCTTCATGGTCTAGCCACCCACACGGCAACTGAGTACAGTACTCCCCAAGGAGGTATTGCACAGCCTGAGAGCTTATAGTCTGCCACCAGATGGGATGTACAGAGTCAATGGAATATTGTAGCATCCATTGAATATGATGTTTATGAAGATTTCTTA
The DNA here is from genome assembly GCF_047675955.1 of Chlorocebus sabaeus. Taxonomy (NCBI): domain Eukaryota; kingdom Metazoa; phylum Chordata; class Mammalia; order Primates; family Cercopithecidae; genus Chlorocebus; species Chlorocebus sabaeus. The sequence goes on from NC_132910.1 coordinate 58,596,037, forward strand.
AAACATTTACCACTGCATAGCTTGTAAAATTAAGGGTGCAAAATCTGGATTTGAATGATCATGATTAAATACCATATTAAACACACATTTTTTAATTCATAGAAAAATAACTACCAAAGAGAAACAACAAAACTTATATGTTGGTGATGAAGTTTTCGATGCACCAAGTTTTTAAATAATTTTCTGTATTTTTTAACATTTGCACGATAAGTAGATAATATTAAGACTTAATATTTACCAAAAGAAATCTCTAACAATGTGGGCAAATCATTTCTGCAAAACAAGTTGTGATTCTTAGAAAGACAAAGTATTAAAGTTTCTGTCACCATATTTTCTATCATTTTGTTATAAGCATAACTATTACGATGCTATTTTAAATTTATGCTAGTTAATAGGAGATTAGTTAGCATAAGAATGCCAAAAAACTGCTGTAAATAATGAGAGAAGGAAACCAAAATTTATCATTTGCAGCTGACGGGGTTTTATACTTGGCAATCTAATGAGAATAAAGACTTAAGAAAAAAATAATAGAATTCAGAAAGGTGACAATTAACAATAATATATGAACAACAATTATTTAGAAAATACAGCAGGAAAAATTTTAGTAACAATAGCAAGAAAATTACTAAAAAATTATGAAAATGATTATAGTAATTGAAGCGATCGGATGATTATATGAGGCTATCATCCTATACTCTTTAGATTTTCATATTTGAAACATTCCATTAAAATATTTTGTTAAATAACTAAATATGAGCATTAAAATTGTGCAATAACTATATTTTAAAAGCTTTAAAATATATTCAAGTATATAGAATACTTCAGTATTTAAAAATGCAAAACTCTATTGTAGTTAGGAAAATTATGGCTCATGTCTTTAATCCCAGCACTTTGGGAGGCCAAGGTGGGCAGATGACCTGAGGGCAGGAGTTTGAGACCAGACTGGCCAACATGGAGAAACTCCTTTCTACTAAAAATACAAAATCTAGTCAGGTGTGGTGGTGGTTGCCTATAATCTCAGCTACCTGGGAGGCTGAGGCAGGAGAATCACTTGAACCTGGGAGGCGGAGGTGGCAGTGACCCAAGACCATGCCATTACACTCCAGCCTGGGCAACAAGAGTGACATCTCAAAAAATAAATATTAATTTAAAAACTCAATTTTATCCCAAACAAAATGCCAACTGGATTTTCACTGAAGCCTGATAGAAAGCAAACCATGGTTTAAAAGTAAGTAAATATACAAGAATATCCAGAAAATTAGGAATGAAAGCATACTGATAACGTTAAAAATTGAGTGACCATGTAACTTATTATCCAAACCAGGACACTTTATGGGAAAGGCAAATTGAAAGTAATTAATAATATTAGTTGATCCACAACAGGCAGTGAATTGAACACTATGGTCACCCTAGTTATAGATCTACTAGATATTAAGATGAAGTTTAACATTAACAATAAGACAAACAAGTAAAAGGCAAAGAACTGAGAGATCCAAATGAAAAGAACTGAAAAATCCAAATGCATCTGAGAATTTAGTATATAATAAAGGTAACACTACAGCACAACACAATTAATATTAGGTTGTAAAATAACATGTTGAGACACATGGCCACTGTTCCTGTTTCTTTCCTGATCCCTTACAGTATCTTCTCCACACAGACACCAGAGAGATCCTTTATAAATGAAAGTGAGTTCTGCCCATCTTCTGCACATTGTCCTCCAATGACTTCCCATTTTAACCCAATCAATGAATTAACAACAAATTCCCAATTTCCCACCAAGTTATATGTAACCTAGATACCTCTCCATGCTAACTGATGGACCCACAATAGCTACCCCACTTCTCCTGTCTTTCCCTGTCAGCCATGATATCCTCCTTGCAATTATTTCAGTGGGACAAGCAGCAACATCTCACAACCTTTGTTCAGGCTGTTTCATCCGACTGGATGCTCTTCCTGTAGGTAGCCACATTCCTTCTGTTTATTCAAGTCTTCACTTTAATATCACCTACCAAAGAACCTTTCTCGGGTCTTATATAAAACAGAAGCCTCCCCTCATAATATCTTTTCATTGAACCGAACTTCCCATACCCTACTTTATTTTTATTCATACTTGCTTATCACCACATGATTTAGCAAATGTGTTTATATTAATTTTTTTCTCTCCCCCTTACTCATTATAATATAAAATTTATCAGTTTATAATCAACCTACTCCTGTGTCCACAGTCCTAAAAACAGGGCCTGGAACATTGCCAGTATACAATAAATATTTGCTTAATGATTGAGGGAATGAATAATTGAATACATGTTAAAATATATAAAAAATACATTTTTCATTAAAATATATGAAAAATATAAATGTAAATAAATATTTAACAATATATATAATACATAAATATTAAAAATTTGTCCGATATAATGGAGAAATATCCAAGAGCCACAAACAGGCAAAGAAAACTAAATACAAATAACTGATAACACCTGTAAATAGATAGAACCTAGCTAAAGAATTATAAAAATAAAGTGCTGTCACCCCCCAAATGTATTAGTATATAATAAAGGTAACACTACAGCACAACACAGTTAATATTAGGTTTTTCAATAACGTGTTTAGACACATGTCCAAATGGACATGTCCAAATGGACAAATGTGGACAACTGTTAAAATAGTGAAGCTCAGTGTTGACAATGGGTAGAAAAGTAAGTACCCAATATCATACAGAGTTGGTAGAGGTGATAATTTGTACAATCTCTTTGAGGGGAAATTCAGCAAAATTTACCAAAGTAAAATGTCCCTACCATTCTACTTCTAGCAATGATGGAGTAGCCGGTACTGGACTGGCTTTCCCAGTGAAACAAATAGAAACTACAAAATATATTAAACAAGCATTTTTAGATACTAGGCAGGAAATAATATGGGACAGTGATCCTTGGTAAAAGGAAACCAAAAAAGTGATCAGTTTAACCACCTGGATTTTGGTCTGTAGGTATTTTTCTGGGTCTTGGTACAAGAAGAACATAGTGATATTCTGAGTGGAAGAGAGATGTCCATTTAGGGGAGGCTGAGGTGGCTGATATTTGTGGGGTAGAGCACTGAAAAGATGGGTGCTAGCCAGAAAAACAGCTTCAGATTTCTGAGTACAGGTCTCCTTGAGTCTTTGGCTGAGTGTAAAGCTGTGTACAATGGAATGAAACTCTAAAGAAGCCAGGCAAAAGCCCCCGGGTACTCAGAGCTGAGAGATGTTCAAACGTAGATAAGCCACAGTGTGGAGAGCATGTTGAACACCCAAGACATTCAGCAGCAACCTTGGAAGTGCCATATCTTAGTAGAAAGGCTGAACTAGCTCTAGAAGATAAAAACGAGACTTGAAAGAAACAAGTTGATCTCTAAGTAGCTTGTCTGCTTGCCTGAACAAAATATACATTCTTTAGAGGAAGACACTAAAATCCAAATTCTCAATAATGTAACTTACAATCACCAGTATTCAATCAAAAAAATTACTGAATGACAAAAATCAGAAAAACATGTAACCTAAACCAGAAAAAAAATCAGTAATAGAATCAGACTGAAAAATAATACAGATGATGGAATTAGCAAAAATGATTTTAAATAACTTATAATATGTTCGAAGAGTTAAAGGAAAATATGAATATAATGAGGACATAAACTGTTGTTAAAAATCAAATGACACTTCCATAACCAAAAAAATACTTGAAATAAAAAATATTAGATAGACTTAACATCAGATTTGACACTGGAAGAAAAAAAGATATCAATAAACATCAATAGAAACCATTAAAATTATTTGATGGGAAGATATAGGGAAGACTGTAAAAAAATGAAAAGAACTTCAGGAACACCTGAGGCAATATCAAATGGTCTTAAAATGTTCAATTAGACATCCCAGGATGCTTGGCCAGGAAAAATATTTGAAGACATTATGGCCAAAAACTTACCAAATTTGTTGAAATGTATAAACCATAGATCCAAGGAACACAAGGAATCCAAAGCAAGATAAAAGTGCATGCATGCATATGCACACACTTAAACACATGCATATATACACATATACACAGACACATGCACATATATGCGCATACACATGTGTACATACAAATACATACAGACACCTACACACATACATGCAGGCACATACACATGCACACATGTATACATACACACGCATACACACATACACACACATATATACATTCACATACATAATGCATACATATATACCCATGTACAAATACACAGATACTACATACACACATACACACACTCATACACATTCAAACAACACTAAAGCACATCATAATAAAATTTCTGAAAACCAGAAAAGTTCAGTTCTGAAAACCAAATTTCAGAAAGGTTTTTTTGAAAATTGACAAATTGATATGAAGATCTTATCATATATATTGATATACAAAGAGTTAAAAATTCCAGGATAGCCAAAACAATTTTGAACAAAAAAGAAAATTGGAAAATAGATTATCTGGCTTCAGGGATTATTTTAAAGCTACAATAAGACAGTACAGTGCTACTCTAAGAATACACATATAGATCAATGGAACTGAACACAGTGCAGAAATGGACCCACACGTATTTGGTCAATCAATTTTCAACAAAGGTGCCAAGGAATTTGGATTGGAAAAGGATAGTCTTTAAGAAAATAGCATTAAAAAGTTGGATATACCTGGCTGGGTGTGGTGGGTCACACCTGTAATTCCAGCACTTTGGGAGGCCCAGGTGGGCGGATCACGAGGTCAGGTGATCGAGACCATCCTGGCTAATATGGTGAAACCCTGTCTCTACTAAAAATACAAAAAATTAGCTGGGTGTGGTGGCGGGTGCCTGTAGTCCCAGCTACTCCGGAGGCTGAGGCAGGAGAATGGTGTGAACCCGGGAGGTGGAGCTTGCAGTGAGCTGAGATTGGGCCACTGCACTCCAGCCTGGGGGACAGAGCAAGACTCCGTCTCAAAATAATATTAATAATAATAAGTTGGATATCCCCATGGGAAAAAAAATGACATTTACCTTATAACATACACTAAAATGAACTTGGAATTATCTTGTTAAACCTAAAAGTTAAAGCTAAAACTACAGAACTTCTAGAAGAAATCATAGGAGAAAATATTCAGTCATTTAGGTCATGCAAAGATTAATTAGTAAAGAAACTAAATTCAGAGACCATTGAAAAATTTTAATAAATTGGTCTGTATAAAATTGCATAAAATTAAACATGTGCCTGCTATATTTAGCACAATAATTCCATTTCTTGGTATTTACCCCAAATAAATAATATTATATGTCTCTAAATAAAAAGACGTGTGTGTGTGTGTGTGTGTGTGCATGTACAACAGCTTTGTTCATAATAGTAAAATGGTAGAAACAACCCAAATGTATATTACATGTAAGTGCATAAACAAATCCATATATATACTCAGTAATGAAAGGAACAAGACTAATACATTCAACATGAATGACTCTGAAAAAAATGAATGCCTGCTATCAAAAAAGATGTCAAACACAAGAGACTGTTTACTGTATAATTCTATTTTTATAAATTTTTAAATCTGGTAAAACTAATCTAAAATGATAGAAATCAGATTAGTGGTGGCCTAGAGCCAGATCTGGGAATGGGATTGCCTGCACAAGGAGCACAAGAGAACTTTGTAGGATAATGAAATGTTTCACATCCTGATTGTGGTTGTGGTTACATGGATGTAAGCACTTGTTAAAACTCATTAAACTGTACTATCTATCTATCTATCTATCTATCTATCTATCTATCTATTTATTTATTTATGTATTTATGTATTTATGTATTCATTATAGAGATAGGGTTTTGCCATGTTGCCCAGGCTGGTCTCAAACTTCTGAGCTTAAGCGATCCACCTGCTTCAGCTGCCTAAAGTGCGGGGATTATAGGCGTGAGCCACCATGCCTGGCCTGTGTCTTTTAAACGAATGTATTTTATTTCATTTTATTTTATTTTATTTTATTTTATTTTATTTTATTTTATTTTATTTTATTCTATTCTATTTATCCCTCCTTAAAGTCTATTTAAAAGGGAAAGCATAAAAATTTGACTTAATGATCTGACATATTCGTACAATAATATGAATAGTATAGCTCACTTTACAAAAAGAGAAAAAAATCGATATCTGTGTATAAATGCATGTCCTCTCCACACATTTGTCAGAGAGTAAAAAGGGAATAAAACTTTTTCTCCAGATAATTATTCATCAAATATAAATGCATGTATCATTTATATAATTAAAATAAAAATAGCACTTTTAACAGCCTACAAAGAATGTGAAAGATGGAAGAAAATACAAAAATAGAGATCTGATCACCAATGAGAACACAATTCCAGTTCTTCCCCTGAAACACAAAGAAATGTCCAAGTCCTTTGTTCCAACAATTCTATTTATAAAAATTTTGTATAAATAAGTTTGCAAAGTCATATTTAAATTGTTAATTTTTTTGCAGCAAAAATTGGGTAAATTTAAATGAACATTGTTGGGAGTGTGTTTAATAAAATACAGCTCACCTATATGCAGAGCTTGAAAGAAAGGGATATGGAGAAAGAGAGATGGAAAGAGAGAGAGGAAGGGAAGAAGGGAAGGAGAGAGTGGAAGGGAGGGAAGAAGGGAGGGAAGGAAGGAAGGAAGGAAGGAAGGAAGGAAGGAAGGAAGGAAGGAAGGAAGGAAGGAAGGAAGGAAGGAAGGAAGGAAGGAAGGGGAGAAGGGTGAGCAAGTAGCAAGAGGAAGAGTATAAAGGACAAAACTGGCAAATGTGTATTACATTATCGAGATTCAGAGAAAAAGAATGAATATTATAATATTAACACTGAATTGATTAAAACACTTTTAATAAGTTGTTTCTTACACAGGAATATAAATAATTACAAAATATGATGGGCCTCACAACACTAAACTAAAATTAACATTATATGAGTGAGAGTTTATAAGTAATAATAATAAAAAATTTCTTCTGTTCTGCAAGCCATGGTTCTTTTTGAAGAAACGTCAACAACATTGAGAAAGAGGTAGAAAACCAGCTGAGCAATAAACTACAGTCAACTTTTGATTATAACAGATGAAACTATCCTGTTTGATAATGACGTCTTATTATTCATAATGTTAAGACTGTTAAGGAATGCAAAAGTACTAGTAGTTATGTTATGTTGAAAATTACATACAATGTTTACAAAGGGGTCACTTATGTTTGAAAGCCTTAAAAATTAATTCCTGGAAAAAGAATCTATTTCCCAATGGCATACATTTTGCAATAATAAATAGAGCCCACGCTATGGTTGACATGCAATTTATGTATATGGCCAAATTAAAAAAAGTATAAACAGATGTTTTCCCAATTCATTGCATTATACATAGCAACAATTGGTCTGCAAGAATCATTGTGAAAGAGTCTCCAAAATAATTAATATTATTATGAGTGCTATTAATGAAATTAAGAATAACCCTATGAATAATAGATTATTTTATAACCTATGTAGATACTGAAGAGCAGTTTAAATATTATATTCTAACTCTGAAATTTAGGAGTTCTCCTACAGAAATACTAAAAAAGTTTATTTATTTTTTTATTATTATTATACTTTAAGTTCTAGGGTACATGTGCATAACGTGCAGGTTTGTTACATATGTATACTTATGCCATGTTGGTGTGCTGAAAAAAATAAATAAATAAAGTAAACCAATTTATAACCAAAAAAAAAGAAATACTGTAAAAGATTTTCAAAACAAATTTGGTATCATTATACTTTTTTACTCAATTTGTTAAAAACTTTAAAATCAAATTTGTCATGATGAAATTATATGATGTATCTTTAAGATATATTTTAAAATTAAGTGAAATACTTCTTGTTTTTTGAGACACGGTCTTCTTCTATTGCCCAGGCTGGAGTGCAGTGGTACGATCTTGGCTCACTGCAACCCTCACCTCCTAGGCTCAAGTGATCCTTTCACCTCAGCCTAAATGACATGCTTTCTAAGCTACAGGGAAAATAAAAACAATGTCAGTAATTTTGAGATAATTATCATTGATTTTCTCAGCAAACGTGCAGTATTTATAAATAATAATAACCTGAAAAATTATGCAATTCCTGTCTGTTCAACAGTGTGAAAAAGAGAAATACGCTTAGCATTCAATATGAATTTATACTGAGGCATCAGATTAAGCAATCAGTATTTCTGAAATAGATGTGGAATATGTTAGTCACTATTTGTAGAAGAGATCATTGAGCTAAGAAATAACAGCAACCAAAGCATGAATTAATCTATTCATTTAAAGAAGTTTTAGGATATAGTTAATTCTTCTATGCTCACTAATTTGAGAAGAAATTAAATGAATCATGGCAGCATTTCGTTGACCAGTGGCAATTTTTGACAAGCTACATAACCACTCTATAGTCTTCTCATCTGAAAAATGGAAATTATTATGATGCCTATTTTAGAAGTTTGTTTAGAAGATTAAATAATTTAATATATGCTAACCATTCGAAACTTTTTAAGGCACATGATAAACACTGAACAAATATAATCCCTCGTTATAAAATATTATAAATCACTTTAAATGACAGAGTTATAAGGAAACATTAAGGACAACTGTCATTGACTTTTGCCACAACTCTCTGAGAGGTTTCAACTAGAATGCTGATTTGATCTAACATTACCTTGGCCACATGGCGCCATCAGCTCATCTAGAAATGACACAAGCCAAGAATTCTGTAAATACCTCCGAGGAGTATACTCTCTTTCTCTTTTCTAAAACTTTGTGTTTTTTCATCAAATGACTAAAAACACATGCTCTTGTGATTCTTTTTTTTTTTTTAACCCTGACAGCCACTTAATTTTCTGTAAGAGTGTTTTAGCATGTCTGAACTCTAAACTTACTATCTCCAAATTTCATGTTTCTCAATCCTATATGAGATAATTCATTCACAACAGTCTCTTCCTAAGAGAAAATATAGGTACAAAATTTATAATAAACAAGTTCAATGAGTTTTTGTGGTGGTTGTTGGCGGGGGCTACTTTCAATGAAATTTCCATTAAGCATAGAGCCTCTCATTCCAAATGCTTCTTGGACATCGTTAAATGCAGATTCAGAGAGTACCTGAGTTCCACCATTCCATAAGGAGCAGTAAAAGATTACATTTCAGCAGACAGACTTGGGAGTATTTTCTTTCAGCTCTTAGATGTGAGTTCTGTTGTTACTGATATTTGGTTTAAATCCATTTTTACATTGTAATCTTTGTCATGAGGTAAATTTAGACCCATTTTGGGTCAACAAAAACACTACCAGCAGATTTCTTTCAGGAATACTTTAAAATACAATATTCAGTAAGAATTATAGAATAACCAGCAGAAAGGGAGGATAAATAACAAAAAATGCAAATTTTGGCTGTGCCCATTGCTTATTATGAAACATACGAAAAGTCTCTTAAATTCCTCTAGTTTCATAACAGGCGTATGTCATTTTATTACGCATCACTTCATTGCATGCCACATATATTGTGGGATTATTTTACAAATTAAAGTTTTGTGGCAATCTTGCACCAGGCAAATCTATCAGGGTTATTTTTCAACAGCCCATTCTCACTTGGTGTATCTATGTCCCATTTTGGTAATTCTCACAATATTTCAAAAACTTCCATGATTATTATATCTGTTATGGTGATCTGTGATTAACAATATTTGATTTTTCTATTGTAATTGTTTTGGGATACCGTGAACTGCATCCATAAAAAATGGCAAACTTCAGTAATAAATGTGTGTATTCTGACTGCTCCACTGACCAGTCATTTCCCTGTCTTTCTCCCTTTAGTCAGGCCTTCCCATGCCCTGAGACAACATTGAAATCAGGCCAATTAATAACCCTACAGTGTCCTCTAAGTGTTCAAATGAAAGAAAAAGATTCATGTTTCTCACTTTAAATCAAAAGCTAGAGACAATTAAGCTTACTGAGAAAGCCATGTCAGAAGCCAAGAGAGACCGAAAGTTAATCCTCTTGCTCCAAATAGTTTGCCAAGGTGGGAATGCAAAGAAAAAGATCTTGAAGAAAATAAAAAGTGTTACTCAGTTAAAATATGAATGGTAAGTAAACAAACAGGTTTATTGCAGCTATAGAGAAAGTTTGAGTGATGCGGATAGAAGATCAAATGAGCCCCAATGTTCCCTTAAGCCAATGCCTAATCCAGAGCAAGGCGTTAACTCTTCAAGCCTATGTAGGCTAAGAGAGGCAAGGGAAGTGCAGAAGAAATGCTGAAAGCCAAGAGTGATTTGTCCATGAGGCTTAAGAAAAGAAGTTGTCTTTATAACATAAACGTCTAAGATGAGGCAGCAAGTACTAATGTAGAAGCTGCAGCAAGTTATCTAGAAGACAAAAGAAATAAAAGGCATCTAAATAGGAAGAGAAGGAGTCAAACTAACTCTGTTTGCAGATTATATGATTCTGTACCTAGAAGACCCCATAGTCTCTGCCCAAAAGCTCCTTGATCTGATACACAACTTCAGCAAAGTTTAAGTATACAAAATCAATGTACAAAAATCAGTAGCATTTCTATACATCAACAATATTCAAGCTGATGGCCAAATCAAGAACACAATCCATTCACAATAGCCACAAAAAAGAATAAAATACCCAGGAAAACAGCTAACCAAGGAGGTGAAAGACCTCTACAATGAGAATTATAAAACACTGCTCAAAGAAATCAGAGATGACACAAATGGAAAAACATTCTATGCTCATAGATTGGAAGAATCAATAATGTCAAAATGGTCAGTTACTCAAAGCAATTTACAGATTCAATGCTATTCCTATTCAGCTACCAATGGCATTCTTCACAGAATTAGAAAAAGCTATTTTAAAATTCATATGGAACTAAAATAGAACTCAAATAGCCAAGGCAATCCTAAACAAAAAGAACAAAGCTGGAGGCATCACATTACCCAACTTCAAACTATAAAACAGAGCTACAGTAACCAAAACAGCATAGTACTGGTACAAAAACAGACATAGATCAATGGAACATAAGAGAGAGCCCAGAAATAATGCTGCACACCTGTAACTATCCTATCTTTGACAAAAGCCACAAAAACAACCAATGGGGATAGAATTCTCCATTCCACCAATAAATGGTGCTGGGATAACTAACTAGCCATATGCACCAGATGGAAACCAGACAGCTTTCTTACACCATATGCAAAAATTAACTCAAGATGAGTTAAAAATTTAAATATAAAACCAAAAACTATAAAAACCCTGGAATATAACTTAGGAAATGTCATTCTGGAGATAGGACCCCACAAAGACTTCATGACAAAGACTCCAAAAGCAATTGCAACAAATACAAAAATTGACAAATTGGAACTAATTAAACCAAAGAGCTTCTGCACAGCAAAAGAAACTATTGACGGAGTAAACAGACAACAGAATGGGAAAAAATATTTGCAAAGAGTGCATCTGACAAAGTCTAATATCCAGAATCTATAAAAACTGAAACAATCCAATAAGTAAAAAACAAACAATTCGAGATTGGGCCACTGCACTCCAGCCTGGCGACAGAGAGACACTCTGCCAAAATAAGTAAATAAAAATAAATAAATAAATAAAATTAAAAAGGGGACAAAGGACATAAAAAGACACTTTTCAAAAGAAGAAATTCAGGTGGCCAACAAGAATATGAAAAAATGCCCAACATTATTAATCATTAGAGAAATGCAATTCAAAAACCACAATGAGATATCATCTCACACCAGTCATAACAGCTATGATTAGAAAGTCAAAAAAATAAAATAAAATAACAGATGCTGGCAAGGCTACGGAGAAAAGGGAACACTTACACACTTCTGGTGGGAATGTAAACTAGTTCAGCAGTTTGGCAATTTCTCAAAGAACTTAAAACAGAATTACCATTTGACCCAGCAATCCCATCATTGGGTATATACCAGATGAAATATAAATCATTCTACCATAAAGACACACGCACGTCTATGTTCACTACAGCACTAACCACAGTAGCAAAGACGTGGAATCAACCTAAATGCCCATCAATGATAGACTGGATAAAGAAAATGTGTTACATATACATGATGGAATACTATGCAGCCATAAAAAGAATGGGATCATTTCCTGTGCAGCAACATGGATGAAGCTGAAGGCCATTATTTTAAGCAAACTAATACAGGCACAGAAAACCAAATTCCACACATTCTCAGTTGTAAGTGGAAGCTAAACACTGAGTACATATGGACACAAAGAAGGGAACAACAGACACTGGAGCCTACTTGAGAGTGGAAGGTGGGAGGAGAATGAGAATCAAGAAACTACCGATTGGGTATTATGCTTATTACTGTGGTGACAAAATAATTTGTACACTAAACCTCATAGCATACAATTTACCTATATAGCAACTTACAAAAATACCCCAAATGCTAGGGCTGTTAAGTATTTTTCCTGTACATGTACCCCTGAACTTAAAAAGAAAGGTTTTTTCTTTAAGTTATCTCGAAGATCTAGCTAAGCTAGTTGATGAAGGTTGCTACACTAACCAACAGATTTTCAATGTAGAAGGAATAGCCTTCTAGTGGAAGAGGACGCCATCCAGGATTTTCATAGCTAGGAATCAATGCCTGGCTTCAATGCTCCAAAGGATAGTCTGACAGTCTTATTAGGGGCTAATGTAGCTGGTGATTTTAATTTGAAGCCAATATTCATAGACCATTCCAAAAATACTAGGGTTCTTAAGAATTATGCTAAATCTACTCTGCCTGACCTCTGTAAATGAAACAACAAAGCCCAGATGACAGAAAGTCTGTTTACAGCATGGTTTACTGAGTATACTAAGCCTGCTGTTGAAACCTACTGCTCAGGAACAAAAGGTTTCTTGCAAAAGATTACTGCTCATTGACAATGCACTTGGTCACCTAAGAGCTCTGATGGAGATTTACAAGGAGATTAATATGTGTGTGTGTGTGTGTGTGTGTGTGTGTTCCTGATAAGATGACATCCATTCTGAAGGCCATGGATGAAAGACTAATTCCAATTTTGAAGTATTATTTAAGAAATATATTTTGTGAATCTGTAGGTGCCATAGAGCATGATTTCTCTGATTGATCTGGACAAAGTTGTTGTTAGCTGTTATGTAGACTTGATGTTGCAGTTGCTTAATAGTGTCTGTGGGCTATTTGCTTAAGTGTGTTTTTGTGGCAGTAGGTGTTCTTTTGATTCCATGTTTAGCACTCCCTTAATGACCTCTTGTAAAGCTGTTCTAGTGGTAACCAATTTTATCCATGTTGTTTGCCTGAGAAGGCTTTTATTTCTCTTTCACTTGTGAAGCTTATTTTGGCGGAAGGTAAAATTCTTCACTGAAATGAGTGTGTGTGTGTGTGCTAAAAATAGGCTCCCAATCTCTTTTGGCCTGTGAGGTTCTTACTGAGAGGTTCACTGTCACTCTAGTGGGGTTCCCTTTATACGTGACCTGACCCTTCTCTCTAACTGTCTTTAAGACTTTTTTTTCTTTTGATGTTGGTGAATCTAATGACCATGTGTTTTGAGAATGGTTGTCTTATACAGTATCTAGCTGGTGTTCTCGGTATTTCTTGAATTTGAATGTCAACCTGTCTAGCAAGATTCGAAAAATTTTTGTGAACTATATCCTCAAATATATATTTTCCAAGTTGCTTACTCTCTCTTCTTCTTTCAGGGATGTCAATAAGCTGTAGATTTTGTTTCTTTACATAATCTTATATTTCTCAGAGGTTTTTCTTAATTTTTATCTAATTAAATTGATTTGAAGAAACTGGTCTTTGAAATCCGAGATTTTTTTCTCACCTTGGTCTATGCTGCTGTTAACACTTCTGATTGTTAGGACACTCTTTTTATTTTTTTTATTATTTTTTTGAAATGGAGTCTCACTCTGTCACCCAGGCTGGAGTGCAGTGGCACAGTCTCAGCTCACAGCAAGCTCCGCCTCTCAGGTGCACACCATTTTCCTGCCTCAGCATCCCGAGTAACTGGGACTACAGGGGCCCGCCCCCCTCCTCCCCTTCCTCCTCCCCTTCCTCCTCCTCCCCTTCCTCCTCCTCCTCCTCCTCCTCCTCCTCCTCCTCCTCCTCCTCCTCCTCCTCCTCCTCCTCCTCCTCCTTCTCCTTCTCCTTCTCCTTCTCCTTCTCCTTCTCCTTCTCCTTCTCCTTCTCCTTCTCCTTCTCCTTCTCCTTCTCCTTCTCCTTCTTCTTCTTCTTCTTCTTCTTCTTCTTCTTCTTCTTCCAGAGTTTTTGCTCTTGTTGCCCAGGCTGGAGTGCAATGGCACAATCTCAGCTCACCGCAACCTCCGCCTCCCAGGTTCAAGCAATTCTCCTGCCTCAGCCTCCCCAGTAGATGGGATTACAGGCATGCACCACCACCCCAGCTAATTTTGTATTTTTAGTAGAGACGGGGTTTCTTCATGTTGGTCAGGCTGGTCTTGAACTCCTGATCTTAGGTGACCCGCCTGCCTCAGCCTCCCAAAGGGCTAGGATTGCAGGCATGAGCCATGGCGCCCAGCTTTGATTCTTTCTTAAAATGACTATTTCATCTTTCAGATCTTGGATCATTTTATTGAATGCCTTGTATTCTTTGGATCGGGTTTCAACTTTCTCCTCAGTCTTGATGAGTTTCTTTGTCATCCAAGTTCTATGTCTGTCATTTCAGTCTAGTTAAGAACCATTGCTGGGGAGCCAGTGGGTTCATGTGAAGATAAGGGAACACTCTGGCTTTTTTAATTATCAGAGTTCTTGTGCTGGTTCTTTCTCATCTAGGATGTCTGATGTTTAAGTTGAGTATAGTCAGTTGGCTTCATTTCTCAATGCTTTAACAGGGCCAAGACTCTGTACAGGATTTTCATTTGTTGCTGGATTCTTGCCTTTGCTTTCACAGGGGTGAATGTTAGCAGAGTATTTTTTGATGTTGTAGTCTGATCTGAGATCCAGTGCATGGCATGGAAGAGTAACAGCTGCTAGAAGAGCTCTTAGTAATGTGGCTCTTGTATTTCCTTGCATTTGCAGGCATGCTTCTTAGTGTTTGGGAAAGAGATGAGTTTCTCACCAGGTCTACTTCTGGGCCTTGGGGTATTCCCCCATCACTGGTATTACACATGCATTTCTTTGTTTAGGTGTTCCAGGCCACAAGGGCTCCCTCTGGTAGAGGCTATGGCAGGGAGATAAGCCATACCCTTTTTGAACTGGTCCTGTAGAAGGAGGTATGCCCCATTCCCACCCAGGTACACAAATCTGTGTGTCTCATTTTTCTGTGTTCTGAGGGTGGGGGCTCCTTCCCGAATTCAGTGCCAGCCATAGATCTAGGCTCAGCACTCTCAAGCTGTGCACCACATCCCTTGGGCACTGGGACTGGCCTGCATTTTGAGTTGGCCTCCAGCTTCACTGGGGGATCTGAAGTACCCCCAGGATGTTGGGAAAGTACTCAGGTGGAGCAAAACACCGAGACTGGGCAGCAGAAGCTGTGCTGTGCACATGCTACTGCAAGGCAGCCAGGAAGGGGCCCTCAGAGGTTCAGGTGGGCCCTCCAGAACAGACATGCCCTAGTCCTGCAGGGAAGTTGGCCCCGCCTTCTCCTGGCCCAACAGTCAGCTGGGGCTAATGCTTCTCAGAGAGAGATGGAGAACCCTGGGGATGGGCACCTGTAACCACACTTACTTGAGCTTCTCTGAGCACAAAAGCCCATGGGCTCCATGCCAGCTGAAACCCTGTCTCTCCCTACTCTCTGGGAAGATCCCTCTGCCTGCTCAAATGTCTGTGGGAGATGTAAGGTGCCCTATAGATAGTATCCCAGAGATCCATGGCAAGAGCAAGTTGTGCCTCAGTAGTTCATCCACCTTTTTTCCTGGAGCCACTTGGGGCTGGGATCTAGCCCTAGCATTTGGGCACCCTGTGCAAGGTTCCCAGATTCCTCCCTCTTCAACTTGGGAGTCCTATATTACCTCTCCATCCACTCTTAGTGTTTTCTGTCAAAAGATCTGCTCAAATTATGTCTTTTAACTCCATATTTGGTCTCTCTCAATGGGAGGGGTGCTTCCTGGCTGCATCTAGTTGGCCATCTTGTTCTCCCTCCCTTATTCATTCTTGCTGATGAAGAATTAACTTCTGCTCACTATTTGCAGCACTGTAGGATTGAGGACTCTAGACCACAAAGGGCAACAGCTTGACTTAAATTTATGTAGCAAAACACGGACATGTGTTTTAACACACACACACACCCACAAATAATTTTGTCTACTTAACTAGAAAGTCAGAGAGTACCACAACTATATTCAAGAGTTTAAATGCCCTCAAATACTTAAACTAACCCTTATTAACTACAAGAAGACTTCATATAGTAAAAAGCGTAGCTTTCAGGAAACACTGATACTTATCTTTGGTGAAAACAAATATGCTTCCTTAAATTTCCATCCTCCACTTCTCCCATAATGATAGAACTTTTAACTAGGCATGTGGTTATCCATGTAAGGGCTACTTTCCAAAGCCTGCCTTGCAGCTAATAGTAGCTATGTAAGTAAACAATAGCCAATATGATCTGAGCAATAGTAACATGTACATCTCCTATTTATGCCTTTGAAGGGATGGGGTGTATTCTCCCTTTGTTCTCTTCCTTTCCACTAGCTGTCATGCAGACATATGGAAGAAGGTGGAACAATTATCTTAGACCATAAGACAGAAGCCCTATGTTTAACATTTCAGGGTAACAAGATAAAAAGAGCTTGAGCTCTTAATGACTCGGTTGAGGAGAGCTACCACACAGCTCAGACTTTTACATGGCACATTAATGAGCTTCTATCTTATTTAAGCTAATGCAAACTTGAGGTCTTTGTCACATCAGCTGAATCGTAGTCTAACAAATGTCATACCCTTTAAACATTATTATCCAAAGGGGTAAGAATCTTCTCCTAGCTCCAATGTAAAAATTCTTAGAGAACACTGATGGTCTGCCTTTGGTAACTTGCTTACTTTTGAACCAATCAACAATAGCAAGGGAGTTAAAAAAATTATTGTCTAGATCACACACCCATTCCTGTCACCAAATGAGTGCAATATTATGATTGGTAGTCCCAACAGAGTCATATTAAATGGGAGAGCTGCCATTTCTAAAAAGAAGGATGGCGCTAAATAGTGAAAAATGAGAGATGTTTCCCTGGACATTAGAAAACATAAGCGAGAAACTTTAATAGTAAAGTATATGTTTATATATTTAAAAACACGTGAGGAAAAACAGCAATAAATAAAGCTTCTCTAATTAGTAGTGTCTGTCTCTCAACTAGCATTACCAAAATCAAGAATGAAGCAAGTCTTAAAATCTAGAACATCTCAATATAATAAATGATGCTTTTCCTCTGAAATTGTCTTTCTCATTATCCTAGAGACTTGGTAAGACTAAGGCAAGATTTCTAATCAGTGGTTTATCAATCTGCTCTTTGACTTTGATTCTGTTTCAAACAGCTGGCCCTGTTTTAGCAGGAGATTTTAAAGATCATGGACTTTGAATTGGAGTTGAAGATTCTAAATCCTCTCTGCTCCATTACTAAGTTTTATACTCTTGATGATTACAAGTGCAAGTACTTTATGCACAAAAAAAGGGATATATGACTAGCACACATAAAATACCTAAGAGTCCCCATGACTTCTGTGTGTCCTTTCACATTTGTTATTTTGTGGACTTAACTCCAGTTTTACATATTCTTTCTTTTTTTTCCAAGGACTAACCTCTGCTTGATGTATCATTACCTGTTCCCTTTCCCTTGATATCTGGAATCATAAAAACATCTCCCTTGGATATTCTTAAGGATGGCTTTGTTTTTCCTCTTGCTAACATACTTAGAAGTTCACGTTAGCTTCCAGAACTCTGTAAAAGCAAACTGCTCATGTAAGAGCCTCCCTATATCAAGCCATCTATTACTATGTCTTGGTCTGTGGCCATAGTCCATTTTATACCAGCATATTAAATAATAAAAAGGGAGATAAGTATTGAATCAGATGCATAATTCTAAATTTATTTGGCTTTTTATTTACTCATCCAATCATGCCTCCCAGTCCAAAACAGTTAGAAATGTTATTTGTCAGAGACATAAATATCTAAGATGCTTTTCAATCCTTCAGTTAAAATTCTCAAAAAAGTCCTCTAAAGAACAGGAAATGACTGCTTTTGCAAAAAATAAATGAAGTTGAATGGGGAAAAAATTGACATTGGTTCTAAACCAATTTTAAAAAGACATTTCCTGCATGGGTTCTATACTTGTAAAATATTCTCCAAATTCTATTTATCATATATTATTTGTTTAGATGCAGTTACCAGATAGCTGACATCGGATAACATGTTTATTTTCATTTGTTTTCCTCACCTTGAGGACTTTTCCACAGAAAGGCTAAATTTATTTCTACAAGTATGCAAAGGAAATATCATCCTCTAGAGATTTCCATCTTTTCCTTGAGATCAGAAGCTGGATATCTCTTAATTTTGATATGCTACTGTTTAGTAACTAAGACAAGCAATCAATTTTGTTTGTAAAAAGGATCCATAGAGAGGAAGGGCAGAGCAAGATGGCCAAATGGAAGGCTCCACCAATCATCCTCCTACAGGAGTACCAGATTTAAACAACTATCTACACATAAAAAGCACCCTCATAAGAACCAAAAATCAGGTAAGCATTCACAGTACCCGATTTTAACTTCATATCACTGAAAAAGGCACAGAAGAGGGTGGGAAAGACAGCCTTGAATTGCAGATACCACCCCTCCACCTTCCCCTGGCAGCAGTCACATGGCACAGAGGGAGAATCTATGGGTTGGGGTAGAGAAACTGCAGCAACTGTTAGACTTAGCATTAAACTCACTGTTGCCCTGTCACAGCAGAAAGCTACATCTGGCTGAACTCGCTGACACCTGCCTATGAAGGGAACGTTTACACAAGACCATCCCTGCAGTTGAAACTTGAGTTCTGGCAAGCATCACTAACTCAGGCTAAAGTGTTTGGGGATGCTACACAAACTTGAAAGGCAGTCTGGGCCGCAAGGAATGCAGCTCCTAGGTGAGTCCTAGTTCTGAGCTAGCCTCAGAGCCAGTGTGCTTGGGGGGCACGTGATCTAATAAGACACCAGCCAGGTGGCTAAGGGATTATTTGTGTCACCCCTCCCCCAACCCTAGGCGGCACAGCTTGTGACTCCAAAGGATACCCCTTTCTTCTGCTTGAAGGGAGAGGGGAGAGAAAAGAAAAGTTTGTCTTGCATCTTGGATATCAGCTCAGCCACAGCAGGATAGGGTACCAGTCAGAGTCGTGAGGCCCCCTTTCTAGACACTGGTCCCAGACAACATTTCTACACACACCCTGGGCCAGAAGGGAACCCACTGCCTTGAATGGAAGGCCCCAGTGCTGGCAGAAGGCATTGCCTGCAGACTAAAAAGTCCTTGGGCCCTGAATAACCAGCAGTATATCCAGATAGTATATCATGGACCTTGGTTGACAGTCTGACACTTAATGACTTCAAATTAGACTCAGTACATTCCTAGCTAAGGAAGCTATAGAGAGACTCTTTCTGCTTGAGCAAAGCAGAGCAAAAGGAAAGAGAACTCTGTCTTTCACCTTAGGTACCAGCTCAGCCATCGGAGGGTAGAGCACCAAGCAGGCACTTGGGGTATGTAATTCCAGGACTTGGCTCTTGAATAACATTTTTCAACCTGCACCCCACTGCCCTGAAGGGTGAGTCCCAAGACATGCAGCATTCACTACAAGCTGACTGAAGAACTCTTAGGCCTTAGAGCACATGGGCAGTAGTCCAGCGATACTCTCCACGGGACTGTGGTAGATGGCCACAGAGCGAGGCTGCTCTGCCTGTGGAAAGGGGAGGAAAGAGTGAGAAGGCCTGCATCTTGTGATTTGAGTGCCAGATCAGCTGCAGTACAATCAAATGCCAGGTAGATTTCTAAGGTTATTGACTCTATTTCTTGGCTCCCAGATGGCATGTCTTGTCCCACCTAGGACCTGGGGGAACTTGCTGCCCTGAAAAGAAGGGCACAAGCCTGGCTAGCTTCACCACCTGTTGATTGTAGAGCCCCAGAGCCTTGAGCATACATAGGCAGTAGCCAGATAGATATTATAGCAGGCCTTCGGCAAGACCCAGTGCTGTGCTGGCTTGAGGTATGACCCAGTGCAGTCCCAGTGGTGATGACCATAGGGGCGCTTATGTCACCTCACCCTGAGATTCAGGTGGCTCAGCACAGATAAAGACTCCATTTGTTTGGGAGAAAATGAGAGAAGAGAACAAGAGTCTTTGCCTAGTAATCCTGAGAATTTCTCCTGATCTTCACCAATACCATCAAGGTGACCCCAGATTTCAGAAAAATTGAAAGTCTTTCTTCCGTGAGTCTACAAAAACCATAGTGTTACTGGGCTTGGGGTGCCCCTTAATGCATACACAGCTTAGATGGAAACATCCAAGTTCTTCTGAGTGCCTGGAAAGTGTTCCCAAGAAGGACAAGGACAAACAAGCCTAGATTGAAAAGGCAACAATAAATACCTTAAGTGCCCAGACATCAACAAATATTCAGAAGCATTCAGATCATCCAGGAAAACATGGCCTTAACAAATGAACTAAATAAGGCACTAGGGACCAATCCTGGGGAAAAAGAGATACACGACTTTCAGAAAGAGACTTCAGAATAGCTCTTTGAGGCAACTCAGAGAAATTCAAGATAACTCAGAGAAGAAACTCAGAATCCTATCGTAAATTTAACAAATATGTAGAAATAATTCAATAGAATCAATCAAAATTTCTGGAGTTAGAAAATGCCATTGACATACTGAAGAATGCATCAGAGTCTCTTAATAGCAGAATTGATCAAGCAAGAAGTTGTGGGTTTTTTTTTTTTTTTGAAGATAAACAAAATTGACAAATATTTAGCCAGACTAACAAATAAAAAGACCCCCAAAAATAAAATAGGACATGAAAAAGGAGACATTACAACACATAGTGCAGAAATTCACTAGATCATTAGTGGCCACTAGGAATAACCATATGTTAACCAATTGGAAAATCTAGAAGAAATTGATAAATTCCTAGACGCATATAATGCAGCAAGATTGAACTATGAAGAAATTAAAAACCTGAAAAGACCAATGACAAGTAACAAGATTGAAGCCATAATAAAACCTCTCCTAGCAAAGAAAAACCCAGGACCTGATGGTTTCACTACTGAATTATGACAAACATTTTTAAAAAAGAACTAATACCAATCCTACTCAAATTATTCTGAAAAGTAGAGGAGGAGGGAACACTTCCAAACTCATTCTGTGAGGCAAATATTACCCTGATACCAAAACCACATAAAGATACAACAAAAAGCAAATCTACAGGCCAATATCCCTGAGGAATACTGATGCAAAAAATGCTCAACAAACTAGCAAACCAAATTCAACAGTACATAAAAGAGATAATTCATCTTGAACAATTGGGATTTATCACAAGGATGTAAGAATGGTTCAACATATGCAAATCAATTAATGTAAAACATCATATCAACAGAATAAAGAACAAAAACTATAATAGCATTTTAATTGATGCTGAAAATGCGTTTCATAAAATTCAACATCCCTTCATAATAAAACACTCAAGACACTGAATATAAGATGAACATACCTCAACGTAAATAAAAGCCAGTATCCTACTGAATGGGAAAAAACCGAAAGGCTTTCTTCTAATATCTGGAACATGACAAAGATGCCCACTTTTACCACCATTATTCAACATGGTACTGGAAATCCTAACTAGATAAATCAGACAAGAGAAAGAAATAAATGGCATCCACATTGGAAAGCAATAAATCACGTTAGTTTTGTTTGCAGATTATATGATGTTATATTTGGAAAACACTAAAGTCTCCACCAAAAAACTGTTAGAACTGATACATTCAGTAAACTTGCAAGATCATCAACATTTCTATTTGGCTAACAACAAACATGCTGAAAAAGAAATCAAGAAAGCAATTCCATTTACAAGAATGCAAATAAAATAAAGCACCTAGGAATTCACCAAAAAAGAAAGACATCTACGATAAAAAGCTATAAAATATTGATGCAAGAAATCAAAGAGGACACTAAAAATGGAAAGATATTCTAGGTCGTGGATTAGAAGAATGTATATTATTAAAATATACTACCCAAAGCAAGCTATAGATCCATTGCCTTCCCTATCAAAATACCAGAGACATTCTTCACAGAAATAGAAAAAAAAAAATGTAAAACTTATGTAGAACCACAGAAGACCCAGAATATCCAAAGCTATCTTAAGCAAAAATAACAAAACTGGAAGAATACATTATTTGACTTCAAATTACACTCCACAGAAATAGTAACAAAATGGCATAGTGCTGGCATGAAAACAGATATATGGACCAGTAGAACAAATAAGAAAACCAGAAATAAATTCATGCTTCCACAGGGAACTCACTTTTGACAAAGGTGCTAAGAACATACTTTGGCGAAAGGACAGTCTCTTCAATAAATGGTGCTGGGGAAACTGGTTATCTATATGCAGAAGAATGACATTAGACCCCTATCTCTCACCGTACACAAAAATCAAGTCAAAATGGATTACAGACTTAAATCTAAGTCCTCAAACTATGAAACTACTAAGAGAAAACATTGAAGAAACACTCCTGGACATTGGACTGGGCAAAAATTTCTTGAATAACACCTTATAAGCATAGGCATCCAAAGCAAAAATGGACAAACACAATTACATCAAGTTAAAAAGCTTCTGCGCAGCAAAAGATACAATCAATGAAGTGAAGAAACAACCTACCAAATAGAAGAAAATATTTGTAAACTACCCATCTGACAAGGGAGTAATAACCAGAATACATAAGGAGTTCAAACAACTCTATGAGGAAAAATCTAATAGTCCATTTTAAAAACGGGCCAAAGATTGAAAACAAATTTCTCAAAAGAAGACGTACAAACTGAAAACAGGCATAAGAAAAGGTGTTCAATGTTACTGATCGTCAGAAAAATGCAAATCAAGACTAAAATGTGATATTGTCTCACTCCAGTTAAAATGGCTATTATTCAAAAGTCAGGCAATAACAAATGCTGGTGAGGATGTGGAGAAAAGGGAATTCTAATGCACTGTTGGTGGAAATGTAAATTAGTACAGCCACTATGAAGAGCAGTTTAGAGTTTCCTTAAATAACTGAAAACAGAGCTACTATACAATCCAGCAATGCCACTCCTAGGTATATAACCGAAAGAAAGGAAAGCAGTATATCGAATAGATATCCACACTCCTATATGTGTTGCAGCACTGTTCACAATAGCCAAGATCTGGAAGCAATCTAAGTGTCCATTAACAGATGAATGGATAAAGAAAATATGGTACATGTATACAAGGGAGTATCATCCAGTCATAAGAAAGAATGAGATCTTGTCATTTGCAACAACATGGATGGAAATGGAGTTCATTATGTTAAGTAAAATAAGTCATGCACAGAAAGACAAAATTCACATGTTCTCACTTATTTGTGGGAGCTAAAAATTAAAATAATTGAATGTATGGAGATACAAAGTAGAAGAATGGTTACCAGAGGCTGGGAAGGGTAATGGAATATCAGGGGAAATTGGCAATAGTTAATGGATACAAAAAATAGAATGAATAAGACCTAGTATTTGCTAGCACAACTGGGTGAATATAGAAAAAAATAATATAATTATACATTTAAAAATAACTAAGAGTATAATTGAATTGTTTGTAATACCAAGGATAAATGCTTGAGGTACTGGATACCTCATTTACCCTGATGTGATTATTACACATTATATGGATATATCAAAATATCTCATATAACCCATAGTTATATCTACCTACTATGTACTCAAAAAAATTAGAAAATAAGAATTAAGAAAGAAGAATCTGTGATAATTCCATTTGGATTATGGCATAATGATTATAATTTTTTAAGTATGTTGGAGTAGCTATTCCAAATCTGGTAATAAGAAATCTTCTCTTAATTCCTCAAATGTAACTGTCTCTTATAATAAAGACAGAGGAGTTTTTTTCAGACACTTAACCAAAACTCATTGTTATAAAGGAGAGAATGTAAGCAAAGATCAAAGAACTGACTTCTAAATTCAGGTTGATACTTCATTTTTTCTAAACATAGGACTAACTCAAATGAGAATTATCATTGTTAATCTTTTAATCTCTCATCATTTAAACACTTCTAAGTGTGTTTTGGCCAACAAGATTTTATGTTTACTTTGCTTCTAAAAGGGGAAGTTAGAATAAAAGCCACTTGTTTTCTTTAGTTTTTTTATTCATCCATTTATTTGTTCACTTGACAGAAATAAAATGCTAGTTGTCTACGTACCCAAAGATAAGGTCAGTGTTGAGCAACATGTAGAAATTTGAGAATAGCTGCATGTCCAATCTATTCAGAACTGTAGTATAAAAATGAGAAGGAATCATAACTCAGAAAAAAATTTCTAAGCACTTAATGTTCCACTCTAATGATTAAAGTTTACCTAATTAGAATGGGGACATGTATTGTGTCTGTTAAGATAAATAAGAAACTTAGCTTAATTTGTGTATTCAACTATACAAGGTGTTAATGGCCAGAGAAATCAAGACTCTCGGATTTTATTTTTTCAAACTCTCCATCCCACCAACTTGGGTTGCCCTTCTGCCCCGGGAAAATGAAAAATCTGATAGACATAAAATAAGAAATAAATAGTGGGTTCCTGTGTACCAATGAAGATAGAAAATTTTCAGTATCATAAATAGAAATTATAATGTTAGTACTGAGGTAAGATGGGGAAAAACAAATTTTTTAAAGACCTGAAAGTAAGAGGATTGCAATTTTTCCATTAGTGTGAGAAATGAAAGTTTGTAGAAAAACTAGAAGGGCTAACATTTTGAAAGAATATTGAATTCAGGAGCAAGAGCATCAGAGGGCCAACACAGAAGCAACAGCCTTCCTCAAGGTAGAGCTTTGCACACACTGTGTCTTTAGCTCTGAATTTATGTATTCCTCATTACAGACAGTATGTAAAATATATTGTTGCTATATGTGCATAGAATAAAAGCCTGTTCATTCACTGTGGCTTATCAAAATAGGATTAGGAAATGTTCTACTTAACAACGCACATGATCCAAAACAGACCCCTTTTACATAATTCAGCATCTATCATAAAGAGCCAGACTTCACTCTCCTACCCCAGACTTATGATTAGCATGAGAGTTTAAAGCAAAGGTTCAAAAGACCAGGGTATAAGGATATTCATCAAACTGAAATGTGTCCTATTATATTCTATGCTTAATACTCATGGCTATCAGATATTTCATCACCATGACATGCTTGATAAAAAATTTTACTGGCTGATACTGTACATGTTTCAGAGAGCTGATAAATTTTCTAAACCTATGTATAAGGTTGACACAAGGACCCCTGGACTTTCATATTATAAATAGCTCTCTAAATAATTATGTTTCACAAGAAATTTTGAAAGCCTACTCTACCATCATGAAAGATAAATCATTTGGAATTTTTGAAATATTAACAGGCTCTAGAAACTGTTAACCTTAAATCACCAACTGGTAGTAAATAAAAGTCTGAACTTTCCTCAAAATCCTCAGTATTTGAGGTTCATAAAATCCAGTTGTGTATAATTAATATTTTCAACTTGTAGACATAAAACTTGCTTCAAGTTTATAGAAAACAAGATGTATTTGTTAATGCTATGTTTTACCGCCTAGATTCTCCTCTTAGGACTTTGCCTTAGGACCTGGGAGTATTGGTTATTAAAGGCTCACAACTGAATCCTTTTTCAGGAACTACCTTCAGAGGTCAAACGAAGCTGCACCAACCAATATTACATCCTTTCTTGGAGGAAGCGCCCATCCAATAAAGTAATCTATCCCAGCTCCACAGCTCTCAAGGCATTAGCTGAGGCCCCTATTGTAACTACAATGAAATTTAACTTCTCCCTATGCCCAACAGTGCTTTTTCTCCTTTTCTTTTTTTTTTTTTTTTAACTTCATCACTGGCATTGATTACATCAGCATTGTTGAAGAAAATTTCTGCATGCAAATCTCTGTCTCAAAAGGGGACCATTCTAAATAAACCATATATTTGAATATATTCAAAAATAAAGCTAAAAGTTTGTGACCATACATAGTCTGATACTAGTTCTGTTTGTTCTCTTAACTAAGCCCGTAAGAAGAAAATTTTAACATAAATAAATAAAATTTATCATTGGTTTACTATGTGCTAGATGCTATTTTGAAATTTAACATAAAAAGCATCTTTAAATCCCATAACATTATGATACAGATGAGATTATTATCTCCATTTTGTATATAAAAGAACTTGAGATACAGAGATACTAAGTGCATTGTTTACTACTACATAACTCATAAATGATGATACTTACTTAACGGGTAAAGAAAATAATGTAATTGATCTGCTTTCTATTTCCCTAGGCTTTATCTTTATTTAAATGAGGATAATTGATTATTAGGCCAAATTGTAAAAGTCCATGTTAAATTACGTAGAGCAGGTGCTCAATAAATGTTTATGTAAGTGAGTAAATGAATGAATAAATGGATGACAAAATGTCCTCTCTTACTACTTCTATTCAACATCACACTACAAAGTCCTACCTAATGGAATAAGACCAAAAAAAAAAAAAAAAAAAAAAGTAAAAGAAAATGAAGGATCTATCAAATGGAAAGGAAGGAATTACATTAGTTGTTTGCAGACGACATGATTGTCTATGCAGAAAATTTCAAAAAGTTGACTAAACAAAATCCTATAATTAATAAGAGAGTATAGCAAGGTATTAGCATTCATGGTTAATATACAAATTTCAATGGGTTTTCTATATATACACCAAGAACAATTAAGAATTTGAATTTTTAAAAATAATGTTATTTTCAAGGCACCCCCAGAATTGAAAAACTTATGCATATGCCTGACAAATTATGTATAGGAGCTATGTATAGAAAATGACAAAAGTCTGATTAAAGATATCAAAGAAATTTTAAGTAAATGAAGAGAGATTCTGTGTTCATGAATTGGAAGACTCACTATTGTTATCAGTTCTTCCCAATTTAGTTTATAGACTCAATATAATCCCAATTAAAATCTGAGCAAGCTGTTTTATATGTATTGACAAACCAATAGTAAAGGCAAAAGACCCACAATATTCAACACACTGGGAAGAAAAAAAAAAAAAAAAAAAAAAACAACTAGAATACTGACACTACCTGACTTTAAGACTTAATATAAAGCTAAAGTAACCAAGAAAGCATGGCATTGGGAAAAGAGTATTTGTATCGATCAATAGAACAGATTAGACAGCAAAAATAAATAAATAAACAAATAAACTGTAACAAATATAGTCAATTGCTCTTTGACAAAAAAGCAAAGGCAATCCAATGGGCAAATAGTAATCTTTTCTTTTTAAATTAGTTTTAATTTTCATTTTAAGTTCTGGGATACATGTTGAAGATGTTCATGTTTGTGATATAGGTAAACATGTGCCATGGTAGTTTGCTGTACCTATCAACCCATCACCTAGGTATTAAGCCTAGCATGCATTAGCTATTTTTCCTAATGCTTTCCCTTTGCTAACACCACACTCCCCAACAGGCCCCCAGTGTGTGCTGTTTCCCTCCCTTTGTTCATGTGTTCTAATTCTTCAGCTCCCACTTATAAGTGGGAACATGTGCTGTTTGGTTTTCTGTTTCTCCACTAGTTTGCTGAGGATAATAACCAGCTAGCATCATGATGACAGGATCAAATTCGCACATAACAATATTAGCCTTAAATGTAAATGGGCTAAATGATCCCATTAAAAGACACAAAATGGCAAAATGGATAAGGAACCAAGATCCATCAGTGTGCTATATTCAAGAGAGCCATCTCACATGCAAAGACACACATGGACTCAAAATAAAGGGGTAGAGGAAAATTTACCAAGCAAATGGAAAGTTAAAAAAAAAGCAGAGGCTGCAATCCTATTTTCTGACAAAACAGACTTTAAACCAACAAATATTAAAAAAGGACAAAGAGGACGTTACATAATGGTAAAGGGGTCAATGAAACAAGAAGAGCTAACTATCCTAAATATATATTCACCCAATACAGGAGCACCTAGACTCATAAAACAAGTTCTTAGAAACCTACAAAGAACTTAGACTCTCACACAATAATAGTGGGAGACTTTAACACCCAACTGTCAATATTAGAGAGCTCATCAAGACAGAAAATTAACAAAGATATTCAGGACCTGAACTCAGCTCTGGATCAAGTAGACCTGATAGATATTTACAGGACTCTCCACCCCAAAACAACAGAATACACATTCCTCTCGGTGCCACATGGCACGTACTCTAAAATTAATCACATAATTGGGAGTAAATCACTCCTCAGCAAATGCAAAGGAACTGAAATAATAACAAACAGCCTCTCAGACCACAGCACAATCAAATTAGAATCCAAGATTAAGAAATGCACTCAAAACTACACAACTCCATGGCAATTGAACAAGCTGCTCCTGAATGACTCCTGCATAAGTAATGAAATTAAGGCAGAAATAATCAAGAAGTTCTTTGAAACCAGTGAGAACAAAGAGACAGTGCACCAGAATCTCTGGGATGAAGCTAAAAGCAGTGTTAAGAGAGAAATTTATAGCATGAAATACCCATATCGAAAAGCTAGAGATAGCTCAAATTGACACCCTAACATCACAACTAAAGTAACTAGAGAACCAAGAGAAAATAAACCCCAAAGCTAGCAGAAGACAAGAAATAACCAAGATCAGAGTGGAAGTGAAGAAAGTAGAGACATGAAAAATGTTTCAAAAAATAATGAATCCAAGAGCTGTTTTTCTGAAAAAATTAATAAAATAGATGAACTGCTATCTAGGCTAAAAAAGAAGAAAAGAAAGAAGAATCAAATAGACACAACAAAAAGTGATACAGAGGATATCACTACTGACCCCACAGAAATACAAAGAACCATCAGAGAATACAATAACACCTCTATGCAAATAAAATAGAAAATCTAGAAGAAATGGATAAATTCCTGGACACATACACCCTCCCAAGACTGAACCAGGAAGAAGTTGAATCCTTGAGTAGACTAATAACAAGCTCTGAAATTGAGGCAATGATAAATAAACAGCCTACCAACCAAAAAAAGTCCAGGACCAGATGGATGTACAGCTGAATACTACCATAAATACAAAGAGGAGTTGATACCCTTTCTTCTGAAACTATTCCAAACAATTGAAAAGGAGGGACTCCTCCCTAACTAATTCTATGAGGCCAGCATCATTCTGATACCAAAACCTGTCAGAGATACAATAAAAAAAAAAAACTTCAGGCCAATATCCCTGATGAACATTGATGACAAAATTATCAATAAAATACTGGCAAACCAAACACAGCAGCACATTAAAAAGCTTTTGCACCACAATCAAGTTGGCTTCATCCCCAGGATGCAAGACTGGTTCAACATACACAAATCAATAAACACAATCCACCACATAAACCTATCTAAAGACAAAAACCATATGATTATCTCAATAGATGCAGAAAAAGCCTCAATAAAATTCAACATCCTTTCATGTTAAAAACTCTCAATAAACTAGGTATCGAAGGAACCTACCCCAAAATAATAGGAGCCATTTATGAAAAATCCACTGCCAATATCATACTGAATGGGCAAAAGTTGAAAACATTCCCATTGAAAACCAGCACAAGATAAGGATGCCCTCTCTCATCACTCCTATTCAACAAATTACTGGAAGTTCTGGACAGGACAATCAGACAAGATAAAGAAATAAAGAGTATTCAAGTAGGAAGAGAGGAAGTCAAACGGTCTCTGTTTGCAGATGACATGATCCTATATCTAGAAAACCCCATTGTTTCAGCCCAAAAGCTTCTTAAGCTGGTAGGAAACTTCAGCAAAATCTCAGGATACAAAACCAATGTACGAAAGTCACAAGCATTCCTATATACCACCAACAGGCAAGCAGAGAGCCAAATCATGAATGAACTCCCATTCACAATTGCTACAAAGACAATAAAATACCTAGGGATACAGCTAACAAGGGAAGTAAAGGACCTTTTCAAGGAGAACTAGAAACCACTGCTCGAGGAAATCAGACAGGACACAAACAAATGGAAAAGCATTCCATGCTCATGGATAGGAATAATCTATATTGTGAAAATGGCCATACTACCCAAAATAATTTATAGATTCAATGCTATTTCCATTAAACTACCATTGACAGTCTTAACAGATTTAGAAGAAACTATTTTAAAACTCATATAGGGCCAAAAATAAACATCTCTTCTAGCTATTTTGTAATATACAATATCCTCCTGTTTACCGTCATCAGAGCACTGTGCATTTTAACTTATTCTACCTATCTAACTGGTACCTATTTACCAATCTCTTCCCATCCTCCCCTCATCAATTTTCTTTCCAGTCACTACCAACCAGCATTCTACTCTCTACTTCTATGATAACAACTCTTTTTTTATTTTTTATTTTTATTTATTTGAGACAGAGTCTCACTCTGTCACCCAGGCTGGAGTGCAGTGGCATAATCTTAGTTCACTGCAACCTCTGCCTCTTGGTTTCAAGCAATTCTCCTGCCTCAGCCTCCCTAGTAACTGGAATTACAAGCACCCACCACTTTGCCTGGCTAATTTTTATATTTTAGTAGAGATGCGGTTTCACCATGTTGGCCAGGTTGATCTCGAACTCCTAACCTCAAGCAATCCACCCACCTCAGCCTCCCAAAGTGCTGGGATTACAGGCATGAGCCACCGCACCTGACCACACCTGTTGGGGTCCGCGTGTTTCCTAAACAAAGGAATGAACACACAAGACAACACAAGACAAGACAAACATGGCGGCCGCCTCGAGTGGCGCGCTCTGCTTTATTTTATACAGTCGTTTGTGGAATGTTGCCAAGTCACAAGACACATTGTTTTTCTGACCTTTCCCTGACTTTCTGGATTTTCAAGATGTTTACATATAAACAGGCCCCCAACACCCTGCTTCGTTTGCAAGAGCAGGACTTATTGGGAATGCCCTGCTTCCTTTGCAAGAGCAGGACTTG
Source organism: Chlorocebus sabaeus (assembly GCF_047675955.1). Taxonomy (NCBI): domain Eukaryota; kingdom Metazoa; phylum Chordata; class Mammalia; order Primates; family Cercopithecidae; genus Chlorocebus; species Chlorocebus sabaeus. The sequence goes on from NC_132910.1 coordinate 58,627,240, forward strand.
TCGGGAATGCCCTGCTTCGTTTGCGAGAGCAGGACTTATGGGGAACGGCCCTGCTTCGTTTGCGAGAGCAGGACTTATCGGGAACACCCTGTTTGTGAGCACGTAGTCCTCTACACACACCTCTATTCATTTATTTATTTATTTACTTATTTATTATTTAATTTCACATATGAGTGAGATCATGTGGTATTTGCATTTCCACGTATGGCTTATTTCACTTAACATGGTGTTATCCAGGTCTATTCATGTTACAAATGGAAAGATTTCATTTTTATGGCTGAATCGTATTCTACCATGTATAAATACCATGTTTTCTTTACCCATTTATCCTTTTTCAGACACTTGGGTTGATTCCGTATCCTGACTATTGTAAATAGTGCTACAATAAACATGGTAGGGAGTATGAGAATCTCTTCAACATATCAATTTCATTTTCTTTGGATATATACCAAGTAGTGGGGTTGCTGGATCATATGATAGTTCAATTTTTAATTTTTGGAGGACTATTTATACTGTTTCCCATAGGAGTTGTGTTGATTTGCAATTCCACCAACAGTTTGCAAGTGTTCCTTTTTCTCCATATCCTTGCCAAACTTGTTTTCTTTTGTCTTTTTCTTGATAGCCATTTAAACTGGAGTGAAGTTTCATCTCATTGGGGTTTCGATCTTCTTTTATCTGATGATCAGTGATGTTGAGCATTTTGTCATATAACTGTTGGCCATTTGCATGTCTTCTTTGGAGAAATGTTTATTCAGGTTTTATCCATTTATAATTCAGATTATTTGCTTTTTTGTTGTTGAGTTGTTTAACATCTTTATATATTTTGAATATTTTCTCCTTATCAGATGCATAGTTTGCACATAAATTTTCCCATTCTGTAGGTTGTCTATTTGTTAATTGTCTTCTTTGCTGTGCAAAAGTCTTTCAGTTTGATGCAATCCCATTTGGCTACTTTTGCTTTTATTGTCTGCCTTTTTAAGGTGTTATTTTAAAAATCCTTGTCCCACTCAATGTCATGGCATTTTCCCTATATTTTCTTTCAGAAGTTTTAAAGTTTTGTGTTTTTGATGTAAGTCTTTAATGGATTTTGGGTTCATCCTTGTATATGGTGAGAGGTAGAAATCTATTCCCATTCTTCTGCATATGACTATTCAATTTTCCCAGGACCATTTATTGAAGAGACTGACTGCCTTTATCCCAATGTGTGTCTTGACATTTTTGTCAAAAATTAGTTGGCTATAGATACATAACTTTATTTCTGGGTTCTGTATTCTGTTCCACTGGTCTATGTATCTGTTCTGTTTTTATGCCAATATCATGTTTTTTTAGTTACTCTAGCTTTGTAGCATATTTTGAAGTCAGGTAACATAATGTCCCCAGCTTTGTTCTTTTATTCAGAATTGCTCTGGCTATCAGGATCCATATGAATTTTAGGACAGTTTTTTTCTATTTCTCTGAAGAATGTCACTGGTATTTTCATAAGTATTGCATTAAATCTGTAGACCACTTTGGGTAGTATCGTCATTTTAAGAATATTAATTATTTTTATCCATAAACATGGAATATCTTTACATTTTTTTGTGTCTTCTTCAACTTGTTTCATCAATGTTTTATAGTTTTCAATGTAGGGTTTTTTTTTTATTTGTTTGGTTAAGTTTATTCCCAGGTATCTTTTTTTTTTTTTTTTTGTAGTTATTGTACATGTAATTTTCTTGATTTTTTTTTCAGATAGTTCCCTATTAGCATAGAGAAATGCTACTGATTTTTATGTGTTGGTTTTGTATCCTGCAACTTTACTGAAAGTTTTTCCTGTAAGCTTAGGGACAAGACAAGGATGTCTAGTTTCATCACTCATATTCAACATAGTACTAGAAGTCCTAACCAGTGCAATTAGGCAAGAAAAATAAATAAAAAGCATCCATATTGGAAAGGAGGAAGTAAAATTGTCACTGTTTAAAGATTACATAATCTTTTCATATAGCAAATCCCAAATAATTTACCAAAACCTACTAGGACAACACTGTAATTTTGGATAACACTGTAATTTTGGATACAAAACATTCTGCATTTGTCAAAACTCAGATAACTTCATAATACAAGGAATGAACATTAAGGTATGCAAGCTAAAAAAATATTTAAGAGGTCAGAGGATTTCAGAGTAAAATGAATGGAGAATGTGTCACAATAATCAACTACATAACAAATGTATGAAAGAATCTCACTGAAGGGTGGTGGCGGCAAAGGTACTGACACTAAGTAACTTTAGAAATGAGTAGAGTCTGTATGACTAAAAGCAACAGAAACTGCACAATCACTGGATTCTAGTTGATAGGGTTATTTTCCAGGAGAGTAGTAAAGAATTCTGCACACATATACTGCTGTATATGTATGCTAGAATTGAACAGTTGGGTAAATGGATGATGGACGGTGGGAGCCAGGCTTCTTATTGTTGGAGTGGGAGTTCACAGATGTGCACAGGGAAGAAGTGAAAATGATTCATGTGGTGATGGATTAGAATTGAAGACATTAGCATTAGCTCGTATTTAGCTTAATATAGATACAGACATATATAAATATTTATATATGTAGATATCCAATTAAATATTTAGATATGTGTATACACATGAGTTAGGCATCTAATACCCACATTGTGGATTCTAATACCAATAATATGAACCAGGACTCTTTGAAGAAGAATCCTAAAATTCTACAATCCAATGTAATTGGATGAATTACAATGAAAATGTAATCATGAATTACAATGAAAATCTACAATTTTCTGTTCCAACTGGAGCAGATATATAAGCTGGAGCAATATAAGTGAAGAACATTTTACAAAACCAATAAGTAAGGAAGCGCTGAAAAACAAAAAAGAAAATACCTGCAGTGATGGGCATATGTCAGATAGCATAGGAGTTAACTAAAAGAGTCCACAATGGTCACAGCTGGAACAATCCAAGCAGGAAAATAAAGTATTATTGGATTACAACCCAAATTATAAAATAAATATCCATGAGTCCATACTGATATAAATGAATGATAAAGAAAAAACAATAAAAACAACAACAACATGGGTGAGGTGGAAAGTGTCCTATAAAGAAGAATTTCAAATAATTCATGTAGGAGCCCCACTCCTCAAGTGTGGACCATTCATATGATTTCTTTCTAAAGTGTGCAGTTTGGAGAGTTGAGAGAGGATTTAACTTTATGCAGTGAAGACACCTGGCAAAGACCACCTCAGCCAAATGACAAAGGTTAATGTGAACAGTAGGAAGTTATGTTAATTGTATGAATCCTCCAAATGATGTGATACAAATGGCACTTTACCTCTGTGACCTTTCTCCAAAATAGTCATAACTCCAGTATAATCATGAGAAAAACATCAGACAACTTCCAGTTAAGAGACATTCTAGAAAATACCCGATCAATGCTCATCAAACTGTTAAGGTTGTCAAAAACGAAGAAAGTCTGAGAAACTATCTCAGCCAAGAGGAGCCTAGAGAGATATAATTAAACGTAATGTATTCTGAGTAGAATTCTAAAACAACAGCTAAAAAAGGACACTGGGCAAAAGGAAGTCTGAATAAAATATGCATTTTAGTTATAATAATCTATTAATATTGGTTCATTAATTATAACAAATGTACAAATTAATTATAACAAATGTACCATTCTAATGTAAGATGTCAATAACAGGGGAAACTGATTATGGAGAATCTCATCACTAACTTTGCAGTTCTTTGGTAAATCTAAAATTATTCTACAGAATAAATTTTATTTTTTTAAAAAAGGAACTAGTTGGAGATCATGTGACTAAAAAAGTATAAAAGAAATAAGATATTTCACTATGGAATATAAACAATTAAGTATGAATACCACTTCATAATTGTAGAAACTATTATTACAGACATATGTAATGCCAAAAGTAAAAATATGTATTCCAAATGTTTTCAACACTTAATCAAGTATTTACATTTACATTTTAAGATAATTTCTCTATTCAACATTTCTCATGTGCTTATACTCTAGAAATATGTTTTTAAATGGTAATTTCAAATATACTTTAATGTGTTAGTAATCCTGAAACTCATAGGAATACTTAATTTATCTTTCTCTTATGATAAGAACTGGTAATATTAGTAAGTATTAAAATACTAAAATTTAGTCTAATAGTTACAGGCAAAAAGCATATTTATTTGTTTAAAAAAATCCAGGCTTAGAAAATGAGATCAAGGAAAAAAAGTTAAAAGCAAGGAAATAGTCAGTTGATAAGCCTAAAAAGTGGTTTAATAAACATTTTAAATAATTTTAAAAGGTTTTATGCAGCAAGTGGCATTCTACTACGTTCAATCTTTAAACAAAAAATAAATTTTAAAATAATTTGAAATGCATTATTAATTAAAATTAGGGAGAATGTTTATGTATGACTAAAGAAAGATAGTTTTATACATCTCTGAAATAATTTGAGATCACTAAATGTATATATTCATTTATTTATTTAAAAACATTTATAGTCAATTACAGATAAAATAGATGATTTTTAAGTTGTCCTAAATTTCTAGCTAAACTAAGGCAAAAAACAAAACAATAAAACCTCTGATGTAAGGTCAATGGTGAAAATGCAGATCAGAAATCACTATTTTATTATCATTATCAATTATAGTGAAATCAGTTGATATCATTTTCAAAAGACAAAAGAAAGTAGATAAAGGGAAGCCATAAAGGTGGAGGCAGGTGCTTTTGTAATTCATTAGCTATATTTGTTGCAGCCTTTGAAGACAGATATGACAAGCATGATTATGACTTTCCTTTGAGGCCCACATTCAATGGCAGATTAGTAACCTGATAAGTTTTCTATATTTATCTTCATAACAGAGATCCATTTTCAAATCAGCCCACACAAAGCATGGTTTCTTTTATGTTATTGCAACACCCAGTGATAGGATAGGCCATCTGGAGAAATTGGCTGGGGTCTGCTGATTACTCAGGAGATGCATGTAATGAATAGTTGTTACCCCTGTGGAGCTGCTAGGAGGCCAGTGAAATTTTTCCTGAATGGCGAGTTAGTTAGTTCAAATAACTTCTCTCAGATTAAACTATTGCTCTTTTAAGGGAGAAGAGTGTCTTATTTTGTTTACTTACATGAATCAATGGAGAGTAAAGGACAACAGAGCATTGAGCTCAGTTCACATTTTGCTATGCATAGTAGGAAAGGGTATGCGTGGGTAAGTTGTCTTAAAGGCATATATGGATATTCTAACTATTACTTCAAGGAAGTATACTTCCTATTCCTTGGACTGGTGAAAATCCAGTCAGTTTCAGCCTAGACATAAGGAAATGGGCTGGAGTATGCCCACCATAGAAAGACACAAGTCACTTCTGAAACGCACGCTAATTCTTCTGCTTTTGTCCAGGGTTTCTTCTTTCTAAGGAAAGAAATGTACTTTCTTATCTTCTATTTTGTAGTTATCAGTCAGGAAATTTTTGTTGATCATCCCTTATATGTTAACACTCTTCTGGACACCAGATCACAAAGGCTGCCATTTTTGCTCTGTGGAAAGAGGAGCACAGCTGGAAGAGGTAAACATGAGAGCAGATTTTGCTGCCATGCCCAAATGAAATCTCTTTCTAATCTGGGTCACATAGAGAAACAAAAGCCTATCCTTTTTGTTATCAACTTGGAGGTAGAAGCAGATCAGAAATATTTACTGAGTCCCATTGACCAGCGCTTAACATTTGGATAGACAAATTTACTAAAATATTTGTGTTTCTCCTTCATACATTTTTTTTCTTTTCCATTTCCCTGGATTAGTTTTTTGCTTTGGGTACATTTGCAGGCCATAAAGCAGAAGCTGCCTGAAGTCGATGTTTTCTTACCTTTTGGGGAAAAATTAATTAAAGAGAATGTGCCAAGTATTCTAGAGAGAAGGGGAGTGACTCTCTGGACAAGAAGAGAGAGATAAGATTCCCAAAAAGTGGAGATAGGTAAGAATATCTGAGTTTTAACTAAAACCTGATCAAGTGGCAAGGCCTCAGAGAGAAATGTCATGTTGTATGCTGATATGGTTTCGCTGTGTACCCACCCAAATCTCATCTTGAATTATAACTCCCACAATTCCCACATGTCATAGGAGGGACCCAGTGGGAGGTAACTGAATCATGGGAGCGGGTCTTTCTCATGCTATTCTCGTGATAGTGAATAAGTCTCATGGGAGCTGATGGTTTTAAAAAGAGGAGTTCCCCTGTACAAGATCTCTCTCTTTGCCTGCTGCCATCCACATAGATGTGACTTGCTCCTTCATGCCTTCTGCCATGATTGTGAGGCCTCCTTAGCTATGTGGAATTGTAAGTCCAACAAACCTCTTTCTTTTGTAAATTTCCCAGTCTCAGGTGTGTCTTTATCAGTAGCATGAAAATGGACTAATACGTATACTCACCAAGGCCTAACTTTAGGGATCATTGTTCCCAGTCTTGCTGAAGATTCGCCCTCATTCCCAAATCAGTGAAGAAACTGTGAAGCTGTCACAGTCTGAGAGACCGACCAGACCAGAGCAGTAAACTTCTCACCCGTGACTAGGAGGATCCCCCCACAACTCCTTTCTGCTCCGATGCCCCTTTTCTCAACCTTGATGGAGGAGCATGTTGCAGACAAAGGAGTAAACCTCACTGATAACTCAAAGTGCCTTCAAACTGGGAGTCAAATTTCAATTGAAAAAGGTAATGTAGAAATGCGATACTTTCTTTTTCACAGCTGTATTAGTTTTTGTAATTTCTTCATACTTCCTACTCATAGGTTGTCTCACTTAACTCTCAAAGCAGCTCATGACATAAGCATTGCTGTACCCTTTATCTCCTGAATAACTATGGTAGCTATATATGACTTTGTTTGGGGCCTGAAGTATACAGAGTTAGTTTAATTATAAATCTTGACTCATGACACACTCTTCTTATCATTCTGCATTGTCTTTTGGTGTAGGTAACAATTTTTAGTTACTTTTAATTATATAATAAGCACAGATAAGCCCATCATTCAAAATAAAAACTAGGATCTTGACATACACTAGTTATCTGCCCAATACTATCTCTCTGCTTCCCCTTTCCAAATAACCACCACCTCGATTCCTGTTTCATTTGTCCCCTGTTTCCTTTTTTATATGGTTTTACTACTTATCTTTATGTTATTAAAATGTTTACTTTTATTTTTATTCTTTTAAAATTACAAAAATGATATCATGCGCTATGTCAACTTTTGGGACTGACTTTTTATATTTAATATTGAATGACTATGTTTCATCCATATTACTGGGTGGGACTGTAATCTATTCATTTGACAGCTATACAATAATCTATTGTGTGACTATGTTATACTTATTCATCCCCTCCTGCAAAGGGTATTTGGTTTTCTTCCAAGTTTTGCTATTATAAACAGTATTGTTAAGTTTTTTTTTTTGTATACGTCTCTTACTGAACATTAGACTCACACCTCTGTTTCCCACTGCTCCACACCCCAGCGTTCCACTTTCAGACAAGTATTTCTAACACATGCACCTTGGCTGGAATTCAGGGGAGTTGTACACAGAGGACCTACTCCATAGAGAGGCCATATGGAAAAGCGATATGATTCTATGACAGGAAAAGGAAAAAGTATCAAAATGGAGTGGAAACAATGGTGACCGTAAGCAAAAATAAATAAGTCAGCCTCCACCCTGAAGTCTACCAGTGTTCTATGATGTGGGCCATGGATCTAAGAAAAAGCAAAATAAGTTAGAAAGTGAGGCATCTCATAGCCCTTGGGTCTACAGTAGAAGTAGAACAGCCTCAGAAATGAGGGAACAAGTGTCAGGGTAGGCAGCTTGGAAAAGCCTAGAGAAAGACCTACAACCAGCCTCTGCAAGTTTGGGCCAGTGTGCTCAAAACCACACTTTTGTTACCATGGGGAATAAGGCAGTGTTCTTTTTTCTTACGCCATCCTCACAATTACCCTTAACAAATTTTAATCATCTATATTACTATGATGAGACTATCCATCCCGCATTTCAGATATTTCCAGGAAAGTGGAAGTGGAAAAAGTCAGCTTGGCAACACTGCATGAATCTAATTACAGAATAAAATGTCCATAAGTAATTACTATCATAGATGTGGCAAAAATAGACCTGAGACCATTAGTAATTTTTTTCAACATTCTCATTTTCTCAGTGTTAAGTTCACCCTTAGGCATAAACCAGAAAGTCTCTCTTGAGACGGCTCTTGCTTATCCTTCTAACCCCATCTTCCACCCTATGCTCACAAGGTCCAAATAGTCTAGTTAGAGACAGCTAATGCTGGTCCCTAAAGTCGTCATGATTAGTCAAGTCTCCTCTGTTTATGCTGTTCCTACCGTCTAAAATACGCTTTCCCATCTCATCCACTAATTTCTAAGTAGTCTCCAAGAATCACTCCCTTCTTGAACCATTTACTTTCCCTGTGCCCTTCATTAGTCCCTTAGATCTTTTCTCTCTCCTTTTTTTTTTGTTTTTTCTCCTATTAGATTTTGTTTCTTTAGGGTGAGGGATACGGTAAATGGCATCCAGCTGACAATCCACAAAGGTTGATAGAGTAGATGTTGTACAGGCCATACCCTACCCATCTGTACTTACTGGGACACTCATCTCTCAGATACTGAGAATAATGTGGACTGATGGCTTACACCTGCCACCTTCTCAGGAAAATCACCCTTGATTGACAGAAAGCACCTTTCCAGAATTTGCCTGGGAGGGAGCTATGCCACCCGTTTGCTGTGGTCAGAAAATGGCCACACTTTCGTACACTGAAGGGGTACGAGATCCCTGCCCCTTCCTTCAATATGGCAAACACTGCCATCAAATGGATGCTTCAGCATCTGGAGGGTCAGGCCAAGGCTAGACTTCCCTGAGATCACATCCTTTCTCCATCCTTCCTACTCTGTATCCTTCTCCCATCAGTCCCTTACTGCTTTATTCCTGAAGAGAATATCTTCCATAAGCACATGCACCGAAATCCCTGTGTTAGGCTCTGCTTGTAGGGAATATGCCTTGAGACAACTGGTCTTATTTAATTGAGTTTCATTGGATTTTAATAACTTGCACAAAAGAAGCTAATATTTGGCCTCAAGTCTCTAATACTGTAAAATCCCTGTTTTACTACTATATCAAATATTTCTAATAGTTGGAAAGTTGTGAGCAATAATTGTAAGACATGGAAATATATATAATATTACATACAACTTTATATATATATATATGTATTGTGCAGTCTTCCCTACTTACTAACAGTAAGATATAGGATAACTTTTTTATCCCCGAGTCTGTTTCCTCATCTAATAAGGGGAGATATTCATTCCACAGAATTGTCAGATGGTTTACAAGAGATAATGGGTAAATTATCCTTCATATAGTAAGTACCCAGTAAATAATTTCCAATACTCAACGGTATTGAATAGAACATTTTGATGACAAAGTGTATAGACAGCAGTGCTAAGTAAGACATAAAATAGATAAAGGCAGTTCTCTTATATTTGGCAGGGCATCCACTCAAGGTACAGAAAAGTTAACTGAGACCAAATTTTTATCAATTAGAGCCCCTGGGGGTAATTTGTGTCAGCTTATAGAAATATGTGAGTTTTGAATTTGTACACTCGTAAATTATAAAGAACAGGCTTATTGTGATTAATGATGTGCTTACCACAGGGTTTGTACACTCATACTTAAGATGATATGTTAGTCTGATTTATTTAAATCTGGATAAGAGGAGAAGCTGGAAAAACCTCCCACACTCAGACCTTTGAATTACAGAGATTCTTCCCAGTCGGTGTTTGAGCGAAGTCTGGAAAAGGTGTCTATTTTACTCTCAGTCAGGAAGTTTTCCTCCATTTCAAGCAGGCTACTATTCCCGTATACTGCAGGCCGAAGGGAACTGGGTTTTATTTTGAGTACACTGCAAAACTATTTCCTTTTGTCAAGAAAAAGAAGGCAAGTTATAAAGGGAAAAAGCAGAGAGGCCTGAAAGTGTTTTGTCATCTGTAAAACCGAAAATCCCTAAACCTTAGTTCCAGTTCCAACATTCTGCCTTTCTAAATCTTTCTAAATTTTTTCCCCAACATATAAAAAGTAAAAATAAAAGCTCACTGCTTGACGAAGTTTACCTAAAATAAACTCTTCCTTCATGCTCACGCTTTTTCTCTACTTTCCCCATACCAGCACCAGAGGAGAATGTGCTGGGATCCTGACTGGGGGCGGGGAAGTGGGGTGGCAAAAGAAAGCAACATGTAAAGAAAATGGTTCCAAAGGAAAGTTATTCTCACCTCCTGGTGTTGGGATTCCCTTAAGTAAGCAATAATAAAGCTCAACTATCAGAAAGCAGAAATGATTTCTTTGCCTCAAGTGAAACATGGGTTATTTCCAATGACTGAGAATTAATGATTTTTAAGCTACTGTAGTCTGAAAATATTGTCATTTCAGAGAACAGAACAGCCATAGGAAGTGGACCACACATGGTGTGCCTAGGAAAAAAGAATATAGATTCAGCCACTGCCAAAATGTGGAAAAAATTGCCTCTTAGAAAGGTCAATTTGATTTAGAGGGGGTTTATTCAGTTTTTTTTTTTTTCTTTTTTTAAAAAAGCTCTGTTTAACATTGCATGGCTCAGTGGAGAACAAAGAGAAACGACATATTTGGTTTTATTTTCCCAGGATATGAAATGCTGTAGCAAACAAAAAACTTCCAACAAATTTAATCAGGCATTTGAAAGATTGCCCAAATTGGAACAATGTATCTCAATATAAATTGGCAAAAATATTTTGATACAACCCTGATAGCTATCTTCTAAACTAAATAATCATGATGTACCACCCCAGGCTTTTAGAAAAATTCTAAGAAAACTGCAAGAAAAAAAAATGGCTTCAATTTCTGTCTTTGTGAAGTGTTTCCTTTTTTAGTTTGTTTGGTTCTTAAGCATCTTCCTAATTTGTATAAATCCCAAAAGATAAAGCAAGGTTTTACATGTGAGAGACTCACACGAAATGGCAGTTGGAAATAAAATAAACTGTATGTGAATATATCTTAATAGATGGAGGAATTACTGTATGTAAACAGATGGAGAAGATATAAAAATCAAATATGTATAATATGATAGAAAAGCAGGAGTTAATAGTTGAAACATTTTTGTTAAACTATTTTTTGATCTTGCATGGTTTTCTCAAGAAATCATGATTGCGGTCAACTAAATATACTCTATTCTCATTTCTTCTGCAAGATTAAGGCCATTGGAATGACTCCTCTCTGAGTCTTCAGCCTACAGTCTGCTCCATTTCCTCTGGGCACATATGCATAAGTATGTGTATATGTGTGATTTGTATTTTAAAAATAAAAAGTTAATTGAAAAATAAAAAATATATATATTTAAAGATCCCACTTTGAAAAAGCTAAAAGTTTTTTTTAATAAAACCCACTATTGGCTATGGTATAGGGAAATAGATGCTCATTTCCTATTGGTGATATTTATTGATACAAAATTTTTGGAAGGCAATTGGGCAAAAGCAAAGCAAAGCAAACTATATCTACTCTGACTCAGCAATAATCTCATTTCTAGGAATTTATCCTAGATAAATAAATGTAAAAGATATAGGCATTCAAGAATGCCCTTGCAGCACTGGTTGTAATAATAACAAAAATCACAGCAATAGCAACATAACAGAAACAGAAAGCTACCTAAATTTCCATAATCGGGGAACATATAAATTAGATTTGGAAAAATCTGTATGATAGTATATATATGCAGTCATTAAACATGATGCAGTGGATCTCTAACTGCTAATAGAAAACATGTCTCCAATATTTATTCTTATATAAACAATAAGCAATGTTTAGAACAGTATATATAGTAAGCTCCTCATTTGTGTGTAAGTATATAAAAGGATATGCACAGAAGTGCATGTGTATGCACTTGATGTTTCAGAAAGCATAGTCCAGAAACCATGTTTGGTGATGATCTTTATGCAATAGAACTGAGGTGAGGAAGTTGGAGGACAGTCTAAGTTGAATGGCTTACTTTATTTTATATATCTTTGTGTTGTTTGTATTATTTGCCATATTATATGAACTTTTTTTATAATACTGCAATAAAAAGAAAAAAAGTCCTTTATTTTTAAGATTTTTGCCCACACACAGTATGCAGCTTGGCCTGTTGATCTGACCATTTCCTTACCTGAAATAGTTATATCATCTTCATATGTAAAAATTCCAGAGGCTTTTTTCCTTTTACATATCATTTGTTAACATGCTGAACAAAAGGCATATCAGCCCTGATCCCTGAAAACCTCACTGTTTACCTTTTCCAACACGAAAGTACCCGTTTATCACTATACTTTATTTCCTATTTCTTAGCCAATTTCCTATTCGTGACAAAACATTTTCCCCAGTTTCATAGTGACACAAGTTTTTCCCAATGACTTTGATGCAGAACATTGTTAAATGCTTTTAATAAGGAAAATAGATCACGTTTTCAGTTTATCCTTCATCCACAGTCATGTATGCATTTCCTTTAAAGAGACTGTATGATGGGATCAGGTACAATTTCCCCTTGCTAGTGGCATTGCTGTCCTGGGAGTTTAAACATCCAGTTATCTTATTTTTAATCTTCACTAATTTGACTACCTTCATGAACATGACATAGATTAATGTCTATTTTCACAGTCACTTCTGGGCCCCTTTTCATGGATAAATGCTAACTTGATCATCAGTGAGCCCTTATAATGTTGCTATCTGCCACTTCAGTTGCCTCATTTTGTTCTCTGACATTTGAACATCGAGCTTCTTCAAAATTATCAGTATTTGATACCTAATTCTGACCGTTTCCATCTAGTTTTTCATTTTAACATAGACGTTTATGTGGAGAAATGACTATTAGACATTAACCATTTCAATTGATATTTATCGAGAATAAAGTATGTGCCCGACATTTTAATTGTTGCTGGGAATACTATTGTGAGCAAAACAGACATGGTCTCTTCCACAGTTCTATTATTAAGCTTATAGCCCAATGGATTAAACATACTTTTATCACAATCACAGAAATGGACAATTACTAGCTTTGATAAATGCTGTAAAGGAAAAAGAAATGCAAAATGCAAAATGCAAGTAGCTATGAGAGAATGTAATTCACCTAAGGGTAAGGGTAGTGCTGTGTTGAAAAGAATGTGAACCAGGTTCAGACAAAGGCTGAACATGGGCGCAAACTCAGCTATGTAAGACTCCGACCCCAAGTAGTACACTTGTCATCTTTCTTTTTTCTTTTTTCTTTTTTTTTTTTAGACGGAGTCTCGCTCTGTCGCCCAGGCTGGAGTGCAGTGGCGTGATCTCGGCTCACTGCAAGCTCTGCCTCCCAGGTTCACACCATTCTCCTGCCTCATTCTCCTGCCTCAGCCTCCCGAGTAGCTGGGACTACAGGTGCCCGCCACCATGCCTGGCTAGTTTTTTTGTATTTTTAGTAGAGATGGGGTTTCACCGTGTTAGCCAGCATGGTCTCGATCTCCTGACCTTGTGATCCGCCCTCCTCAGCCTCCCAAAGTGCTGGGATTACAGGCCTGAGACACCGCGCCTGGCCCACTTGTCATCTTTCTTCTGGAAAGGAACTGGCCTACTGTTTATACGCCTGTTCTTTCGTGATTCAAAACCTGCTATGTTGCTAATCACAGTTGAGTTCCCTGACCAACTTTCTCTCTCATTAACTCTCTTCCCATTTGCTTTTATCCAAGACCAGAAGCTCCATGTTTATCAAATCAGTATGGTAACATATCTCTCATGGCTCTTATAAAAATGGTTTTAGCACTTTTCATCCTAGACAATATTTAATTTAAGTAAATCATTTATAATGATAGCTCAGCAAAAAGACATACATATTTTGACCTAAAAGGAATATATTTTTCCTAATATCTGGCTTACTGCCACTAATGTTGTCCTTATTAAACCAACTTGGCATGGAAATCTTCCCCTAAAACTTTTTGTAGTCAAGTCTTAAGCAAAGAATATATTCATTCTTCCAGCAATTATGTAGAAATAATCTTTAATGTTTGATTTCTGTATATTGATTAACAAAACTGTATTTCCTCCTTATAGTGGGAAATTGTTTATAGTAATTATTTTTAAACCTATTTTCCCATGTTTCTTTTACAGAGTGACATGAAAGGAAAACTATTATTATACACTTACATTTTCATATATTTCTCCAGATAACTAGTCATGTTCCACTCTAGATCTAATTAGGCATAGTAGTGATTAAATCATGAGAAAAAGGAAATTCCTATATTAGAAATGTACCAAGGTAGATATTACAATAGACAGTATTTAAGCAACAACGCCCCCACTAAAATATTTTTATTTTCCCTCCATTGTATCCCCAATAGATGCTAATTTCTTCTGTTCTTTATTGATCTATACTCCCTGATTTTCCATTCCTTTTCATTCTTCAGTCATCAACCCAATGGAGCCTCTGCTCCCTCATACTTGAGACTCTTCCAAGAGCCTCCCTTAACTGTTATCCTTCCTTCTTTCTCTTCCATTTTTAGTTATCTGATAATGCCTCTGGATTAATCTTTCAAATGCAATGCTCTCCCAAGTGATTAATTATTGCCTCCAAGACAAATTATAATGTGTTAACTAGCTACGTGAAGCCCTCTACATCTACCTGTCACACATCTTTCCTGGTTTCTTTTGCATCCTTCCTTAAGATCAACCAAGTTCCCAGCTCTGTGTTTAACACCTGGGAAGCACTTAATAAATATTTGTGAATGAATGAATGAATGAATGAATGAAAGTGTTCTGTTTCTTACATATTTTATCCATTCCACCAGCAGTGTCTTTACATTTCTTCTATATAGCCAAATCCTAAGTTGAGTATGGGCCTAGTGTTGTAAAATTTATAGTGTTCTGTCTATAATGATGTCTCCTTTCTATGAACCCATGAGCTTCACATCTTCTTTGGGAAATAAATTCCAGTAGATAAAAGACAGGAGTGATATCCACTAAATTTATTTAGCCTGGAATAATGTAATATGTATTTAGGTGTTACAATACAAGCAACTGAAATCTGAAATCTGTTATAGGCTCAGAGTTATAGTAACATCACTGATGACCAAAATATTTCTTTTATGAGTCTATGACTCACCCTCTTGCCAAAAACTTTGGCCAAAAAATATAGAGAAAAAAATCGTTCAAAATTGTTTTCATAAAAATGTAAATTATCTGCCTGGATTTGTGGGCATTGCAGCTTTCAAATAAAAGTGTGTAGGGATATAAGTAGAATGAGTTTAAAAGAATCTTTAGATGTGTGAAGAAATGTATACTCTATTCTTTTCCCCCACCCCCAAGGAAATAGTATGCAGCCAAATCTTTTTTTGTGGATAGACTGAGGGGCATGTAAGGGTTTTTTTGTGGATAGACTGGAGATCATACATTTTAAGTTTGCTTGGGTTTTAAGTGAGCCATTCAACTCCTGGAGTGTCTCATTTTATAAAGATAATTATATCCTGCTCTTCACAATGAGCCTGGAAGGAGAGACACTTCACCTTCTGACCTGTGCCTCCCCAAGGTGTTCTGACGTTTGAATGGGGATGGGAATGAGAACTTACTCCAGTTTTCATGCTATACCATACAAAATAGCTCTCCTCTCTATCAGGATTTAGAAAAATCTAACTTTTAAGCATAATAAACCCCCTTTCCCCAGTTATATAGTATAGGAATGACTAGGATGCCATATGAGACATAGAGTAGTGGACCCTTTCTTCCCACTCACAGGCATCTGAAGGGTCTTTCCATATTATAGCTAGGGTCACATCACCACTTGGATCAAAAGCCTCACATAGCTTCTCATTTGGGACATCACAGAAAGAGTTCTTTTTTGGGGGCGGGGGACGGGGGACGGGGGACGGAGTCTCGCTCTGTCGCCCAGGCTGCAGGTGCAGTGGTGCGATCTCGGCTCACTGCAAGCTCCGCCTCCTGGGTTCAGGCCATTCTGCCGCCTCAGCCTCCGGAGTAGCTGGGACTACAGGCGCCCGCCCCCAAGCCCGGCTATTTTTTGTGTGTTTTTAGTAGAGACGGGTTTTCACCGTGTTAGCCAGGTTGGCCTCGATCTCCTGACCTTGTGATCCGCCCGCCTCGGCCTCCTAAAGTGCTGTAATTACAGGCGTGAGCCACCATGCCCGGCCACAGAAAACCTTCTTATAAGGTCAAATATTCAACTGTTCACAATGTGAACTCCAACCTACCTGTTCAGTCTCATCTCTCACTGCTTTCTTACTTCATTGTACCAGACTATTTGCATTGCCCCAGGCACTTTATGTGTTTTATGACTGAGTGTTTCCCATACCATTTCCTCTAAGAACAATGTCTTTTTCTTGACTGTTTTTTTTTAAAGTCCTAAGCATCTTTCAAGTTTCAACCTAATTATCAAATCCTTTGCAAGGCCTTCTTTAATTCTGTTGTCTAAGTAATCACTCTTCCTCTACCTCCTGATATTTTACAAATACTTCTATTATGAAATCATGAGAAATACAATATTTTCTTTGGCCCACAGCAATTCGTAACCTATTTGATCAAAGAGCATGAGGCCACATCCTAACTGTTACAATGGCTCTAAAAGTTAAAGGGTAAAGTCACTGACATTTTGAAGCAAATATACCATTAGCATTAAATTTTCTTTCACTATTCTTTTTAAACTATTGACAGATTTGCATGACATAAAATTATCATGTCAAAATGACCCTAAATAATACTGAGCTTGTTGCAATTGTGACCTAAACTCATCACATCTATCTCTTTTTTATACTGCCACATCCACGTTGCCTGATTCTGTTTCCTAAACTCAGTGGCTCAACCAGGCTTAAATGGTATCTACGATATTACATGAGTATTATGAGATCACAAGGATGAATAGATATATTCACTGTTCATGTAGTTTATATACAGTCCATGAAAGGAATATACATCTAATCCAATAGGGTAAGTGCAATCATTGAGTCAGAGAGTACAGAGAGGGGAATGGTTAATTCTCTCTGATTTTGAAGATTAGGTAGTGGTAAACAATGAGAGTCAGGGAGTATTTCACAGAAGGTAAGGTTTGAACTGGGAAATTTTCCAGGTGGACAATAGGATAAAAAAACATCCAAGTAGAAGGAATATCCTATACAAGACTGCAGAGTTTGGTAGCAGCATGGGCTGTTATTCAGTGCCAGTGAAGCTTAGGAAGCAAGAATGGCATGACAGGACGTACCGCTGAAGGCATAGGCTGGGGCCACATCACAAGGGCCTGTTCACCATGCCAAGGAATTCAGACTTTAACTTTTAATGCTATAGATAGCAATCTAATGGTTCTAGGCAGGGGAGTTACATACTTGACATTGTATTTGGATGATATTGAGGCCAGAGGAAGAGACACCAACCAGGAGGCCTTGACATTAATCTAGAAAAAAATTGAAGAGTATCAAAATTTAAATAGAAACAAAGGGGAAGAGAGAAAGGAAAAAAGTACTAATTTAAAGGTAGCAGTACAAGTTCTGTTTGTGAGTAGTACCAGGATGGCTCAGAGAAATCTAGTTTTTTAGTTCGAATGTCTGGTGGTGGCAGAAAAAGACCCTATGTTCAGCAATGGACAAGCTGCGTTTGAGGAATCTGTATTCACCTTTGATGTGCTCATGCTGATCCCTGAAACGGCTTATTTTTAAAGCCATGCTGGGGGTGGGGTTAGAAATGATAAGAAGGAGTAGAAGGAAACGAGTCCACATAATCCCCTCATTCATTTGTTCTGATTCCAACATTCAAGCTTTTGGAATGATAGGTTTTGAAACCACCAAAATAAACATCGAATATAAAGATAAAGAATACTTTGCCTTTATACTCCTGAACATGCTTCTTTCTGGCTCCCAAATGGAAATCTGTCCAATTGGTTCTCCTTCTGTTGAAGGTAGAATGGGGAAGCTGATATGTGTTAAATGTTAAAGCTTTATATAAATTGTGCCTTAATTTCTATAATAAACCTCCATAAATTAGTATCATTATTCCAATTTTACAGACGAGAAACCCAAATCTCAGAGAAGTTAGTAGACATTCTCATAGTCCCCCATCTGGTAAGTGGTAGAGGCTAAGTATAAATCTACATCTGTCTGATTTCGAAGTTCATGCTTCTTTTATTCTATGATGTTGGATGTTAAGTATTTAAAGAATAGTTTGGCTCCAGAAATCAGGATTAGGAAAAGTTGACTGTGAGAAAACTAAAGAGCCACACTGTCCCTTAAGCTGTAATGTGCTCTCAAAAGCGTTCCTCTACGGAAGCATTCCTGCCAAGTGTTCGCACTCAGTTTCAGAAATGATCGCACCTGTCTTATTTCATTGAAGAAACCCTGATAATCTGCTGAAGCCGAACAAAAAAACCATGAATCAAATAATAAATGATCAATCAGAAAAATATCATTGTTATGAAAAACTTCTTGCAGATTTTTGTGAAGTTACATCCATCCGTTGAGAAGTACTCCACACACATTTTTTTAATCAGACTGCCAATCTGCCAGTACCAACTTCCAGTGCTCCTCAGCTCTGGCAATTCTCAGCCCTCAAAGAACTGGGATGACTACAGAGGACAGCTTTCTCTTAGAATCCCTGTATTAAGAAATCAAAATGCCATTTAAATCAAGAACAAACCTACTTCATTGATAGATTACTATATTCCATGCCTTAATCAGGACTCTCTGTTCATACTCATTCTATCCAGCATAGCACATTGATACCTCACCTTCATTTCTGGGAAACTTCAAAGCAGCCTTCACGTACATGGGAAGACGTGAGGGGTAAAATAACTGTTTGGGCAAATGTTTGCATTCCCTCAATAGTTCTAACCACACTACACAACACATGTCAAAATTTTAAAGAGAACAGAAACTTTTAATGCTTTGTGCAATGTATACAGTTCCTGAGCTTTGATGTTTCTATTTCTGCCCCTTTATTTGTACAAAATTGTCTTGTTAAAAAAGAAATCTTTTATGTCTCATTACTGACCTGTCAAACATTATTTTAACTTAAAAAGTAGCTGACGCCTTGCAGTAAACCTTTAAAAGCCTCCTGTTTAAAAACAATATACCATTATACTGTACATATTTAATATGTTTTTTTTTTTATTACAGGGAACATGTCACTGAGAGAAACTTTATACATAGGATTTTACACTGGAATGAATGTAGCCACATAAGAGTTCAGCCGCTGCTGTCTCTTGTGCTGATGCTGAGTGCCTGGTGTCTCAGGAAGTTCAGAGCCTTTGAAAACCTTAGAAAAGTCAAAGCCATCTCCACTCCCTTTCAGGCCTCATATTAACACCCCAAATTATTCTCTTTACACCATTTTCTAACTTTCACAAATTTCAAGTAATCACTTAACTCCTGAATGTTTTTTTTCTTCAGAATGAATTAAACATTTCTTTCAGGTACCATTTCTTTTGACTGCATAAAAATTACTCCCTCTCCACCACCACCACCAACCCCTACATTTTTTTCACTGTTTGGCAAGCATTGACTTGATTTCCCTTCCTTTCCCCCCAGCTCCCCTTGCCAGTTTGGTACCCCTCCGGACACACTGTTTGAAGTGTTGCCCAACAGTCTCATTGAGGAGGAGGTAACAATGCACAGAAATGCTGTGTGTCTTAGTGAGCTTGAAAGATCTGGACATCAGAGGGAAGGAAGTGGGGGATCTGCATAAAAGAGGTTTTCTTCATGATTACACTGAAAGGAATTGTTCTGGAGGAAGTGATACATGTTCCCATTCCCGGGGGTAGGGTTATACTGAAAGGCAGAATGTAGCAGGAGATACTATAATTGGCTTCCTTACAAGTGTTTAAAAGCCCCTGCATTATTGTCGGTGACACTTTTCCCATTTATATCCTGCAATTGTAAGTCATTGTTTTGAAAACACTGTAGTATTAGCCTTGTATTTTTTGCCATTATGTGAATTACTTCAAATGATGAGCAACCTGTAGAAGTCAATCTTGTATTATACCACAGAGATATCCAATAGCATTTGCTGAGATGATGCTGAATAAGGGTACTTTCTAAACAGCTCCAAGTTTTTGAATGAAAGTGCACTGATTTTTATTAGAAATGACTTTTCTTATTTTATTTTTAGGATTCTGAATAGAATATTCAAAAAGAGAATATTTAATACCTGTGTCTATATTTGAGTCATTTTCTCTAGAAGACTTGGTGACTAAATTTCCCTAATTTTCTAACCGTCACAGTTCTTAAACTCTCAGGATAATATTCTCTTATACCCTCTAACTTTCCAACTTTAATTTTTGAAAATTTCATTTTGAATCTATATTTTTAAAGTTGTTGCTTTTTTTTTTTTTTTTTTTTTTTTTTTTTTCCAGATGAACACTACAGTGCAAAGAACACAGTTTGAGAAATTCTAAAACCTGGGTTCTAGTCCAGAATATGTTGGGTTACCTTGACCTTTCTTTCCTCTGGTCTTTCCTTTGTGAAATGAGAAGATTAGACTAAGTTTCTGAAATCTCATTAACCTAGGTTTAAGATTTCAAAAATAAAAACATAAGTAAATGCATGAAGTGAAGAACTAACCTCAGAGAGGAGAGTAAAACCTAACATATATGTATATTATTGAAAATTGCAGAGGTTAGGCATTGAGTTATTCATTCACTAGTTCATTCATTAATTTATTCTTTCATTCTTCTGTCATTTTTTGGACATCAGTCTACTTAGGCTCCGAGTCATAAATGTTATTTCTATTCCCAAAGAATTCACAATGGTCTAATGAATCATCATTCTCAGATTTTTTCTTACATTCACTCCTTTGCCTTAGGTGCTACAAATATATTTTTAATCAATAGTGGTTTTCCTTTTTTTACTTCCTACTTGGTAAAAGAAGTTTTGACAAGTAAAACCTGACTGATAAAGTAACATGAATTTTTAATATTTGAGATGCTAATTACACCCCTGCATTCATTTTTATTTTTTATTTTTGATAGAGACAGAGTCTCACTACATTGTTGCTCAGGCTAATCTCGAATTCCTAGCCTCAAGCAATCGTCCCACCTCAGCCTCCCGAAGCACTGGGATTATAAGTGTGAGCCACCATACCTAGCTCAATTAGTTAAATTTATGATTATTAAGTGTCAACTGGTTCTGACAAGGTGAGTTACCCTACATTATTGTTGCATTTTTCTGTTAGGGCTTTCTCTGTGCCTGCCCCTGCCATAGGAAATTGTTCAGGATGTACTTCACATGCTAATAAATTTGATTATCTCTTGCTCCTTAGTTATTGGGATTTAATTTAACTCACATTAATTTCAACATCTCTCATGTTTATTTATATTTCTCTAAATCTATATACATTTTATAATATATCAAAACACTTGTTTCATTTTATTTTAAAATAAAATGGAGACAATAAATACAGCATGTCATAAAATTCCCAGACAAGAACTCACTGACAATGGGAAGGCAGCAGTTAATGAGTTCAATCATCTTCTCTAAGTGACTGTAAGTGAAGCTGTTCTGCTTTATACCTATCTTGTATGTGCTTTTGGGCAACAAAAGGAAATTGCTCAGAATATAAAAACAGAACTTAGTATTATGAAAATAACCACAAGTTGATAGAATTGAAGATTTTAAGAAAAATTAGAGGGAAGTAGAATGTAGCATAAAAAATAGAGAACATGAATGACAATCACGGTTTCAACAGGTTTGAAAGATAACAGAAAATATGTGCTAATATACTGGTGATCTGTGAGTGGATAATCAGACTATCAGCAAATTGATAAAGCTGTACACAAAAACCAGAAGGTCTAAGAGCATGAAGACAGCCCTCCCCACAGAGCCTGGTTGTTTCTGTTGTGGTGCTGTGGGTGTTGTTTGTATCCAGTACAGTGCACAAGCATAACTCCTGACATAATCAAAGCACAGTTTTGTTATTGTTCCTGCTGTCTTTTAAAATATATTCAGTGGTAGTACCAAGAAATTGTTAGAACTAATAAACAAGTTCAGTAAAGTGGCTGGTTACAAAATCAACATACCAAAATCAGTTGCATTTCCATGCATTAACAAGAAACTATCTTAAATTTTTTTAACTGTCATTTCCAATAGTTACCAAAAATAAGAATACCTTGGAATAAACTTAACCAAGGGACTGAAAGATCTCTACACTGAAAGCTATAAAACATTGATGAAGAAATTGAAGGAGATAAAAATAAGTGGAATGATATGCCATCTTCATGGATCAGAAGAATTAATATTGTTTAAAGGACCATACTACCCAAAGCAATCTCTAACATTCAATGTCAATGTTACCCCTAAACCAGTAAAACTCTTAGAATAAAACAAAGAGGAAAAGCTTCTTGACATTTGTCTTGGAAATTATTTTTTGGGTATGACACCAAAGGCATAGGCAACAAAAGCAAAAATAAACAAGCAAGACGCCATCAAACTAAAAATCCTCTGCAGAGCAAATTAAACAATCAATAAAATGAAAAAGGCAACCTGCAGAATGGGAGGAAATATTTGCAAACCTTATATCTGATAAGAAGTTAATACCCAAAATATACAAGGAATTCATACAACTCAATAACACAATAACAAATAAAACTAGTTTTAAAATGGGTAAAGAACATGAGTGGATATTTTTCCAAAGGACACATATAAATGGCCAACAGGTACATGGGAAAATGCAAATTAACACTACAAAAAGATACCAGCTCACAACTCTTAGAATGGCTATTATCAAAAAGACAAGCAATACCAAGTGTTGGTAAAAATATGGAGAAATTATTGTGCACTGTCGGTGGGAGTGTTTTTCATTTAATTATGAAAAACATTATAGAGGAACCTCAAAAATACAACATAGAACTACCATAAGGTCCAGCAATCCTACTTCTGGGTATATACCCTGAAAAATAAAATCAGTATCTCAAAAAGATACCTGCACTCCTATGTTCATGGCAGCATTATTAACAGTAACCAAGAAGTGAAAACAACGTAAGTGCCCATCGATTTCCAGTGAACCTTGAGGGCATTATACTAAGTCAAATAAGTCAGACAGAGAAAGACAAACACTGTGATCTCATATGCAGAATCTAAAAGAGTAAAACTCATAGAAACACAGAGGACAATGGTAATTGCCACTGGCTGAGGCTGGGGAAAATGTGAAGATGCTGGACAAAGGTACAAACTTTCAGTTATAAAAATGAAGTCATGGAGATCTCATGTACAGCATGATAATTATAGTTAACAATACTGTATTCTATCCTTGAAATTTGCTAAAAACAGATCCTAAATGTTCTCACCACAAAGAAAAATGGTAACTATGTGAGGTGACATATGTGTTAACAAACTTGATTGTCATAAGCATTTCACTATGTATATACACACATAGTGAAATGTATGTATACACAGTGAAATATATACATACACACATAGAGAGAGAGACATACACATATATGTCTCAAATCATCATGTTGTATACCTTACACAATTTTGTCAGTTATACCTCATTAATACTGTGGTAAAAAATAAACAAACAAACACTAATCTCTTCAATCAAAAAAAAAAAAGTAAAATGAATTTAGTAGTGTTGATCTTTTCCTGACCCTGATGAGAACATAAGAAATCATACATATTTTTAATGATGATGTTCAGTTAATAACATTCTTAAGCTCGATTTGCAAACACAATTTCAATTTGGCAAGTAATTCCAAATCCCATGTATTATCAATCTAAATTTGGTGTAGCATTAAATATTCTTTTCTTCTCAGCTGGGTAGAACCTGTGAATTCTGCCATATACTGTGCCATTATGTTTTTCTTTGCTTCTACCTTTTCTCCACCCACAATCACATGGACCCTCATTCCCATTTCCTAAGAAATTGTCCACTCCTCACAGACTCTCACTTTTAGAGTTCATTGCCCTCACCTCTCAGGAAGAGTCAGAACCACTCCTCTCTTGCATAGGTATTCCACATCTGGTTTAACGAAATCAGTTTACCCCACACTTAACAGAAGAATAGTTACTATCCAAACATGATGTGCTTCTTTGCCTTTGTCTCTCTCTCCTTCTCTATTTTCATCTCTATCTCTATCTCTGTTTAAGTAAGGCATGAATTAGGCATCTTCTAATGATGCCTTTTAATCATTGGGAACATATTTGAAGCATTTGAATGATGCCATGGAATTACTTCACTAGATTTCAGGTGAAGAAGGTAACACTCTAACCTGTCCCCCTTTGTGATTAATGGGGACTGACAACTAGCAGCACTCTGAAATGTCTTACGGTATAGCTCATGACTAAACTACAGACTCACTCGATGCAGGATTATTATCATTCCCTGATGTTTTCTGTTTGGGGTTCATGCTCCAGGCCAGAAGCTTCATGGCTTTTATCCTGCACAGGAACAAGCGGCAGGTCCAATATATTCCTAAGACTGATGTGTCTCCTAGACCCTCTCTTGAATCCAGAGCTACTCAAAGCATCCTTGTCCCGGCCAGCACCTTTGTATCCGTTTATACCTTCTCTGTCTTTGGCTTTTTCAGATAATTCTACTTGGCTACTGGTAAGCCTCTCTACAGTAACTGATGCATGTTTCCCAATGTTCAGACCCTTTATTTTTATAAACTAGGATTCTAGAGTATTAAAGCTCTGCTTTTCCCACATAAAATTTTTTTAAAACCCTTCATATTATCAGAAAAATTTAAATGGTATGTTATTTAACAATATTCAATTGTTACTTATTCATTTACCACAGATTCACAGAACTGTAAGCACAATTATATAACAGTAACATTACAAGAGAATGGTGGTATATGTGCACAGTGTATGTACTTGTATGCACATAAATGTGTGTATATCTATAGAAAATCAATTATATTTATTATCCATCAAGTAATAATATTAAAAAGTAAACATTAAAAAAAATGACAAAATAACACTAATTACCACAATTGCAATTACAACAATTACAACCTGCTTTAAACTTAAATTTTATCTGATATCATTTATCTTTATTTTATCTGATACCATTTATCTTTATTTTATCTGATACTTTATTTTATCTGATATATTTAAGGCCATCCCAGTTGATTAATTGGTTAAATTACACAAAATGTATTTTTTATTTTTCTTCTTTAACCCTCATGTTTTAGTTATGTCTGTTGGAAAAAAAGTCTAATTTGATATAGTTGAACAATGCTGACTTTAACAGGAACAACTAGTCTATTTGTGTTTAAAATAATAATGGATATATTTGAAATTAAATTTCAGATTGCTCTTTATGACAACTGTACTATTTTCTTTTCTTTTTCTTTTTCTTTTCTTTTCTTTTTTTTTTTTTTTTTTTTTTTTGGCAACAGGGTCTCACTCTGTCACCCAGGCTAGAGAGCAGGAGAGTAGTGGCATGATCTTGGCTCACTGCAACCTCTGCTTCCAGGGTCAAGCAATCCTCCCACCTCAGCCTCCCGAGTAGCTGGGACTACAGGTGCCCCACCACGCCCAGCTAATTTTTATATTTTTTGGTAGAGAAGGGGTTTCACCATGTTGGCCAGGCTGGTCTCAAACTCCTGACCTTAAATGATCTACCCGCCTCAGCCTCCCAAAGTGCTGGGATTATAGGTGTGAGCCACTGTGTCTGGCCTCCTATTTTCTTACTTTGTCGTGAACTATACTATAAATATAAATATACATACGTATATATACACATAAATATATACATATATACATGTATGTATATATTTGGTGATGCTTGTGTTAGCCCACTTGCCAGTCACACAAAGAGGAAAAATGGTAATTATCAGCATGATCAGACTCCAGCACAGCATGGTGGACAATCCAGTGTACTCGGAAGTTTTCACTTTAAGCTCAGCCCACCTAGAATCCCTGGGGCTCATGGTGATGGCCTAGAAAACACTCAAGAGGCAGATGGTACCGTCGGATACTCCCCTGCTCATTCTTCAAATATAGAAAATAAGTTTACATACAGAATAACTGCAGAGATGTTTCAACCCAAAAGCCACCATGGTCTGTGGGACTCCTCTAGAAAGCAGAGATAAGCTATTGGCTACCACCAAATGCTTCAGGATAAAATGCATGGGCCTTAATGTGTACCTAGTCAAGTACAGGGAGAGATAATGGTAATGGAGAGAGAAGTCTTCCCTCATTTCAAATATACTCTATGATAAGAAGATTATTCTTATTGCCAAATCTCTGGAGGCCTTTCTGTTTACTATGACTGATACTTGTCTTCAGAGCCAGAGGATCTTGCATAGAAACAGGATGCACAGCCAAATTTATCATTTCAGCTGAAATCCAATATTATCTACTTACAATTAGTTCCCTCTCAAATATGTTTAAGGTGTTTTTTAAATATTATTAAGAGATTTCCAAGAGCTAAATATCTAACATTTAGAGGAAACACACAAGATATGAATCACTGCTGTGAAGAGCATACATGAGGTAACGTTTTTGTTCTTGACAAATCTATGATACACACACTACCATCACTTTCGTTATAAAGAGAAGGGTAACTTACACAGAGAGAGTAAATGATTTGTCACCATTCACAATCTGGCGTCACTTACAGTGGGGGTTTGGAATTGCCTGGGCTGGAAGCAAAGACAGTGCATTTAGCCACCAGGCGATTTTGAAAAGTTGATTAGTTATGTTCTTCAATCAGATCTATATTTATTTGTGTTTTTATACCTTGTCATTTCATTTTGGATTAGTGACATTATATTTTACTTTATATTATTTGTTGTAATAAATTTCCATTTATGTGTATTTATTCTATAAGTCAGTATCAATTATGAATAAAACTTCATATAACTTAAAATAAAAAAGAAATGTCTTCCTTTTGTCATCATATTTTATACTCCTCAAGGGTTTTAAAGCTATCTAACTGGTTCTGGGTCATCTATTGGGAAATTTCTTCTTCTTATCATTTAACTTTAAGGTCTGCCCACCCGGAGTTGCTGGGGCTCATAGTGATGGTCTGGAAGACACTCAAGAGGCAGAGACATGTTAGAAATCCTTGTCTACTGTGCCTGTATTACTTAGTCAAAAACATCAATTTTAACATTCAGTTACAGAGTCATGAACAGGGCTTCTGTCCTTGAAAGTCTGCTCATTTGGATCAGTCTGTTTACACATTGGAAACAGTGTTTATTAATAGTTGTAGACCAAGGTTGGCAAACTCAAGATTTTTAGCAGAGAACATGAATAAATGGCCCTGACCAGGTGGGAACTGCAGTATACCAGAGAAAATGTGCCTGTTCAATGGGATAGATGTCACTTGGCTATTGTGAGGGCAGTGAGGTCAGAGCTAAAAATGTTGACAATCCAGGTTTTTATGTCAAGTCTCCATATTTTTAATGTGGGCTGTTAATGTTTTACGAACTTTGTTCAAACTTCACACTAAAAGATTAACGGTCTAGATTTATATAAAAGTATATCAGTTTGTGATTTTTACAAAAGGTAGTGTCCTCATCTGAGCTTAAGGGTCATTCACATACCTGTGCTTGCTGGCAAGGAGCTCAGGTGAGAGTAGGGAAAGCTGATAAACTCAAACTCACTCTGCCCGAAAATAGAGCTCAGAGTAGAAACATGGTATGCTCTTCACGTACAAATAATATAAACAGGGAACTCACTGCTAACATGGAAGAGTGGGATGGTGGATAAATATACTTTTGTTGTTCATGATTAAGAGCTATGTTTTACCTTTCTTGTGCATTTACAAACAAACAGATGAATAAAACAAGCAGAACAGGTTTCCTTCAATCACATTAATCCTGGACTAAGCACACTCCTCTTCCGGCTTTGCTTAAATTGTTCAAGTGTTGGTGGTGATATGTGTTAAAGGTCCTTATCATTGGGAAGTTGCATTTGCATCCTAAATTTAAAACAATTTTTTCAGATGTTATGAACCAACCGGACTTCAGCTGCTGAATCTTAGATGCCATCTCAAGAACTTCAATTAAAATATTACATTATGCACACGCACAGACCTCCACATCCACTACCCCTTCCCCGCAAAACACAGATGGGAAAAAACTGATATTTAAAACAGTGCTACCTGGATTGTAGGTACAGGGGGCTCATTTTAACTAGTCTGTTTTTGTTTATGTCTCACAACTTTTATGAAAAAATATTGAAAATGCAGGAAAAACTTTGTCATAACAAGTATCAATATAATCAGAACATTAGATTATTTAATATAAATAATTATTTAATTCATAAACTTTTAGTCATTTCATCATGAAAATTGCATTGCATATCTAATGTTTAATCTATAGCCTAAAACAAATGCTTACGTACTGATCTATTTTCCACTGGTTTACAGTTTGATAGACTAACTTGACTTCTGATGGATTTTGGTTTACTATTAACTATGTAGGTTCAAGAATGGTTTAATAAATATTTGAGGCAACACATACATTAATTAGCTCCATTATAATAAATACATACAATATTTTTAAATATACAAAATGACATTTTTTAAGGTTATTATTTACTGTCCAGTTAACTTATTGCTTAAGTCCAATATACTACAAGGTAGGAAATGGGGATTCAAACATATTTATCAAATAAAGAAGTGAATTAAAGGCCAAAGCAGAGAAATAATGCTACACAGTGACTTCTTACTCCAGATTAGCACAAACTTACAATGTGGAAAAGTGTATCCTTAGGTTGGTGACATTATTTGAAAGCTACCATAAGCTCCACATGTATACACATAAACTCTAAATAAAGGTGTGGACAGGTATATGAAGTTTTATTTCAAACTTAGATCTAAATAATTAAACATTTGTTGAGATGTATTTAATTACACAATAAAATCAAATTGTTTAAAGCTCAAGATTTTAAGGTATAACAGCTAATAAAGTGCGTAATTTACAGCACTGAACTTGTAATGTTTGAGGAAGCACTACACTTCGGAATGACACATACCTAAACAATAAATTAAAACTATTTTTATTTCTACAATTTTTAAATGACTTGCAACAAAGAAAACATAAATCATTTTGGGGCTGCTGAAGAACAAACGTGCTTGGTTAAAACATTTTATTCTTAAAGGTTCTTCGAATTTGCGATATTGAAAGAAAAGGTAGTTTTATTTGAGTCAAAAAATGGAAAGGAAGAAACTCCAGTCTAAGTGTTGCCACACTAAAAACAGATTCAAAACCTCTTGGCTTTCTCCACTTTTTCCTTCAAGCATACATCAAAGATGCCTCACTTACTGGAATCACCCAACTGCCTGCTGTCTGCTTCATTTAAAAGCCGGAATATTTAGGATGGGCCCCAAAACACATATTCATTAGCAGAACTTCAGAAAACAAGATGTTCATATAGCATATGATTTGAAAGCTATGAACAATGCAGATGTTGCAGAAATTTTGATTAACAAGAACTCTAGAAAGAAATCTTAAAACTTGCTAAAACCAAAACACTTTCCACAGAGATAACCTTTTCTACTTTGGAAGAATTATTTACGTGCTCATGGTAAAACACCACCAAGTGCCAGTAATTTTTCCATAAATTTGTCATTATAGGAGTCGATGTCCTTAGTAACATCTAAGAAATGTTGATAGGCAAAATTTTCTGCTGGACTTGGTCCCAGGGTATGGCCTAATTCTATACACACTATGGGTCTACAGCTGGTATGCTGTAGGACCTCATCCAAAAGTAGCAAAAATAAGACAAATATGGGAAGTCTCTGATCAAAAGGGACAATAATACTCTATGAATTTTCTTAAATCCCCTTTCAAAGATTTCAAAGCCTCTGATAAATAATATGTCATGAGCCATTCAGGTGACAGGAGGCAGATAAAGGGAAAAATATCATTCTCCTTTATTGCATGAGCATACAGCCTGAAAAGATGAAAGGAGAAACAGCCATAACTCAAGCTTCTCTTCAGTTAAAAGGCACCAAATAAATCTCCAAAAAATGCATCTAATCATAACTATGTGCTTAATTTAATCAAACACTGCTTATTTTCCTTTTTTGATATTTTTGGCAAAAATAAATTGTGTCACTTAATTTCTGGTTCCCCTGTATTTTCCCTCTCCAATCCAGCCTCAGAGTGCCTGCTGGGGTTTCCAGAACACAATCTGGTCCTTTCCTTATCTTAATTAAAACCTTTAGTGGGTCCATTAGTCTTCACTCAATTAAGAAAAGGATCCTCTGAGTAACATTCCTCAATTAATGCCACTCCTCATTCATTCACTCAACAGATCTCTCTTTCTACCACATTTCCTACACTCTAAGATTCTCACTCTACCAAGATTCTTAATTATTGCTCGCACAAGGTGATAGACTTAAATGTTTTTATATCTTACTCAATTGTAATACTAGAAATGCTCTACACTTGTTTGATAAAAGAAAATTCTAATTCATAACAAGATGAAACATACATTCTTTCCTCTGAGAATCAATTCTTGAATAGTCTACCTGAGAAAATGCATCATTTATTCCATTGTGCTTCTATGCATTTCTTAATATCAGTAGAATATTTATTGCATTATGATTAATTGAATACATGTTTGTTTCTTGTACTGAATGTCAGGGACCATCATGGCTTATTCATGTCTGTAACTGACAACCTGAGAACATTGTCCGGAAAATGGAATGAACACAATGACTGTTACTGTTTGAATGTCCCTTCCAAAACTCCAATGAAATTTAATTTCCTATGTGACAGTGTTGAGAGATAGGGCTTTTAAGAGGTGATTGAACCATGAGGGCTTTGCCTTCTATATTAGTCAGTGTTCTCTAGAGGGACAGAACTAGTAGGATATATATAGATAGATAGATAGATAGATATAGATATAGATATAGATAGACACACACACACTTGCATGTATATATATACACACAACTGTATATAGTGTGTGTGTGTATATATATGTGTGTGTGTGTGTGTGTGTGTATCCTACTAGTATATATATGGAGTTAATTAGGAGTATTAACTCACACAATTACAAGGTCCCACAGTAGGCCATCTGCAAGCTGAGGAGCAAGGAAACTAGTTTATTCCAAAGATGAAGAACTTGCAGTCTGATGTTTGAAGGCAGGAAGCATCTAGCATGGAAGAAAGATGTAGGCTGGGAGGCTAAGCCAGTCTAGGCTTTTCATGTTTTTCTTCCTGCTTTATATCCTGGCCATTAATCTGGGTGGATCTGCCCTTCCCAGTCCATTGACTCAAATGTTAATCTCCTTCGGCAAAACCATCATGGACACACCCAGGATCAATACTTTGCATTCTTCAAGCCAATCAAGTTGACAATCAGTATTAATGACCACACCTTCATGATTGGGTTAATATATTCATGGATGAGTGGATTAATGATTTAATGAAGTAACAAATTATCACGTGAGAGAAACCAGTGGCTTTATAAGAAGAGGAAGAAAGATGTGAGCTAACACTTAACTCACTCAGTCCCCTAGGTATGTGATACCCTGTACTATCTCTGGACTCCTCAGAGAGTTCCCACCAGCAAGAAGGCCTTCACCAAGGTCTGCTGCCCCTCAATCCTGGGCTTCTAAACCTCCATAACTATAAGAAATAAATTTCTTTTTTTAAAATAAATTACCCAGGTTCAGTTATTCTG
The DNA here is from genome assembly GCF_047675955.1 of Chlorocebus sabaeus. NCBI lineage: Eukaryota > Metazoa > Chordata > Mammalia > Primates > Cercopithecidae > Chlorocebus > Chlorocebus sabaeus. The sequence continues at coordinate 58,658,894 of NC_132910.1, forward strand.
TTACAAGCAATAGAAAACTGATTGGACACTGACCATTTGTTGAATTGAAAGAAATTAGATTAAGAAATTTCTTTAAAACCCCATTATTTTTTCAACATTAAGATGTTATGAGTCAGTAATGTGTATATGTCACTGCACTAGAAGACATGAGCATTCATAGAATATAAAGGTGCCAGTTAAGATTCGCTTAATGATCAGAATGTGAAAGAACAATTAGGTATTAATAATGCAGTCTATATCTGATATAGTAGTTATGGTGAAACCTGATCTAACTAGAAGCCCCTGTTCTTCTTATTATTCCATATTGCTTGCTAAGAATATTTTCTATTCTCCTAAATTAACACTCTGTACCAAATGAAGTATTGATGCAGCTTTAGCACTTACACTGAGGTTCTCAGTTCTAAATAATGTTGGCACACAATTATCAGTATAGAAGCTATGACTTATATATGTGCCTTTTACTGATGAATTTAGAGAGTGAACCAAGATTAACAGGCTTTACTACAATGTCTCCGAGTCATGGGTCCACAAACCTAACTATGCTGGTCCGTGGCCTGTTAGCATCCTGGCCGCACAGCATGAGGTGAGCCACATGGAAGGGATCGAAGCTTCATCTGTATTTACAGCCGCTCCTCACTCACATTACTCCCTGAGCTCCATATCCTGTCTGATCAGCGGCAGCCTCAGATTCTCATAGAAGTGCAGACCCCATAGTGAACTGCACACGCAAGACATCTACGTTGCTCACTGCTTACGAGAATCTAATGCCTGATGATCTGTCACTGTCTCCCATCACCCTTAGATGGGACTGTCTGGTTGCAGGAAAATAAGCTAAAAGCTCTCACTGATTCTACATTATGATAAGTTGTGAAAATATATATATATATATATATATATATATATATATATATATATAAAAACAACGTAATAATAATAGAAAAAAGTGTACAATAAATGTAATCTGCTTGAATCATCCTGAAACCATCCCTGCATGCCCTGGTTTGTGGAAAAAATGTCTACCATGAAACTGGTCCCTGGTGCCTAAACGTGTGTGTACCACTGACCTGAGGCACAGAGAAGTTTCTAAGAGCCTAAAACTACAAATCAGACAATTTAAAATTTTTAAATGAGTCTTCATGGCCAAACAAATTTAAACATCTCATCAGAAAGAATTGTACAATTTCTGTGCCTTGATAGTAGTTGTTATTTTACACCTGAATTATTCTTTTAAAACAAGCTTTCAGTGCTGAATAAAACAATGTTGCAAAACTAGTTAATTTCAAATTATTATCCTGTAAAAATTCCATCTAAATTAATCCTAGTCAACATATAAATATTATATGTGTATGCACTCCAAATTAAAGTAAATAAATGGGCTAATGTGGCATTTCTTTCAGATGCAGAGGGGACATTTGGCAAATATTTTAACTTTCTCAACTTTATATAGTAACACAAGTTACGAAGAATCTGTGGTTGTAATGGTAAGCTTTATCTGTCAACACATCAATGAAAAATCTATATTTGAATCCAATGAGTTCCAGGTCATTTGTGTATGAAAGCACACAATGTACTGTTTTAGGATGTGGGGTTGATTGCCTCATTTACCTTTAGATATAAACAATAGAATTTTTCTTAGATAAATATGATGCAATGTGAGCTATGTACTCTGACATGTAATGAATGGTTTGGAAGCCAGCAAGTTCCAGGAGCAATGTCATTCAAAACATCAATATATGAGCTACATGCCAAATGATATTTTTACTCTGCTAGGGTATGCTTGAGTTTCAATTCAAGGAAGGAAGAATAAAATGGTATGTAGGATTACGCAGGAAATTCACATCTCAGAAACCATGATAGGAAAAGAATATATCTCAAGAGACAACCTCAGAGAAAGGAGAGATTTCTGAGTTTTTCCAAGTTTTCAGAAGACCATCATACAAGTTTTTTCTATATGTAAAAAATTCATTGAGGGGTGGGGAGGGGGGAGTAAAAGGATTTCAACGAGCAATTCTCTATCTGCTTAGTAAATTTGCCAACTTTGTAGACCCACTGGGTCCTCTGGAATCTGTATAGCTCATTCTATTCTTTTAATTCTATTTTGAATTAAAAGAATAATTCAGGTGTAAAATAACAACTACTATCAAGGCACAGAAATTGTACAATTCTTTCTGATGAGATGTTTAAATTTGTTTGGCCATGAAGACTCATTTAAAAATTTTAAATTGTCTGATTTGTAGTTTTAGGCTCTTAGAAACTTCTCTGTGCCTCAGGTCAGTGGTACCCACACGTTTAGGCATCAGGGACCAGTTTCATGGTAGACATTTTTCCACAAACCAGGGCATGCAGGGATGGTTTCAGGATGATTCTATATCACAGATAGATGAAACATGGCTTTTATTTATTTATTTACTTATTTTTGAATTTGCTTTTGAGAAATACCAATGCAAGACGTTTTTTATTTTCCTAGAGTCCTACTCATGCACACACATATCTTTAGGCTCATCTGAGAAAGATTTATAAAAGCAGGAAAGATTACATTCTCACCAAGTACATATCACTTATTCTTAAAATAAATTAATGGTTTGTCATGGGGAAAGGGGGACATGGGAAAAGGAGGGCAGTTAGAATTGCTCAAAAGAAAAAACATATTTTGTGTAAATTATTACAAGAAAGCAGTGGCATATATAAAATGTACATAGGAAAACAAAAAGGTACATTCGGAGTCAAAAAGCATAATACATTTTATATCTTTAATAGTATTCCTATTCCACAAAACCAATTAATTTTAAGCTCTTCCCTCCTTGTGCTTGCTTTGAAAATAAATTCACCTACGGTAGTGATTACCACAGTTATTTTCATGGCTTTTCTTATGTCATATCCCTAAAAAGTGCAAAAATTTATTTCCTTCTATGCAAAATTATTTTGATGCAATTCACATGTATCCCAAGCTTCAGCGACATTTGGTTATTATTAAATGATTATAGTGGAATGGAAACTAAGAAAGGAGAAGCATTTCGGTTCTTGGGCACAGTCACTCCAACCTCTTTAACTCTTTTACAACCATGAATTATTTTGTTCCATTAACAAAGCAATAGCTTTCTTAAACTAGAAAAATAATAAAAGAAATGCAGCAAAAGAGGTGTAAGTCATAGTATTTCTAAAATCATGTATCATTATAATATACATTCTGTCTAGAACTCCACTTCAGTTTCCTCCTTGACAAATTACACATATAAATCTCTTAGACCAATATTTTATATCAGAAATAATATATTTGGGGCAAGATTATTCCGGTAAGGAACAATGTTACAAACTTGGTTGAATATTATCCTTGTCCAACTCCATTTGTGACAAAGTCTATCCAGAATTGCATATTTTTGTTGACTTTCAGTTAGCTTTACTCTGAGCAAAAACCAAGGGTCAATACCAGCTAAGTGGTATCCTGGTCCTGAGGCTCGTACTTTATGGAGATCTGCTGGAGAGTAACTAATTATATAACAATTTTAAAGAATGCCTGAGTTTTAATTCTGCCCACTTTCTTTTTACATATATAATCAATTTGTTGAATTAGCACAAATATGTGTAATACTGAAAATGGGATGTTCCTTTTATATGTTTATGATGTGACTATATGTCACGAACTATCAAGGCTCTCAAGGGGAAATTGGTTCTGCTTGCTAACTATTACTAGAAATGATTGCTTAAAGTTATTCACTTTAAAACCTAAATTATTTCTTGGGTAGGTTGCCTTTCAAAATGTATATAACAAGTAACAAGTTATATAACAAGTTATATAACTATATAACAAGATAATTAATTTATTTAGTTACTTAAACGTACATTTGCAAAGAATAAATCCTGGCAGATTCACCAAGGAAATTAGTCTCTTAAAACCAGATGTTCTATCGATGTGCTTGATGAGTTAGTTTTTTGTTTGTTTGTTTTTGTTGGTTTCTATAGCCATAGTGGGTGGCTGGTAACCCATGCTTTGAAAATGTTTCAGTGTAAATAATCTTGGTCACATAGTATAGTGAAGAACTTTGAAGACTTAATAATTCATTTGTTCATATGCTAAAAAGAGCTACAGAAACTGTTTCTTTATAAACTTTGGATCTGCCTGTTCTATTGGCCCACTTCGATGTGGAGATTGGGTGGCCATGTATTCAAGAAGTAGTGTTGATTTTTGGTATAGTTTTCAAAAGAGGTTGTCAACCCTTCTATTTTGTTGGTTGATTTTTAAAACATAGAGTCTGCCCTTAGTCAGTAATAACAAATTGTTCCTTGCCAGAAAACATATTTCCAAACTATTTGCTAGCTAACTTCTATCAGAAGCCATTTGAAGGGAATTTCTGGGAATTTTTTTGAAGGATAAAATGCATGTCTCTCTCTAGACATCCAAGTTTTAAACCCTAAATCATTCTACACTATCAAAAAGCTTCCTATTTATACCCTTTCTTAGCTTCCAACAAGATATTTACTTTGTTGTACTTGGTCCTTAGCTTATATTAATATTAATAGGTATCTTGAAACAGGTTTATGAAATGTACTGCCATAGGTAATTAATAATGCTATTAAAATATCATCCACTACATCACACAGAATTTCCTACACAAAAACCCATTCAAAGACACGGGCCTTTGTGCTTGATCTTACAATTAACTAATGTGCCTTCTCCTTAAGTGATGATATGACTCCTGTAAACATTATAGTTCCTTTTATTTCAGCTACCAAGAAGCTCAGAGTTAAACTTATTAACTAAAACTTTATTTAAGAATTTACAATATGCAATATGCATTGTTTGTTCTAAATTATCCTTGAATTCGCTTTTCTATGTTTTTCATGGCCCTGACTTTTTCATTTATGTATGTATTTTGGGTTTTGTGTACATCATTGAAAAGTGTCTCAAAACATTTTCTTGAATAAGATGAGTTGTAGCTAAAAAGAAAGAAAATAAACCAGATGTTCCACTGTATTGTAAAAAGATTCTGAAAAAGATCTAAGTAGAGAAGAAGAAAGAGGCAAGATAAAGTAGCGCTGAAAAAAATAACTGAGCACCAAAGGTAAATAAAATACAGGTAGTAATTAGTGAAATTAGAAGAATATTGAAATAAATATATAATAAGATTAAATGAGGCTGACAAAAAAAGATAAATACAGATTGGAATGTAGCAAACAAAAAGAAATATAAACCAAAAGACAAAGACAGTATGTTGGAATAAGTTGAATACTTTGACACACGCAGAGCAGCAAAACCATTCAAGTAATGTACTGACAGAAAAGCCAACACTGCTCCTATGCATTACTGATGTGGTATCCTAGGTGAAACCAAAACCAGGTCACCACCTTCTAATGCCTACAAGGGTTGTCTTAATGTGTGTTATATTCACAACAGGTTTTATTACATCACCAAACATTTAAAATCCAATAGTTACAATGTTACTCTGATGTTCTCAAATCTATGAATTCACTTAATAGATCAACAAACTCAAATTTAATGAATAAAATGCTTTGAGTTGTGATCCCTAAGAATCAATGAATCTGGAAGGATGCCAGAGGTTTGATGCACCAGGTTATGCAGTGAAAGATGGTGATGAGCCTTTCATGGGCCCAGTGCAGGTAGCCAGTGCTCCTCTTTCCAGTGTATCTTCCCAAATAATGCATTTGTATTTCCTTTTTTTCTCTCAATAGTTTACTTTTGTCAGTGACTTTTAGAAAGTCACTGAATTGCTAAGACATTGGTTTTCAAAGTGTGGTCTCTCAGATCAGCAGTATCTGTCTTTCCTGGGAATGTTACAAATGCAAATTCTAAGACTGAGGAATAAAAAATTTGGGGGGATAGGACCTTGCGATCCATGGTTCAGCAAGGCCTTCAGGTGATTGTAATGCACTTTGAGAACCACTGGACTAAAGGGGTATTTGAATATGAGGGGGTCATTCACAAGCACACTGAATGTGAGTGATAGGAATAGAGACAGGGTTAGAAAAGGAGAATGGAAAACTGCAGAAAAAGAAAATAAGCAAGTGACAACTTCCCACTTTCTTGAACCAGAGACTCAAATGTGAGTTTGAGTTCATATTAATCTTTTAGTTTTCCTTTTTAATTTATTATTTGTATATTTGTGCCTATGTTGGTTTTCATTCTTCATTTGTACTGAAAAGAGAAAGTCTGACACTAAGTTTATTGAGGAAAATAGAACTATCTAATACTTCACATTCTCTAGACTTCCTTAACTCATTATCCTCAGACAGCAAAGCACCCCAATTCCTAAGTCATTCTGCAAATGATCAAGATTCCTTTTAGCTTTAGCTCCATACAGGGATCAACACCACCAGTGCAATTTAGTCACCCCTGAGGTAAGCCTCTGCAGCTGTTTAAACAGTGCATGGCCCATAACAACATGACAGTGTAGGGCAGGAAATAAAGAAGGATTCTATTTCTAATTGAACCTCTGATGGGAGTTGAAATAGGTGGTATTTGATTTCTGAAACTAGAATTCACTTGGTTATCATAAACTTTCCAGCGGCACACTTTCTCTCTCCCTCTAAGCACCATCACTGTCAAAAACACTTCCATTCCTGCAACTACTCCTTAATTATGAATTCCCATATGGGATCTGATGCTATCTTCTTTGAAAACAGGCATTTTTAGTTTTGAAATGTCTCTACATTGTTATGGATTGAAAATTACAACCTACTTCATAATCACTGGAGATGATTTAGAGATAAAACAATGAAGATGGTCCTAAAAAGATGGACTTAAATGTTGACTTACTTAGCCTGAATGAGAGTACATTAATAAATAGATTGACCACACAATTACCAGATTTTTAAATCAGGAAAACTTTTCAGAGATAATGAAGGGGGTGACTGTTACAGACTTTGTCAAGACAACAGGCCCGCACTGGAACTTTCTTCAGTAAATAGGGAACAGGCTCACTCTTTGACTAGGGCACTGACTGGCTAACTTTAAGTATATGAAAGATTTTAATGAGAAAAGTATTTATCATTTACTCTCTTTATCCATGAAGACCAAATAAGAAAAAAAGCAGGACACATTTTGTTGTTGATTTATATGTTTCTTGAGGGTCCTGCTATCATTGGGCTCATTATCTGATTATTAGATATATGTTTATATGAGACAATTATTTTTTATAAAATTACCAGACACAATTAGATCATCTTTACTTTCAAAATATTAATTGTAAAAATTAGTGACTGTGAGAACTGTAGAGTTGCTACCCATGGGGACTCATTACCTCTGCTTATAAGTTACTGTCCTTAAACGTAATAGGAACTCAGTCATTTTCATGAATTGTATTAAAATTCTACAGTTATACAGCTCTCTTAAAGAAAAATACTAAGATGTTGTTGTCACATTTTTTCATAATCTACAGAGTTCAAAATTTCGTTCCTATTCTTTGGAGGCCTCCCATATGTAACTATTTCCTCTAACTGTCTATACATTGTTGAGGGTTGGATTATAGAAATCCATTAAAGTATAGGCAAGGCAGTTTCACATTGTTTACTTGGTATTCTTTTAATAGTACATCCTCACCCACTGTTCCCTGTAGATCTCTTTCTTTCACTACATGCTCTACATGCTACAAAACCTGAAATTTATCTGATGGGTCAAATTTAATCATAAAATTTGACACCATCAGATTTAATAATAAAACCTGACATTCAGAACTTTGACTTTCAGGAGCAAGAATTACAACATATGAGGAAAAGTGGAAGGAAATAATGAAGGGAAGAGAAGGGAAGGGGAGGGGAGTAGAGGTGGGGAGGAGGGGAGGGAAATGGAGAGGAGGAGAGGGGTGGGGAAGGGAGGGGAGGGGAGGGGAGGACTGGGGAGGGGAGGGGAGGGGAAGACCATATGGCAGGAAAATTTTCAAGAGAAGACTTCCCCGAAACATTTTACATATTTAACAAGTACTAAATATATCTCTACAAAACATAAAGGCAATAAAGGTGATCAATTCAGTGACTTTAGAATTTCATAAAGAGTTTGTATCAGTGTCAAGAATTCAAAACAAATTGTTAGTTTTGAGGTTCTTTTTTTTCTTTTTCTTTTTTTTTTTTTTGGCCTCTTAGTCAATTCACCTAACGTTGGATAGATACGTCCTAAGGGTCATCACACACAGAACATGATTAGTAATATGATACTCCGTTATTGATTAAATATATACTTTCCACTTTTCTCACTATAATATTGCATGCAACTCATGAGTAGTGCCAAATAAGTGATACGGAATAGTCCCTCATGGAGAGAGATCAGTTCTGTTTGGGATGTCCTTGGAAGACTTCAAAAAGTAGAGCTTTGTTGAATTGGGTGCATCGTATAAAGAGATAAGGAGAGAGAAAGTAGAAAGTCATAGAGCAAACCAATTTTCCTAAAGATTCACAGTAGTCTTCCCTTATCCTTGGGGATGCATTCCAAGACCCCCAGTGGATGCCCAAAAGCTTAGAGAGTACCACATCCAATTGCTGTCAACTGCAACACATTTTCTATTCATGTCTTTCACCCACAAATTTAATGCCTTTTCTATCATAACTAAGCATTTAGAATGCACTATGGTCATAACCCTTGCGGTATGAGGTGCAACAGCAAAACTAGCATGAATTCTTTTTCTTTCTTTACCACTTCATGGATAGAAGATTTGTTTTTACCATGTATTTTAGCAATCTCAGCATAATTATTTTTCCTTTCTTTAAGTCCTTTCACTGGTAGGAAGCACTTTGTGACCTTTCTTTGGCATGTCTGAATTGCCAGCATCACTACTTTTGCACTTTGGGGCAATTATTAAGTAAAATAAGGATGACTTAAACACAAGCACTGTAATACTGCAACTGTCAATATTATAACCAAGTTAATAGGGATTGATATAAGGCTGCTGGGTGACTAATGACTAATGGGCAGGTAGGCTAGGCTGCGTGGATCAGATAGATCAAGGAATGATTGATGTCTCGGGCAGGATGGAGAGGGATGACACAAGATTTCATCATACTACTCAGAAGAGCATTCAATTTAAAACTTATGAATTATTTATTTCTTTCTATGTAATATTTTCAGACCACAGTTGACCACAGGTAGCTGAAACTGAGGAAAGTAAAAAACTGTGGATGAGCAGGGACTACTGTAAATGGGGGCAGTGGTGAGAGAAAAGGCCAAACACTCTATTGAGGTGAGAGTTCTAGCTGTGGGGTTTGGATTTTATCTTGTGGGCTTAGGGAACCACTGAAAGTTTGTAGAAGGTGATTTTAGGGCCTATGGAAAGTAGCCTTGTAGGAATGTCCATATGAGAATCATTATGAAAACAAATAAATGAGTATGGGCTTTATTTTAGTTATCAGAGAATGAAGCTAATGAAAGTCTGAAATAGGGTAGTAGTAGTGGTCAATAAGGTGAAAGGAAAGGATAAATACAAAATATACTGTGAAAGAGAAATCTAGATCAGTGGTCCCCAACCTTTCTGGCACCAGGGATCAGTTTCGTGGAAGACAATTTTTCCACCGACGGGGAAGAGGGGAGGTTTCGTGGTGAAACTATTCCACCTCAGATCATCAGGCATTAGATTCTCATAAGGAGCACACAACCTAGATCCCTCACATGTGCAGTTCACCATAGGGTTGTGCTCCTATGAGAATTTAATGCTGCCACTGATCTAACACCTCTTGCTGTGCGGCTGAGTTCCTAACAAGCCACAGGCCAGTACTGGTCCACTGCCAGGGGGTTGGGAACCCCTGATCTAGATGCTACTATAACTATTGAACATGAGGGTCTAATAAGAAGGGGAAATTTAAACATTCTAAAATTATGAGTATCCCTGACTGGGACTATTGAGGTACCACTGATGGGAGAAAGCCAGTGTGAAGAGGGGGAAGCTGGTGAAGCATGGAAATGGTATGGGAGAGAAGAGCATTGTATTACAGATGATGAGTTGACAGAAACTCCCAGAAGAAATACCGAGTAAACCATTGATATGAACTACTAGACATGCAAGGCTTGAAGCTGAGGAAATGGATCAGATCTCTAATATGGAGAGTACACACACAGCCAGATAGGTCAAGAGAAACCTGGGTGGAAGATGAGAACAGATCTGGTAGAGGAGGTAGAGCAAAGCAAGAACTATCCATCCAATCAGTAAAATAGGAAGTGCATATGAGGTATTTCTAAAATGGAATCTGATACAAGCAATTGGTTAATAGGAAGCCAGAAAAGGGATGCTGAAGTCATCTAAGATTAATATTTACAGTCACTGTCCCTAGGGCTGGGTAAACAAAGGAGAAGAGGTGGTAACAGTGGAACCCAGCATTTGAAGGAGGGTCCCCATGGAGACTTCCTTTGGGGGAAGCTACTTGAAGCTGGTTATCAGATTTGCAGACTGGGGATGGGGGAGCTAGTCTGGCAGGTGCTAGAACTCAGTGGAGGGGGCACCGCTTAGCAGATGCCCAGGAGTGTATGCCTCAGTAAGAGAGGAAACACTGGGGCATCTCATACTCCAGCCTTAAAGAAATCACATTCTAATTATCCCCAGAGGCTGAGACTGCAAGTGGTGAAAGGAGCTGGAGGCTGGAGCTGACTGTCCGCTGTTGCTGGAACAATGCTGATAGAAACTGGAAAAACAGGAAGGAAGTCCTGTCTCTCCTTTTACCTTCCAACCTCCCTTTCCTGCCCCCTACTGGCAGAACTTAACAGGAAGCCAGCTGATAAGGAAGTCTGGGAAATGTTATCTGAAGAGTCCCATGCCCACCCTCATAGAACAGTAGAAAAGGGCCTTTTGGAGTTGAGGAACAATAGCGAAATAATCAACACATCTAGAGAGGAATGTGCTACAGAAGCCCAGGGAAGAGTGAGGTTTCATAAAGAAAGGGGAGGAAAACTTCAACAAATGCTGGAAATAGGTCAAAGAGAATGAACTAGGCAAACACTTTTGAACTTGGTGATTAAGATAAAAATGAAATGTTCTTAAATGGATAAGCATTGGAGAAAATTCTCATTTAAAACCTTAGAAACTACTTCCAATGTCTGTGACTCATCAGTTATGTCAGTTTCTCATTACCTGAAAAACTTGAAAAATAGTAAATAAAACTTTTATTATATCTATAGGAGATGATAACTAATATTCCAAAATATCTGTAAAAAAGAACAAGAAATTATGTATATGCCAAATAAAAGTTAAGCATACAATATTTTATTGAAACAAAATAGTTCTGACTTGCCTGATAAATTAATTTATAGAATACATTACTCTGTACTTTTTATTGTTATAAATACATTTTAGAATTCTTATTAAATTCCTTCTGAGTCTTTAGAAAGATTTGAGTAGTCCATGTTAGGAACTGATGACTTAATATTGTGTTAGGATGCCCCTGGCACTGTGGTGGAGAGTCTCAGCACGAAAGAGTGGCATAAAGAAAATATTCTTCCTCCCTCCTACAGAGACGAGAATTCCATCACACCATCATCTCTGTTCTTTCCCTTTCCCCCCACAGAGCTTAAAAAATCTGCCTTGAATGTACATTCCACAGTCCTCTGAAGTATTATAGTAATATTAATAAATTCTTCACATGACATTTGGACAAAAGCCAGTGACAGATATAAAAACTGAGGTGTCTCTTAGGTCTGAAATGGGTGTTTAAAAATTTCCATGTTAAACAGAAAAGGAAAGCTACATTTTGGTAACTGTAAGTGCAATGATTTCATAATAAGTATTAGGTAACCAGCTTATGTTAAATATCATGAGTGTTAATATATTTATTTACATTACTGAACATAGAAATATCATGCTAGTAGAATGGTAGGTCAGAGATTAAAAGACAGTAAATTATCCTGGTTTCATGCAACAGGAAAGAAATGGTCAAGCATTACAGTAAAGCCTCCTCTTTTGATAAACTATCCCCTTTTCCCCTTCCAGGCGATATATAATATATATATAGGGAGGTTCTTTCAAGCCTCTGAAGTGCTATTTTCAGAAGCTCTGCTTCAGAACACCCTGGATTTGTTCATTTCTTCTACCAGTTTTTGTTTTAAAAAACTATATGCAAGTGTGTTGTACACACACACACACACACCCACACACACACACACAGTTTAGAGAGATTACTTAAAAAGTTGGCATTTTATAGAAAAACTTAAGCACACCCCTGGCCAGTAGAGTTCTGTCCAAGTTAATCCACACTGATTCTATAAGTTATCTTATAATATAAAATGTACATATTTATGTACATAGTTATTAATATATACCATTGCAGCCCTGCACATTTCTGAATAATACTCAAATTAACTGCATAAGCCAGGAAATATTATCCCCATATATCATATAAAGAAACTGAGGCCCAGAGAAACCCTGTCTTACAGCCAGTAAATGACAGAATTAGAAAGATTTCTAATGTCCAAACTCTTTCCACCAAGCTGCACTGCAAACATGCTTATCTACACTGCAACCTATAAAGAGCAATTGGTTCTTCCGATCTGTCATTCACAACACTGGGTCTGTACTAAGAGACATCGTTGGCTCATCTGTTTAGGAAAATTATGCCTTTGGATCCATTCTTTACAATTCTTCTGCCACCAACTATACAGAGACAGAACAGCAAATTGCAATATAAATCTCTTCAGGAAGATCTGTGCTGTGCTAAGACTGGGAGTGACTGCTGTTCTGTGTGAGGAGTCTGGTCCAATACATAAGAGAGAGGGGTCACTGATATTTTTAAAGTAGAAGTCGTCTTACCTTTGAAGCCAAGAATATAGTGTCAAGGTCACCGAAGACGTGTGGCTGTGTGCTGCTGCCTTGCCTGTTCTTCAGGGAATCCCCACTAGCTAGCACAATGCCTGGCACAGAGATCAACCAGATTCGTTGAGTTAATGAGCCAAAAGGCATAGACATATCTTGGATTTCTAAAAATTGTTTGGAAGTTCAAAGATAAGACCCAGGCTTAAAAGAATAGGACATTTTTCTGCAAGTTGTTCCTCAGGAAACTGTGTTTTCCATGTACAAGGAGTTGATTGTTGGATAAAGATTTCTAATCATGAGAATATTTTTTTCTGACGTAATAAATGACCAAGGAAATCACACTATTTTCTTTACCTCAAAGCAAACAAAGGCCTGATTAAACGTACATGTCAATTACTTGCAGCCTCTGAAAACATGAACTATCTGTGTAGATACATAGAAATATTTTATGGATATATTCTGATTGAACAACCCTGTAATAAACCACTGTTTCTCCTGTGATGAAGAGAAAATATTTTGCTTTGAATATAAATTTTATTTTTAAAGTTCCTTCGGGATTTATTAAATTGAAAAAGTGAGGGAAAAAATAAGAAACTGGAGTGTTTTTAAAGAATAAAAAAAACTTTGGCAGTATCTTCTAACATCTAACATACCTGAAATTAGAATTGCTCTCAGAGGGCCCAGATCTATCCACTAAGGCCAACACTCTGATCCTTAGCCAATTGTATGCACACTGCACTGAGGTTGAAAGTGTGTCCCACATTCCAGAAGTACTATGCTGGCTCTTAAACAGCAATCGAGGCTCCATTAGAGCAAATTGCAGCAGCCGGGGTCCAGTTATATCTTATAGAATGCACAAAGCCTGGAAAAATAATATAGCTTAAAGGTAGGTTGACCAATACGACTGAAACTCTGTATAAAATCAAACTCTTCTAGGACTTCAAGAAACCAACTTCAAAATGAAATCATGTGAGGTTCAGTTGCAGTTCTTAAAAAAATTGTGGGTGAAAAAGAATTATAGCAAGTGGTCCATGATTACCTAGGCTTTGCCTGTTGACTAAATGCATCATACTATACACCAAACATATACTACATGTTACACCTTATACTTACATAGTATACATACACTGCATAAGGATATTTTGGTCATTGATGAACCACATGTACAACAGTGGTACCATAAGACTATAATGGACCTGAAAGATGTCACCTAGTGACATTTTAATTTCATACTGCAATACATTACTCATATGTTTGTAGTGATACTGGTATAAACAAACCTACTGGGCTGCCTACCCTGCCTACCAGTGGTATAAAACTATAGCACATAAGATTATGTACAGTATATAATACTTGATAATAATAAACTACTTACTGCTTTATGTATTTACTATACTACCCTTTTGATAGTTATTTTAAAGTGTACTCCTTCTTATAAAATACGTACCTATAAAACAGCATCAGGCAAGTCCTTCAGAAGGCATCCAGAAGAAGCCATTGTCATCACAGGTGATGATAGCTCCGTGTGTGTTATTGGCCTCCGTGTGTGAAGACCTTCCAGTGAAACAAGATGTCGAGGTGGAAGACAGTGAAATTGATGATTATGACCCTGAGTAGACCAAGGCTAATGTGTGTGCTTCTGTCTTAGTTTCCAACAAAGCAGTTTAAACAATAATAATAAATTTTAGAAAAAATAAAACGTTTAGAATAAGAATATAAGGAAAATTTTTTTGTACATCTGTACAATGTGTTTGTGTTTTAAGCTAGGTGTTATTACAAAAGAGTAAAACAGTTTAAAAAATTTACAAAGTTTATAAAGTAAAAAATTTAAAGTAAGCTAAGGCTAATTTATTATTGAAGAAAAAGTATTTTATAAAATATTTAGTGTAGCCTAAGTGCACAGTGTTTATAAAGTCTACAGTAGTATATAGTAATGTCCTCAGCCTTCACAGTCACTCACCACTCACTGACCCACCCACAGCGACTCCCAGTCCTTTAAGTTCCATTCATAGTAAGTGGCCTATCCAGGTGTACCATTTTAAATCTTGTATACTGTATTTTTATTATACCTTCTCCATGTTTACATACATTTAGGTACATAAATACTTACCATTGTGCTGCAGTTGCCTAGAGTATTCAGTACAGTAAACTCTGTACAGGTTTGTAGCCTGGGGCAAGAGGCTATACCACACAGCCTAGAGGTCTAATAGGCTATACCATCTAGGTTTGTGTCCATACACTGTATAATGTTCACACAATGACAAGATCACTGAACAATGCACATCTCAGAACCTACCCCTGCTGTTAAGTGGCACATGACTGTCTATTATGTAGACTTACATCATTTTTCAAATGCATGTAGGTAGAGTTGTGTTTAACATAATGCAAATTCAGTGAAAGTATTACTGTATAGATAGTTACCTTTAAACTATCACACATCTTCCCAACAAACAGATATGAAAAGGTTTTAACAATTGTGAAAGATGTGAAAGGATTTCATCTAAAAAGTGATTCCTCATATTCCAAAAATGTGTGCAATAAGGGTGAGGGTACAAATGGAAGTTTGGCAGATTGAGGTTACAGTTTTGAGAACACCTTCATATGCTACCATATTTTTGTGAACTGAAAATAGTGTCTTCCTTAAGTAAAAATATTGTTACTGTATTAGTAACTTCTTCATAACAATGTTATAATATTCTCTATAAACTATACAAGTCAAATTATTTAATGTAAAATAATAATAAAAAATTTAACTATAATAACTAGAAACAAGTCTATAATGTATGAATTTCATTATAAAATACAGTGTTGGCTTTCATAAAAACTCCTTTGTAGCAGTTTCAATGTTTTTCTAATCCAATACTCATTTTCTGTATAAAATGGTTGCTATACTTGATAGTATTTATATTACAGATTTTTTGTTTCTTTAATAAACTTTAATTTTGAGAATCTATGTTTTCATATATGTACTATGTTTTTATGTACTATGTTTTTATGTACATGTTTTATATACGTTTTCATATCTATGTTTTCATATATATGTTCTAATAACCGATTTGGGGGAAAGTTAAATATATACTGAGAGCTAAAACTGTATTCAAAAATAAGTCTAATAAATTACGGCCGCAAATATTTTGCAATACCTTAGGAGAATAACAACACATTCTAGAGTACAAAAACTAAGGTTTTATATACTCATCAATAACTTTCATTTGTAAGTTTTACAAAGTAGCAATATTTTAATTTAAATATAATTCTTCAAACGTTATGTTATCCAGAATCTTGCTGTTCAAACTGCAATTTGTGAACCACTAGCATCAGCATCATCTCTGAGTCTGTTAGAAACATAGAGTTACAGATGCTACCACAGCTGTACTGAATTAGAATCTGCACTTTAACAAGAACCAACAGCAATACTTATGAACATTAAACTTTGAGAAGTGCTTACCTATAATGCTGAAAAGAAAATGGCAAATGTGCATGATAATAAAACAATATTTTTAAAATTGTATTGTAATATCCAATACAGAAAAGAATGCTTTGATTTTGAAATGCAGATGAACTGATCATAAGACTGATTTTTTCCCCCTTACTCTGGTATTTTCTACACTATGAAAGGATATCACTGTCAGTTTGATTAGTATCAGTAATATACTTTTGCCTACCTTGTTCAAAAAACTTCTTAATTTCTTTATGTTTTGCAGGGCTATATGAATACTAAACTTTGTTTCTGACATAATTATGCTTAAAACAGTGTCAAATTATAACTCAGAAAATAATTTTTAAAGTGAACAATTTTATAATCTGTGGCTAGTATCCTAAAACTTGCTATTTATCAATGTGATTAATAATTTCCAAGGATTTTCTCAAACTACTTCTGTTACTAGTGGCACAATAGGATTTTATTGTTTATATGATAATGGCCTCAAATTTATGTTTAATAACTGTGTTTTCTTCATTCTCTAGATTTTCCATTGAGGCTGGAAAGTGGTTCCTAGCTGGTATTTTTAAAATCAGTGTTATACAACAAAAATTCTACTAAATCATTTACTAACAAATGTGAAGAAAGAATGGGATAAAGCACCATAGATAGTCCTAGATTTTTTGCAAGGATTTTTTCTTGCAAGCCACTATATTTTCCACTTATTTTGTGCATTATATATACTCATTTGTGTATTATTTTGCCTGGATTTCACATTTATTAATAGCATACTAAAATTGTACACTGTATGATATGCTCTTCCCAAAATATTTATGTGTAGAAATATTTGTATTATGGTAATTCACAACTCTTAAAATAATCCTCACTTCTTTTATATTGCTTACATTGGGAAATTTATTTAAAGTAATAGAGTAATTTCATAGTTCACTGACTCTAAGGCACCATTGATCATAAGATGTAACCTAACAGGAAAGAAATAGGCTGCCAATAAAAATATGCCAGATCCTTTTTTAAAAAATCATTGTTTGTAAGTTGCATTCCAAATTCAGAAGTGTGAAAATATAACACTTCATTAATATCTTTACATTAATAAAATATAACTTAGTATGTCTTACATTGAAAATTATTTTCCATAAGGAAAATAAGAGGCCAGAAAATTGAAACACTCAGTATTTTTATTTATTAAAAGTGCGAATATTGACTTCTGGTTTTATCTCTGATGAGAAATCAGTTTGGAAGTCATCATTCCCAAAATTATAAAAAGTCAATAGCTTAAAAATTGAAGATCAGCGATTTCCTGGATTCCATCAGATAACTGAATGTACAAGGCAAACTACCATCCCAAAAATCTGGAGAGGCAGGCAAATATATAGAAACACAGATGAGATCAGATTAGTTACAACAGAAATCACTGGACCCATGCACTGATGGGAAAACTTAAACAGTAATTTGACGAATTGTTGCAAACCCTGCAGGCTGCAGTCTTGGAAAAGAGGAGCACAATTGCTTGGGTTTTATCTCCACCAGTTTATTACGGTGAGAATCTGAAAAAAAAAAAAAATCACTTTTTATCTTTAGCAGAGTATGGGAAAAGTATCCAGCTTGAAATATTCTCAACGTGTTCTTTGTAACACAGGACTACCCTCAAGTAAAACAAACAAACAAATAAACAAACAAAAACAATGACAAAAGGGGACACAAAAACAAGGACACTAGAGGAAATTGAAGGCTCTGTAGCCATGGGTTATACCAAGGCTTATATATTCAAACTGCAGAACACACAAGACCAAGGAAAAAATCTTGAAAGCAGCCAGAAAATTAAAAAAAAAAAAATCCCCTTAAACATCTTACACAACCAGGGGAAGAAAGGTAATAATCCCAGTGAATATTTTGTTTAAAAAAATAAAAATAAATAAACATTCAAGGAAGAAAAGAGTGGACTGAAATTTTCAGAGTGTTGAAAAAAACGTCAAAGCAAAACAAAAACCTCTCACCAATCTATATCCTATATCCGGGGGAATTATCACACATAGCAAAAGAGAAATACAAAGACTTTCTTAGATAAACAGAAACAGGGAATTTGTTAACAGTAGAACTGCTATGTAAAAAAATATTAAAAGATGTTCTTCTGAGAGAAAGAAATGATACAAGTCAGAAACTCAGATCTATGTAAAGCAAGAAAAAATCAGAGAAGGAATATTAATATAAAATGAAATCTTTTTATAAATTCTTAATCTAATGGATAAATGTTTGTTAAAGTAATAAGAAAAACCATGTATTGTGTGATTATAGCATATGGGCAAGTAAAATGGATTACAGTAATTTTTAAGAAATAGAAGAGATATATTTGAAATACTATTACAAGGTTCTAACACTAAACACATATCGGAGCTTCATATTTTACCCTCCTTCAATTATAATTTGTCTTAAAATTTTTCTTTTATATCTGAATTGCATTCTGAGTGAATTCTTCAGATTTGTCTTTTAATAAATATTATTTATTAGAAGTATAATTTGAAAAGAGACAGATTTTTCAAAATTTATGCTGCAAACCCTATGGAAATCACTAAAAAATATTTAAAGGAAGTATAATTAGTGTATTAAGAGAGAAAAGAAAATGGAATTATATAAAACGCATAATTAAAACCAGAGAAGGCAGAAAAGAGGGGAAGAAAAAGTGAAAAACAAGTTCAACAAATGAAAAAAAAGTTATAACCACGTCAGATACTAATCCAACTATACGCATAATCACTTTCAATATGAATAATCTAAATACACCAATTAAAATCAGTGAGAGTGGATAGAAAACAGACCCCATTAAATGATAGCTTCAAAATCTTGCTTTAAATATAAAGACATGTAAAAGTTAAAAGTAAAGGGATTAAGAAAAATATACAATGAAGGACACTAACTGAAAAAAAGCTGAAATAGCTATGTTATTCTCAGACAAAGTAAACTTCAGAATGAGGAATAATATCAGAGATAAAGGGGGGCACTATATAATGAAAAATCAGTCAATTATTTAAGAACACGATAATCTTTAACATGGATGCACCTAGCAACAGAGCATCAAAATATGTGAAACAAAAACTAATCAAACTGCAAAGAGAAATAGACACATTCACTATTATAGCTGGAAACTTGAACACTCTTTTGTCAGTAATGGATATATGAAGCAGACAGAAAAATCAGTAAGGATATAGTTAAACATAACAGCAATATTAATTGACTGGATTTGATTGACATTTATAGAATATTTCATCCAACAAGAGCAGAATACACATTCTTCTTGAGCTCACATTCACAAAGATAGAACACATTGTAGGCCATAAAACACATTTTAACAAATTTATAAGGATAGAAATGGTTCCAAGTATGTTCTCAGACCACAATGGCATTAAACTAGAAATCAGTAAAGGAAAAACACTTAAAAATCCCAAAATATTTGGAAATTAAACAATACACTTCGAGATAACACATGGGTCAAAGAAGAAATCTCAACTTAAAATTTAAAAATGGTCTATTTTTTAACCAAATGAAATTTAAAATACAACTTACAAAAATATTTGTAATACAATGAAAGTTGTATTTAAAGAAAAATATACAGCATTAAATGAATACATTAGAAAAGAAATAAGATCTGAAAATAGTAATCTATGCTTATTCCTTAATAAACTAGAGAAAAAGACCAATATAAGTCTAAAGGAAAAAAGAAAACGAAAAACATTAGAGCGGGAATCAATGAAATTGAAAACAGAAAAACAATAGAGAAAATTAGCAAAATCAAAATATGATTCTCTAAAAAACCAATAACATTTATAAACATCTAGCCAAGCTAGTTAAAAAAAAAAAAGACAGAAAACACGAATTACTGTTATCAGATATGGAAAAAAGAATCATCACTACTGATTTCACAAATATTAAAAGAATAATAAAAGAAAATTATGAGCAACTCTAGGCCTCTACATTTGACAACTTGGATAAAATAGATCAATCTTTGAATGACATAAACTACCAAAACTCACATAAGGAAAATAGGTAATTTGAAGAGGCCTATAGTTACTAATGAAATTGAATTAATAAAAATCTTCACAAACAGAAGGTCTTAAGTTCAAATACCTTTAGTGGTGAAATCTACCAAATATTTAAGGAAGAAATAACGCTAAATCTCTACTGATTCTTTCAGGAATTGAAAGCAGAGGGTAACACTTCCGAATCAACTCTATGAAGCCAGTACTATTTTAATACCAAATCCAGATAAATGCATTACAAAAAAAGAGAGCTAAAGGTCAATATCTCTTATGAACATAGTTCAAAAATTCTCAACAAAATATTAGAAAATTAAATCTAATATATATATAAATAATTATACGCTGATATCAAATGGGATTTATTCTAGGTGTGCAAACCTTGCTTAACACTTATAAATTAATTAATTCCATCTCACATCAAAATGCTGGTTCCTAACAGACCATGGACCAGTGTTGGTCCATGGCCCAGGGACTGGGGACCCTGGTCTACAGTATCTCTGTTCTGAACCATATGATTGCATAAGAAAAATCATATGATTGCATTAATCGATGCAGACAAAATATTTATTGAAATCCAGGAGCCATATACACATAGAAATTCTCAGTAAACTAGAAGAAGAGAAACTTTCTTTATTGATTAAAAAAAAAAAATCTAGAAAAAAAACTAACATCACACTTAAAGGTGAGAAAATACATGCTTTCCCACTAGGATCAGGAACAAGGCAAGAATATAATTTCTCTCCATTCCTATTCATCATTCTACTAGATGTCCTAGCTAATGTAACAAAACAGAAAAAGGAAGTAAAACGTAAGAGTATTGAAAATTAAGAAATAAAATTATTTTTTGTTCTCATATAATATAATGATCTATGCAGAAAAACTAAAAGGACTGACCAAAAGTTAAAAAAGAAAAATGAAAAATAAATTGGAAATATTATTCCAATTATATGACATTCTGAAAAAGGCAAAACCATACAGAGAGTGAAAAGCTCCCTGGTTTTCAAGGATTTAGTGGGAGTACAGGAGAGTTAAATAGGTGACACACAAGAGAATTTTATGGTGGTCAGACTATACTGTATGCTACAGCAATGGTAGATGCACGACATTACATTTCAGTCATAAGTCATATAGCTTCACAGTACAAACAGTAAGTCAATGTATGCAATTTTTTTTTTAAAAAGCCATTTAGGAAGTGAAGGGGTCTCAGTAAGAAATGTATAGTGTGAAAAGATAATTTAGCTGTATTACAAATTTATAAAACAACAACACTGAAGTGGGTGGAAAGACAGACAGTACAAACATAACTAACTTTAGACATGAGTCAAGTATATAAGATTAAAGGTAAAAAAGAACTGGATATAAGCACTGTAATTGATAAGGTTGTTTCCCACAGGGGTACAGGTTAAAAATTCTGATTACTCCTATGCATGTATATGAGGGTGTAACAATTAAGTAACTGAATGGTACATGGTGGATATTGGGAGCCAGGTTTCTCACTGGTGGAGTGGGAAATAACAGATAAATGTGGAGAGGAGGCTAGAATGATCCATGTGGCATTGGATTAGAATTGGAGACATCAAAATGAATACATGTTTAGCTTAAGACAGATGCAGATGCTTACATAAAAAATACTTATGGATATGTATATTTGCATGCACTTTCTCTGTCAGCTGAGAAATCTTCCAAGTCATGAGACCTCAGTAGAAACAGGCATACTTAGTGCCAACATCTTGATTTTTATTACATTCTTCTGTAAAAGAAACTAGAGCTTCTTTGGAAACATATGTAATTTTAAGATGGGGAGAGAAAATCATAATCTTATATTTAGAGAAACTAATGACTCCATGAAGAAAACTCATAGAACTAATGAACAAATTCAGTAAAGTTGCAGGATACAAAATCAACACACAAAAATCAATATCATTTCTATATGCTAACAGTGATCAGTCTGAAAAAGAAGTCAAGAAGACAATTCCATTTACAATAGTTACCTAAGTAAATAAATAATAAAATGCCTAGATATTTAACCAAAAAAGTAAAACATTTGTACAAGAAAAACTATAAATTACCAATGAAAGAAATTGAATAGGACATGAAAAAATGAAAAGATATTCCATGTTCATGAATTAGAAGAATTAATATTGTTAAAATGTCTATACTACTCAAAGCTATCTACAGATCCAATGGAATCCCTATCAGAATATCAATTACATTCTTCACAGAAATACAAAAAACAGTACTAAAATTTGTATGGAACCACAAAAAACTCCAAATAGCTAAAGCAATGCTAAGCAAAAGGAACAACACAGGAGCATAATACTGAATGATTTCAAACTATATTATAAACCTACAATAATCAAAAAAGCATGATGCCGGCATTAACGCGGAAATATAGACCAATGGAAAAGAATAAAGAACTCCAAAATAAATTCATACATTTATAGCCAACTCATTTTTTAAAAAGGTGCCAGAAACACAGATGGGGAAGGGCAATCTCTTTAATAAATGGTCCTGGGAAATTTGATATCTATATGCAGAAGTATAAAACTAGATCACAATCTTTCCCCGTATACAAAAGTCAACCCAAAATGAATTAAAGACTTAAATGTAAGACCTGAAACTATGAAATTACCAAAAGAAAACAGTGGAGAAATGCTACATGATAGTGCTCTGGGCAAAGAATTTTTAGGTAAGACCTCAAAAGCATAGGCAGCCAAAGCAAAGATGGACAAATAGAATGATATCAATCTAAAAATCTTCTGTACAGCAACAGAAACAATCAATAAAGCAAAGAGACAATCTACAGAATGGGGCAGAATATCTGGAAAATATCCATCCAACAAGGAATTAATAACCAGAATATAATAGGGAACTCTAAAACTTATTAGCAAAAAAAAAAAATCCAATTTTAAAAAATGGGCAAAAGACCCAAATAGACATTTTTTTAAAGAAGACATACAAAAATGGCCAACAGGATATGAAAAAATGCTCAACATCGCTAATTATCAGGAAATGCAAACCAAAACCATGAGACATCATTTCATCCCAGTTAGAATGGCTATTATCTTAAAAATATTAGAATACTGGTGAGGATGTAGAAAAGGGATAATGCTCACACACTGTTGGTGGGCATGTAAAGTCATACAGCCATATGGAAAACAGCCTGAGTTTCCTGAAGAAACTAATAATGGAACTACCATATGATCTGGCAATCCCACTCCTAGGTATGTATCCAAAAGGAAGGAAATCACTGCAACTGCACTCCCATGTTTCTTGCAGTACTATGTACAATAGCCAAGACACTGAATTAACCTAAGTGTACATCAACAGATGAATGAAGAAAGAAAATATGGTATATATAAGTAATGGAAAATTATTCAGCCAAAATAAGAAGGATATCCTGTCATTTGTAGCAACATGGATGGAACAGGAGATCATTATGTTAAGTGAAATAAGCCAGGAACAGAAAGACAAATATCACATGTTCTCCCTCATATGTGGGAGCTAAAAAAGTAGATAGCATAGAGGTAGAGCATAGAATAGAAGTTACCAGTGGCTGAGAAGGAAGGAGGGCAAAGGATAAAGAAACGTTTGTTAAGGGGTATAAAGATACAATTGGATAGAAGAAATAAGTTTTACTATATTCAATAGTACAGTAGGGAAATTATAGTTAACAATAATTTATTATAAATTTCCATGTTTGAGGTGATGGATATCCCAATTACTCTAATTTAATCATTACACATTATGTACAGGCATGCAAACACCACGTGTACCCCCAAAATATGTACTATTAAACATCAGTTTTTAAAATAAAAAAAGAGAAAAAATATAAAGAAACCTAATACATGACACTTGATATTGGCAGTGGAAATGAATTAGAGGAAATTGTTGATACTAAGTAATGGCACTGAGATATTTGGTTTTCCATATGAAAAATATATGATATATAAATAAAATACACATACCATTAAAAAAAGAAAACCTACAAGATAGTGCTGCAGCATCTCATAGTGCCAGAGAGTAAGGAGGTACTCCAACAAAAGAAGAGAAGAAAGGGAGGGAAAGGAAGGGAAGGGAAGGGTAGGGAAGGGAAGGGAAGGGAAGGGAAGGGAAGGGAAGGGAAGGGGAAGGAAGGAGAGGGAAGGGGAGGGAAGGAGAAGGGAAGGGAAGGGGAGGGGAGGGGAGGGGAGGGGAGGGGAAAGTCATAAAACTTAATGATCCCCCATTTTTTCATATTCTGCTTTTGGATAATGAAAGAAGAGAGCTTCAGAAAATAACAAATGTCTGTCTTGCAAAATATCTCTTTTAGATTTCAGAATTACAGTAATATTATGCATCATGAAAAAAAATAGCCTTGCTCATAGATTTCTCAGTTACTTGTGTTGCACATTTCTAGAAGCCAAACAGGTCAAGTTTGTTGTTACTCCTTTCTGTCCTGCTGAATCAGCACAGAAAAGCTAGTACTGGAAACAGAGTACTTTACTGCTGTCATAGTTGGGATATGGAGATTTTGATGCTTATTCCTTCTCACCATTCCCTTGTCAATCTCATTAGAAGTAGGTCAATATCTATTTTTCTTACAGTCTAGTACACGAGATAGACACTAGACATATATATTTTTTATTATTGGCTAGCTTCATTAATATGCTAATACAGGAATAGTCATAAAGCCTTAGTATATTCTTCAATCACACAGAAATGTAAATTACATGACTGCAATAATCAGGTAGCTAGGTAAAGCAAGTCGACTTCAAATTGTATTCTCCAGTATTTTATACAAAGAAAACTAATACTCACGGTTTGAAGTTGACACAATATTTAATACAATAAAACAAATATTTGTTATTAGGAATCTAAAAGCACAACTAAGTGATAGTTATAATGATTTGGATTTCATAATTTTTACAAGCTCAAAACTCTGCATCTCTGCACTACACATACAAGCATCTGCATGTCACGTGTAATTCCTTCCACTGGCCATGCCACACCGTCACTGCTGATGTGATGTTGTCCTTTGGTTGAAGATAAAAGTACTTCCTGATAGATTAGTAATATTCCTTAAACTAAAATGAACAGTGCTGAAGCCTAAGGCTAGAGTCTACTGATGCTACTCATTCACAAAGGAAATAGAATTTCAGGAGGTTCATTTCTCATTAGGTTATACTAAATATAAAGCAATCTCAACATAAAATATAATTGGTTTACCTAAGCAAATAATTTTCTTTTCCAACGGCACAACATATCAAAAATTTTATCATGTGCCTTCCTTATAAACTGGCAGTTTGATACTCTTGAGGATTTACTGTAGTAATCATTGAATCATTCAAAATAATGCTTCATAACAGGATGTTTGTATGCAGCAGAATAATATATGCTAATTGTTTGCAGCCTCTCATTTTCCAGGATGCTAACTTTTGTCCATTGAACTTACTACGTAACACATGATCAAATACAGGTTTGAATGACATTGCTTCACAAATAAACATTGCCTGCTGTTTACCCTGTATTGCCATTGTGATCTTTCTACCATATTATGAATATTGAGCCTGAGTGAGGACTTTGATAACAAATAAGTTGGTGAAAATATTTCTAATTAATTTTTAACTTGGTTAAAATTTTTATGACATTTAAAACAGTTTGGGGAACCTCATAATGTTTGAGATTATGAAATTTTTATAATTATATACATTTTTATATAAAATTATATACAACAACGACACCATCGAGACAAATTTAAAACAATACAGGGCCAACTTTAAAATCAGAACACACACATACATACACAGATCCTTATATAATAGGAAGCAAGATGCATATTTTTAAAAGCATAAACAGGCCAGGCGCCATGGTTCATGCCTGTAATCCCAGCACTTTGGAAGACCAAGGTGGGCGGATCACTTGAGGCCAGGAGTTCTGACCAGCCTGGCCAACATGGCAAAACCTCATCTCTACCAAAAATACAAAAATTAGCTGGGTGTGGCAGTGCACACCTGTCATTCCAGGTTCTCAGGAGGCCGAGGCAGAAGAATCACTTGAACCCAGGAGTCGGAGGTTGCAGTGAGCTGAGATTGCACCACCGCACTCCAGCCTGGGCAAAAGGGCGAGACTCCGCCTCAAAAAAAAAAAAAAAAAAAGCACAAACATTTATTATGCATGTCGACTTGCACATCACACAAAGTACTTCTGAAAAAGAAAGATTGTATCACCTCCATGGAAAAATTACTCTACCTCCATCCACCAACAATCATACACACGGAGAAAGAAAGAAAAAAAATGAAACAGTAGAGGAGATAAGTAAAATTTCCACTGACCGTTGTTATCTTAGAGCCCACAAAGCAAAAATAAACAACTATAGAAATGTGGGACAGGGCTTTCACTCTGAATCAATGGTAACTCTCTTAATGTAACGTAACATTTACAACCAGCATTGCCATGTCCTTGCTACTTGATGCAACAACATACAGCAACTCTAGGGAATCAGGCACAACACGTTTTAGTTTTATCCAGTTTCACTATTATGACTTTGGTCACCATAACTAAGAATAGACAAGTGAGCATAAGAACAGAACAAGACAAAATGTTAAAATATTTTCTCATCTTCGAATGTCCATTGCATTCCTACCATTGTATTATGGGCAACTACTAAGGAATACAATTCACTCCATTCTTAGTATTCTAAACATCTATAACCCCATTACAATTGGTTATCTTGCAAGAAGAAGAATTTAACCCCAGGAATTTCTCACTGATGTCAATGTAAAGTAGTATTAATTATACTGTTCATAAATTCTATCTGTACACATAAATAATCACAGAAACATTGAAGGGAAAATTAATCATACAAGAAATCATACATGATGGTGAGGACTGTGAGATGATGGGGCCGTGGGAGAAGGGCTGAGCTGGAACCTGTTTTTAGTCTTTTTCCACATTCACCAATGTAGAATTTAGGAAAGTACTAACTCTCTCTAAATCTCAGCAATTTCCACTCTATAAAATGGAGATTATAATACCAATTACACAAAATTGTCATGAATATAAAATGAGATACTGTATATGAAATGTTAAATCAATTGTAATGTGAGAAAAAATATATGACATTATTATTAGAATATCAGCTTGTGTCCCTTTGTTCTTTTCAAGATTTGTGAATAGCAATATAAAATAATGATGTTAGCTGTTGGCACAATAGTCTAACATAGTTCAGTTAATTTTGAAATACATTTATGTCAAAATTATCCATGAAAAAGCCATCGTGTATGTAATCAACAGCTCATTGACACGTAGTTGTTACTCAGCATTTGCTATATTATGTTATGATAAATACAAATCTCTAAGCCTCGGGGACTAACCACGTAAGGGTTTATTTCTCATTCATGTGATATGTTTATTGGCTGTGAGGTATCTGTGGCTCTACCCCATGTTTTTTCTTTATTCCCGACTCCAGGCAAAAAGAGTAGCCAGTTCTTCTCCAGGAAGTGGAACAAGAGCAACAGCAACATTATGCAACAGCTCTGAAACCAGATCAGACACGGAGTCCATTCTGCTTGGCAGCCCATTTGCTAAAGCAAGTCTGGCAGCCAACACATGTCATTTGCGTGGGAAGAATACTACACTCAGAGGGAAGGACAGCAGGGAGGGGTCCCTGTAGGCATTATATATTTTAAACAAACAATGCAGTCTACTATACAATACATAGATATACTATAAATAGACACAACTATGCCCAAGACAAGATTTTACCGATTTCCTACGTACTAATTTTTATAAATGACCCGAAAAAAACATAGTGGGAAGCCTGTAAATCAATATTCGAGCCACATGGCATAAAATGCTATGAATAGTTTCTCTTAATTTTGCAGATTTTAATATTGGTGGCCACCAGAATGGGCATTCAAAATCAAAGGAAAGATAGATGGACATTTAACAATTTCAACAGGAAAGAATTCTCTTTGACTCTAGTTCCAAACCTAGCCTTACCACTCCCTAGCTATAAATCCTGGGAAATCACCACAGCGGTCTGAGTTGTCTCACGTGCCAAGATGGTACAGAGGTGTTCACTGGTATCTCAAAAAAGGTTTAAGGGAGGGAGGAAAGGCTAAGTAGAGATCTTCAGAAATGAAGCGCACTGATCACTAACCTTATTTACTAGATAGAGCAATCACCCAGACTAGGAAGGAAATATCAGTGGGCTCCCTGTGACCTAGGTGAACTAGAGTTTTGAGAGAATCTTTGAGTCTATATGTAACAAGGTGATTGAATATTAATTCCTTTGCCTTAGTAAACCATAATGAGAGAAGATATGCAAAAGTTTTTGAAGTATAGTAAAAGATAATAGAAAAATAATTGCCACCAGCTTGATGATGTGCAGAATGAGCAAACTATTTAAGCCACTCCACCATTCTATATTAGTAAATGTACTCCCTTGACTAGAAAAGAATTTAATGCAATTTTGCAGAGGATAGAGAAGTCTACCGGGACATAGTCTCCTGTGGATATTTAAATATTATAAAGTTTGCCAACCAAGAAAAGGCCAGGAGGGAAAAGAAAAAAACAATCATAAAGGAAAGCACCTGTCTTGAGGGAACTAACCCACAATACACTGAAAACATCACTGCCTGCTGAGTTAAGAGCATAGCATTTCTAAGATTCTACATTCAAACACAATGAAGCAAAATATTCAGAGCTATCATGACACAGAACCCAGATTTTTTAAAATTAGGAAACTTGAATATATTAACATATTTTTAAATCCCTATAGCATAAAATAATGAGTTTACCAATCAAAATAAGACCCAATAAATTCCTAAAGTAGTTTGGTAAGACACCGTTGTGTGGCTCAGCTATCTGTGTTTTTTACTTTTAGTGCATAGACATAGGTGGAGAAAATTTTACCAAACAACAAAAGAAACAGAGGAGTCTAAAGGACAAATCTTTCGTTGGAAATGTGAAATTGTACTCCACAAAACCTTTTAATGGTTTCCTTCTAGAAGTAGGTTACTTCTGGCTTGGGTCCCTCGTTTTGGCTGGATCTTTTGCCCAGGGTTAGATAAACTCTAATGTGGCTACACTTGAGAACTTAGGAGGTGACAAGTCTCATCTCTTTCTCTCTTCACGCATTCTCTGGTTTCTCTTATTTCTCTTTCTATCATTTTACTTATTTCCTTTCCTCCACCAAAGCTTTCGGTCTACAAGGCTGAGCACTATGCCAGGGAGGTTTTGACCATCTCTTAATAATCTTTTTATAAATATTGTTTACCTAAATACACGTTAAATTACGGACAAATATGAATTTTGCTATAGTTTAAAATTAGGAAGCCTCGGCTGAGTCTGAGATCTTTTGCTATACAAAATTTCTGTTATAGTCATTGTTCATCAATTTGGCCTCTAGTGTTGCATTCCAAAATAAGCCAAATTTGAAAAACCTTGACACTGCAACATATAAATAACAGTGTCTCTTTAGCACCTCCAGGAAACAATTATAAAAATATTTCCATGGTGATTACAGCCACTTGATTTTGATACAGCCCCACATAAAGTTCTGTTTCATGAAAAAAAGAGTAAGGCCCACAGAGATGTGCTGCAAACTTATTTGTATTTTATATTTAAAACATACATATATTTATATATTTAATGTACATAAAATATTACACTTTCACATACACATGTCAATTATCTATTAAAATATGTTTATATTTTGGTTTAGTATTATTTTAATATCATCTCTTTGTCAAACTTGTTGGTGTTTTTCCCAATGTGTCTCTGTATCAGAAAAAAAACACGAGTTATAGATAATATAATTTCTATTTGGACTCTTATAATCTCTTTCAAATCTTCAGGAAAATGCCAAGCTGAAATCTCTGATCTTAGAGAACAAAGTGTCTCAATGGAAAGTACCAAAACATAGATAGGAGGAATAATTTAAGAAAAATTAAGCTTTAATTTGGCAGAAGACTATATCCTCCTCTAAACCTCTTAATACATGTTTTGTTGTCCTTTAGCACAAATTGTAAATGGAATTAGTATGGTGATAATGCATTTACACAATATTTTAAGTACACTGTGTGTTAGGGACTCTATGTACTGCCCAGGCAACAGACCCAAGTATTAAAAAGCATATGGTAAACATATGCTGGTCATAAATATATAATGGTTTCACATAAGTAATGCATATGTGAGCCAAGCAGATAAAATGACTTGGAATATGTACTGTTTAGGCACTTCAATGATTTTGCCCTTCACATCTCTATCGGTTGTCAAAATGTTCATGTAATTTCCCATTTGATTTAGAAATGCACTAATATTCAGACTTTTTTAATAATATTTTTTATTAGAAAAGGATTCTTTCTATAAAATGTGGACAAAAATCTGCAATTTCACTCTGTGTGAGGTTTTCTTAAATGTAAATAATAATCTATCCTTTCACAAAAATAAACCAAAGAAATCCCCGAAAACGTAAATTTATTTAAAAGAAATAAAGTATAATGCAATTAGAAAACCAATATCCTTTACAATATGTGAAAGTCTTACTTAATTATATCTTCCAAGAACTTTATTTTGATGTCAAGTTCTACTTTATAGCATTAAATGCTATTGGAATACTATCTTATTTTAATTTAATTTAATTTTTTTAGCATAAGCATGATTTTTTTATTTTTTTATTTAATTTTTAATTTCAGGGGTACATATGCAGGTTTGCAATACAGGTAAACTTGTGTCATAGGGGTTTGTGGTAGAGATTATTTCATCAGCCAGTTATTAAGGGTAGTAGTCATTAGTAATGTTTTCTGATCCTCTCCCTCCTCCCATCCTCCACCCTCCAAAAGGCCCCAATGTGTGTTGTTCCCCTCTGTCTCCATGTTTTCTCCTCATTTAGCTTCCAGTTATAAGTGAGAACATGTGGTATTTGGTTTTCTGTTCCTGAGTTACTTTGCTAAGGATAATAGCCTCCAGCTCCATCAATGTCCCTACAAAGAAAATGATCTCATTGTTTGGAATACTATCTTATTTTTAAATAGTCATACTAACTTTTTTTTTTGAAATAAACAAAAATAATCTTTGATGTATTTATTTAATTTTTGTTTTTTTTTAAATTCTGAAAATTTTTACCTTTTTCAAGTCTACTAAAAGACTTGAAACTGAGAAGAATTAGAATAAAAGAGATTTGTTTTAGAATATTTGAGCACTTTCAATGGAACTCTGTTGATGTGTAGCTGAAAATATAAACATATCATTGATACATCTAAGAATCAGAAAAGCATTCAAAATATTGACTCAATAACTGTTTGGTAAGTTTAATAATCATTTCTAACACACACATGAAAATGAATTAGGACTATATATACACATCCTATATATAAGTATTATCTATGTGTATTATATATGTATATATAATATATATGAATAAATAACATTCAAATAGAAACCAAAATATTGCTCTGACAAAATGTATGAAAAAATCAACTAATCTACTGTTTACTTTGGGAATATTTGGATAATAATTTTTTGGATTTATTTAGGAGAATATTGTTGCCTCATAATTTCCCAATAGAATTATTACAATAATATACATTATCTAATTCTATCTTAACCATCTATAATCAATTCTCTATACTTCTACCAAAGTCTCCCAGAGTATGACTATGTCCTACTGATTAAATTGTTCTCCATTGTTTTCAAGATGAAATTCAAGTTACTGGAGCACACCATTCAGGGGTTTTCATCATCTGACCTCTGTCTGCATCTTTTCTTATTTCCTGTCATTTTTCCTACCTATATTCTGTTGCCCAAGTGATCACTGTCACTCACTTTTCTGTGTGTCTTCACATATCATTTTCTAAACCTAAAATATCCTTCCTCCTTATTTTAACCAAATTTAATCCTAATCATCTTTTAAGATTTAACTCGAGAATCACTTCTTCCTAGAAGCTTTTATGAACCACTTCTCCCATCCCCTCTCTGATGTTCTTTCCAGTTCCAACTCCCTCACTGACATACACATAGCAACCCTTAAAACACCAAAAGCCAACAGATTGCAACACAGGAAAATTATCCACTGACCTGAATTAGTCAATGCCAAATCTATTCTTGCTTTGGCTTTCCTCTCAGATAATTCCACGTGTGTGTGTTTGTGTGTGTGTGTGTGTGTGTGTGTGTGTATAGAAACACATATTTTATACACACACACACACACACACACACACAATTGAACACCTGCACTGATATCAGAGGCTAGGACAAAAGACCAGCAGGTATGCATTCAGTACAACTGTATCTCTTTCCACCATTTACTAACACCCGCCCCACAACACACAAAACTCTTTTAGCAGTAGAGATAAGGTTATTTCACGTTTACTTCCTTGAGTTACTGTTGCATTTTGCCTACCTATGGCCTCTCTTTTGGAGGTGACTTCTAATACATAATGATTATTTTTTTACTATTGGACCTCAAAATATTTCAGAAACACCATGACAATTTCTTTAAGATTATTAGAGATCACTATTATTCTTTTAAGAAACACTCATGAATACTTCAGGAGTGTCAAGGCTATTGAAATCCCTTTTTGAATGTAATTATCACTCACTAATTTAGTCAATTATCACACAAAGAATGGAAATTCTGATACCATACTTTCTGCTGCTAACTCACATTATTTTAAGTTCTTGAGCTTCAACTAAGATTTAAACTAGACAAAGGAGCAAATCTATTTGCATGTCACTAATTGAGCTTCCAGTTTTGTCTGACAGATCCCCACTTTATTAGAACTGTCTTCTAATTAATTGATAATCGGATACAAGATTTCTATTCTATTCTTTGACACTGAAAGAGGAAAGTACTTCACCAGCAGAAAAGTATTATTTAACCCTGAGAGATCCTACATAGTTTCAAGATAAATAAGTAATTCATCATCACAGCACACAGAATTGGCCCGAAGTCACCAATGTGATTTACATTGGGTAGGAATAGCTGGCATGTGACTCTGGTGGTGAAGAAAGAGGTCCTCTAGGGGCCACCTATGTCAGCATGAGCAGCATCAGGCCCCCATGCACTGCTTCCCTGCTCTTGTGGCCTGGAGTCAGACTCGCATCTCAGATCAACATTTTAACAAGCAGAGCAGGAAAGAGGATCTGAGCATTTGGAAGCACTAACTTGGTTTTTATTTTTGGAGCAAACTACTCTATTACTCCAGGAGAGGGAGGAATGTGCCTTGTTTTTAGATAGCAGAGTATTAAGATAGCCAAAGACTAAAATGTAAAATAGGAAGAAAACGTTAAGTCCTAGAAGAGCATCGGTTTTAAGTGTCTGCCAAATAGAAATAAATTTGGTCATCCTCTGCTACTTTCCGTTTTGTTTTGAAACTGACTGAAACTTTTTTGGTTAAAGAGGGACCTTCCTAAGTGAGCAGAAAATTAGGTGTTTTGTTTATGGAGGAGTCTGCCTAAAAGGACTGAAAGTTACCTTACCATTTCTAAATAATATAGCATATCACTATATCATATCAAAACCCAGTTTAAATTTTATGTTATTGAGGATTGATTTTTTTTCTGTTTAGGATTGAGTTTTCCTTGTAGTCATTGAAAATGCAAAGGTGGAGGGTCAGAGAATAATAACAAATTGAATAACATTACTTTCCTTCCCCCACCTAAGCCTCGTCGACCTTCAACTGAGAGTGTGTGCTGCCCACAAAAGCCATAAATATCCTCCTGGAATGGGTTCATTTACAGTGTAAGGACACTTCGTGAAATATGCAACATTAGTCTATGTGCTGATTAAAATAATCTTCCTAAGTTTTAATCTTTTAGAGCATCAGGCAGAACACATTCTTGATGTACAAAGGACTACCTGAATGTTCTCCTGAAATCAGCTATTAGGAAAATAATGTTAATTGCATTTAGAAAGGATTTTCACCTATTGTAATTTTTACAAGTCATTTATAAATCCATTTGAATTGTATTATCTGATTATTTTATTATTCAAGGACAGTTAGAAATGTTTGAAAAGGTACATTAAAATAGTATATAATACTCCCTAAAATTTTAGAATGTTAGTATTATTACAACCCCCTATATCAAGCTTGTCCAGCCCATGGCCCATAGGCTGCAAGTGGCACAGGATGGCTTTGAATGTGGCCCAAAATAAATTCTTAGACTTTCTTAAAATACTGTGAGGTTTTTTGTGTTTTTTTAAATCCCATCAGCTATCATTGCATTACTATATTTTATGTGTGGCCCAAGACAATTATTCTTCTTCCATTGTGGCCCAGGGAAGCCAAAAGATTAGACACCCCTGCTCTACATAATCCTACAATTTATTTTTACCATTCACTTTTTGTTTCCTCCTCTCTGCAAGTAGAATCAGATAAGTGGAGATATTGAGTAGTGGTGGACACACTGTTAGTATCTGGTTTGAGAGATGAGTAATTATGAGAAGATGTGGAGGGTTGAAGAGGACAGCAATTCTAATACCATGCTGGCACTCAACCAGCACAGCAACGGATAGAAGTAAAACATGCTTGAAAGGAAAGAATCATATTTGGGGGCCATGTTTCCTTTAGTAAATTTTCATCTTCTTGCTGAACCTACTTCCACAGAGATAATCAGTAAAATCTCACTTACAGATTAAAAAAAAAAATCCAGAATCATTGAAAGTCACACAGCAGATCCAGGACTCAAGTTTCCTGGGCTTTTTCTATTATGTTACATTTTCTCATTAATCCATGTTTTTCTCAAAGAAAGAACCATGGCAGGACAATGAAAATAAGTGTAGTTTTTAAGAAACTTTTATTTTCCCACTATTCAAATTCAGAATGTTCTCTCAGGGCAATAATTGAAATCCAGAACATTCTCTCCCAGTAACAACTGAAATCCAGAATGTTCTTTCAGAGAAATATATCATAACTCAATATTAGACCTCTTAGTGCAATCTTGCTCAAAATATCTTTGAGCCAGTTAGAGAAAAATTATAACAGGGAAAAAACTTATTGAGTCCTTTTACAGGACACCTGGGGACAGATCAAATGAGCACTCACCATCAGGCACTTTAAGAGTTGAATGGGTGTGGGGCAAAATAAGACATGGCACTATGTTGTTCTCTGTCTTTCTATTTTCTCACTTTTGTACCGGTTATCTTCTCCTGTGGCAGATGTCATGAAAATGATGTTCTTTGGCCATAATTTCGTGGCCCTGAGGCTGAGGTTCTGGTCTAGTGAAAATCCAGTGGGTCACTAACATCCACATAGAAAGGATGTGGTGTGTCAACTTCAGCCACTCTGCTTTATCTCTAAGCGCATTCCATTCAGCTCTCGCTCCTTCTGAAACTCCTTGGGCTTGTCTGAGTGCTGAGCTGGGTGTCTGCACCTCTGTGGAGAAGGGCACTGGCTTCTTCTGCAAAGTATCTACACTGCCAATGTTGGAGGCAATGAGGAATGGACAGTTTGTCCTCCGGGTTCATTATGCCCTCACATGTTCTAGTTTTTCTTCATTCTTCTCTGCTTCAGGTCCGTCATTTCTTTCTAACAGCTGACCTGTGGCAACTTAAGATGACCACCAGGCAGAGTCAGCAGTCTTACAGAAAAGTCTTCATCAGCTGCCTCAGTTGAATAATATCTATTCCCTTCAGCAAATCCCTCATTCTATACCACTCATAGTGGTTCTGCTTCCCATATTGACCCTTGACTGATACAGGATCATGTCCAAGGAAGAGGACTGCACCCTAATCAAGGAACTGATGACAGGTCTCTGGCTAAATTTAAGAAATGATATTGACCAGAGATTCTTATATGCCTTCTGTTCTCCCCTTTTGAACAAGAATGTCTTCTGTGGCTCTTCTCCAGCTGGCCCACCATTGTGTGTGGGAATAAATATTCACCTCTTTAAGTCACAGAACTTTGTATTAAGAAGAACCACACTTGAGGAACACATGAGGAACCATTTCACATGAGGATCTGATTAGTTGATGAGATCCTGGACTTTAAACCTGAGCCGGCTGATGTGAGTGAGATGAAATTCAGAGTTTTAGGAAAGTGATGAGAGGATTTTGCATGTGAAAGGACTTGATGCATTGTGGTCCAGATGCCACAATATCATAGCTGGTCTCCTAAAGTGTCTCCCCATGAACCACACCTTCGCGTATTTATGTCCTTGTGTAGTGCCCCCTTTGAGTCTTGGCTAGTTCTGTGACTCAATTTTGACTGAGTGTAGCAGAAGCGATGCTACAGCTACATGACTTCTGAGTCATGTAGCCGATTCTGCCTGGTTCTCCTGGAAAACTCGCAGTGGGGAAGACAGATGTCATGTAAGAATTTTGACTCCTTGGAAACTACAATGCTGTGAGAAAGCACAACACCTTTCCAGCTCCTCAGAGAAAGCAAAGGAAGCAAACCATGCTCACAATAGAATGATTCCTTGCTGGCCTGTACTTACTGGGAAATACACACTAAAGCGTTGTATTCAACTGCATGGACAGTGACCATGTCTCCCTCCTCTCTCTGTACGGTTTTTTGTATTCTTACTTTCAGACTCCCTTCACTGCAATTTATTATACACATCATTATTAAATTATCTAAAAATATTATGTTCTTTATGTCATCTTACTATTAAATAACTCTTCAAAGAGCCCCATTATATATGAAGATAAAGTCTAAAATCTTTCATCCATCTTTCATCTCTATTTCCATCTGCATTTTCTGCTACCCTATAGAATGAATTTCCCCACTCCATGCCATGGTATGGGTTTGCTTACTAGGCCCTTTGAAAAGAAAATTTTCAGTCCTTCCATTAACCTATATACCCATCCTTCAATGACCAACTTAAATCCTACCTCCTGCATGGAGTTTTCTAGTCTCTCTTCTCTGACTTTCTATCATACTTACTAGAGGAATTTTAATTATACTTCTCTATATATTTTATTCCAAAATGATTATTATCTTGAGAAAAAAAATGCTATGTGTTATTCATCTTCATATTTATCCAAAGAAAAGTATCCATCGTATTGGCAAATTTATTTACTTTTTCTCTTTTCTATTCTTAAATAAACTAGTTTAAGAGAAAATAAATTGTTTCAAACCATATAGAAGCAGTCATACTGATGGCTTTCAATGAAATTTTTAGTAAAACTATTGCTATTACTGGTGTTCCACTGGAGTGTATTTGGTATTACACTCAAGAGATGACTAAGGAGTAATTACACCTAATCTTTAAAAGCATGAAAATCTCATTTTAATTAAAAAAATTATGAAATGCCTTGATGCTAGTTAATGCATTTTAACACAATAACTGACTAATAGCTAGTACGCATTCCAAGATACTTTCAAATGAATTCAAATATTATTAATCACAGCAGCATACATAACATTAAAATTTATATTACAAATACCTGTGGCATATGCTATTTATTTATTTTTGTTAATAGTTATTGAAGTAAACAGACTCTGAAGCAACTTGCAATAACCTCATTTCCCCAATTTTCCGCTCAGAATTCCACTTGCATTTGATATCTCTTTAATGGATTTTTTTCAAGAAGCATGACTGTTCTTCTTAATATCACTCTAGAAAAGTTCAGCTTAATTTGGCAACAACCTCGATGCTCAGAAACAGAGAAATTATTATGTAATTATATAAGTTCATCCAATTATTATGAACAAAGGAATACCACATTAAATATTTAAAATAATATAGAAAAGTTATTTTTGTAATGTTCCATAAAAAGTTGTGTGTATATATGAACACAGATATTTTTAAAAACTATGTATGGAGAATAAAGATTACATATTAGTTTTTTTACTTCCTTAATGAGACTATGAGTATTTT
This sequence comes from Chlorocebus sabaeus, assembly GCF_047675955.1. Classification (NCBI taxonomy): domain Eukaryota; kingdom Metazoa; phylum Chordata; class Mammalia; order Primates; family Cercopithecidae; genus Chlorocebus; species Chlorocebus sabaeus. The sequence continues at coordinate 58,696,915 of NC_132910.1, forward strand.
AAATCTACATTTTTACATGTTCTATAATGAACATATATTCTGGATTTACTGAAAAAAAAGTAATATATTTAATTTTTTTAAGTTCAGAGATATCACTCAAACCTTGCTTTGTGGCTCTACCAGCCATTGATAATCTTAGTGTCAGAAACTATTCATTCAGGTCACCTAAATTACCATTGAAGAGAATGTGCTTGCTAAACATATTGATTATCTAAAGAAGTATTTTAAAAAGCTATACTATATACAATATATCATGCACTTCACTTCTTATATTTTATGATTTTGTGAACAAGACTGGATTTCACCTCGCTATAGATTTGACAGGTTTAATTAAGGCTTTGATCATATTCCCTCTTAGCTTTTATGTTTCTAGCCTGACACATCCAAATTTCTTTAATCCATGTTCATACAGAAAACCCTTGATCATTTCACTTATTTTTCTGCAGGATTCTCCCACGTCTATTTTCTCTGAGGAGTGGTGACCAAGAGAATATAGAATATTCCAGTTCTTATACAATCATAGGGTGATGTTTTCTGACTTGCTTCCAGTTTTCTTAATGAGGCACACCATTGGTTTAGTGACTTGGGGAGCAGATTCACATTATTCCAAAATCAATTTTTAGGTATAATTAACACCATAAGGGCATCAATTCTGCACTTCTTTTTTTTCTTTAAATAGATATCTTACACCTACATATATATTAAAAGTTCACCTGTCATTGTTTTACATTCATAACTAAGAATTCATCAGTAAATGTATTTCCCATGAACTGAGCATCTCTTCTAGTCAAAATAGTGGTGTTAAATTCTGTTAGCGATTTTATTATTCAGATAATTTACTAACCTATATATAATTTAAAAGCATCCTTTAGAGGATGTCCCCATTACCATCTTCCAGTTAAGAAAGTGCTTATTCATGCTAACCATTTGTTTCCTGTCTTTAAGTGCTTAACCCACAATAAAAACATTTTTCCCAATGCCATGTTAACTATTATAAAAAGTTTCCTCTGACATTTTTGTCTTACATGTAATAGCTTATTGTTAAAGTGTGTATTAAAGTAATCCGACCATGTATTACAGATTCTAACAACTTGTTATACATCCTACTGAAAGTCATTTTTATACTTTCATACTGAAAGAACTTAAATTCAAGGGACTCTAACTGAGAGATGTTCACTAGTCCCTTACAGTGGCTTATTAGAAAGCCTTTTCCCTCATAACACAGGGCATTCTGAATCTCAGTGATTCTGGAATGAATTAAAGTATATTTGGATGAATTCCTTCTTAATCCTCTTACAGCTGCCTTTTTCTGTTTTATTTTTTCCTTTGGTTTGTTTATATATTTTCTAAATGATTAAGTATGAAAATTATCCATGAGTTACAAAAGACAAAGATGTAAGTATCCATGTGATTATAGATGAAGGAAAAAATCAGAATATATTCTTAAGTGAATATACCACAAAATTCCATCAAATCTATGATCAAAATAATTGTAACTCACCATGTGGTAAGAAAGGAAAGATCTCAGTTCTATATTTTACTCTTTAAAATTTGAGAAGAGATGCTTGTATTTTTTTTAAAAGGGAATGTTGATCCTTATGGAGCACTTTAAACAAAAATTAACCTCAGATGTATCATTAGACCTAAATTTAAAACCCAAAACTATAACATTTCTGGTAAAACATGAGAAAATCTTTTTGAACTATGATTAGGTGAAGATTTCTTAGGAAACAATACAGGAGAAAACACAAAAGAAAGAATTGATTTTAGACTTCATTAAAATTTAAAACTTCAAAACATACTGTTAAGAAAATTAAAAGACAAGCCTTGGGCTGTGATAAAACACTTGTAAACCACATATCTGGAAAATGACTTGTACCCAGAATACATATGAGGATGATTATAACTCAATAATAAGAAAACAACACAACTTTTTTAAATGGGCAAAACATTTTAAGATACTTCATCAAAGAAAAGATGACAAATAAGCACATGAAAAGATGACAAATAAGTACATAAGAAGATGCTCAACTCTAATATTTATTAGGGAATTTCAAAGTAAAATCACAATTAGATATCACTGCTCTCCAGAATGGCTGAGATTTCAAAACACTTATACCATATGGTGACTTAGATGTAGGGCACTCTCGTACACTGTTAATGGAAATGCAAAATCATAGGGCCACTTTGGAGAACTGTGTGTTAGTTTCTTATAAAGTCAAATATATTTAACTTATCATGTGCTTTAGGATTCTCATTTCTAGGTATTTATTCGAAAGAAATAAAATTATATGCTTCAACAAAGACCTGTGCATAGATATTGTATTAGTCTGCTCAGACTGCTATAACAAAATACCATTGACTGGCCAGCTTGAACAGTAGAATTTTATTTCTAACAGTTCTGGAGCCTGAGAACTTCAAGATCAAGGGACTGGCAAGGTAAGTTTCATTCTGAGGCCTCTTCCTTTGACTTGTAGTTGGCTATCTTCTCAATATGTACTCACATGGTGAAGAGAGAAAGCAAGCTATTGGGAGTCTCTTCCTATAAGGACACTAATCCCATTGTGATGGCCCCATCCACATGACCTCATCTAAACTTAATTACCTCCCTAAGGCTCCATTTCCAAAGACCATTGCTTTAGAGATTGGGGCTTCAACATATAAATTTTGGAGATATATAAACATTCAGTCCACAACAGATAATGTATAGCAACTCTGTTCAAAATAGCCAACAAATAGAAACAACTCAAATATTGTTAACTACTGAATGAACAAATTGTGGCATATCTATACAATAAAAGACTGCTTAGCAATAAAAAGAAGGAATTATTGATACATGCAAAAACATAGGTGAATCTCAAAAAAAGAAACCAGATCCAAAAGGCAACACAGTATGTGATTATATTCACATGACATAGAAAAGTCAAAACTATATTCAGGAATTCAATTGGTAGTTGCTAGGGGACTGGTGTAGAAGAGGTAAACTGACTACAAAGGAGCACAAGGAAATTTTTAGGGGTGAGGAAAATATTCAATTTTTTATTGTGGTAGCAAATAGTATACATGACAATACATTTATCAAAACCCATCAAACTGTACACTTTAAACTGTGAATTTTACTGTATGTAAAGTATACTTCAACAAACCTGACTTCAGTTTAGAAACAAAAAAGAGAATATGAAAAATTGAGAAGTATAACAGGAAGCCTAGGAATAACCCCCACAGCCCTACACCACACCAGAAAGGCAGATTGGGTAGCATTAGTCCTGAGAGGGTTACTGACTCATTCAACATTCACGTGCCATTTAATCTGTAGTTGTCTGTCATATACAAATGCATGGCCCAGTCTCTCTTCTCAAGAAGCTCAGTGCCTAGTGGAGTAGAATTGCTATATCAGTGCACCCAGAATTCTACAGAAGTGTGAAGTACGATAACAAAAATAACATGCTTGTCTAACATTTCACCTTCCAAAGCCATTTCACCTTCCCATATTTTGGATAAGGAAAAATCACTGCAATTTAATATTCAGAGGTGTTGTGGACTGAGTTGTGTCCCCCACAAATTCATATGCTGAAGCCCTTACCTCCAATGTGATGGTATTTGGAAATGGGGCCTTTGGGAGGTAAAGTTCAGATGAGGTCATGAAGGAGAGACTGTCATGATGAAATTACTATCCTGTTAGAAGGGACACCAGTTTGTTTCCCCTGTCTCTCTCTTCACCATGTGAGCACACAGCAAGAAGAAACCTCAGAATGAAAGCTACCTTGCTGGTACCTTGATGTTAAACTTTCCAGCCTCCAAAGCGATGAGAAATAAATTTCTGTTAGTTAAGCTACCCAATCTATGCTACAAGGGCCCTCAGCTTTCGGAGTTTCAGTTAACAGTAAGGAGACTTGGAGAGCGGCACTATAATGATCAAACACCCTAACTCAATGCCAGATCTTCTGCAACTGACACTAAAATACGCTAACAAATACATTGGAATCAGGTCACTTTCTCATTAGAATAGCAGGTTAAAATAGTAAAAATTAGAAGTCGTGAAATCCTCAACATATTTGATGTAAAGATGTCTGGAAGGGGAAAGAGAGTTGGTAGTAGGGAAGGGAAGAGGGCAACAACTTTACTATGAATACCACATAAAGCAACCTAACACTTAGGGGAAAAAAACATGGGCTTTAGAGAAAAGCAGACCTAGATTCAAATCCTAGCCCTTTCTCTAACAAGCTGTGTGTGATCTTGAGCAAGTTATTTAAACTCTGAAGCTCAGTCTCCACATCCGTAAAATAGAGATAATAAGCAATTCCTACTTCAGGGGTTGCTGTGAGTATTAAATGAGATATTATATACAAGAAATACTTTACATACAGTAGGTGTTCAACAAACGTTACAGCCTTGCCTGTATAGCCAAGGCTGAACCAAGGCTGAACTTAGAAAGCCAGCTCACTGAAGTACAGCTGAACAGCCAAATGAGTTCTTTCAAATAGATATAAACTGGAATCCATTTCCCAGCAGGACCTCATTCAGATAATATTTAAAATAAGTGAATTATCGAAGCTTAAAATCAAGACACAGTTCCTGTCATATTATGTACAAATAATAAATATTTGTAGTAAAAAGAACTATAGCTAAGTGATTTTATTTAAAAGGACTAATGCCTGATGACAGAATGAGAAGCCTCCATACCAGAAAAGGGAAGAAATGTTTTAAGTTAGGTAAGAATAGAAGAACCTTATCAAAGTACCTCAGATATCACCACCTTATCCTCTACATTTACTCAGCCTACTTTTCGACTGATGCCGATGATAACATTCTGAAAAAGGAGAAAGTGGGAAAACCTAAAGACCACTAAGAGATTCTGTAGAGCAAGAACTTGTTAATTTCTGAGACAGTTGATCTGTATCCAGGAATGTGAAATAACACAAAAAAATACTTGAAAATATAATTATCATTTAGAATTATTCCTAATAGAGCCTGCATATAATACACAATTCATAATGACCGAGAGTCCATTAGTCTCAACTAACAGCACAAAGAAATTTCAAATACTCTTTTAAAACTCTGGACTTCAGAACTCCAAAGGCCGGTGTATTAGATTCACTCTGTGAATGGTAAGCACTGACCTCTAGTGGCAAGCATGATTAATCACAGCTCTGTCCTTCAGTGACCCCAGGGAAAAGGGTAGAGGCTTCCTTACCGAACATAGTTCTGGATGCTGGCAGTGTCAAATGAGATCAAATTTACATCTTAAAAAAAAGAAAGAAAGAAAACCATGAGCACTTCTTCTAGCTCCTGATGGAAATCCTAAAGGGGTGGTTTGTTGAGTTTGATAAAATACTGTAAGAAACTGAGAATAAAGACTCTGGCCTCTCCAATATTTAGAATTTGGATATATGACCTCCTGAGCCCATCATACATACATGAAAAGCAGTGGAGACTCAATGATCATATATATGCCTCTGTTTATTCCTTCATAATATTCCACAAGGAGCTTCTAAAGACGCTAGTCAGTTAAAAACAGGGCTAGACACTCCTCTATGCAGAAAAATGATTGACTTTGGGGAAGGTACAGAAGACACAAAAGACAGTGTCCACCCTCAAGTACATCAGAAATTAATAGAGCAGAGAGGATGCAGGTTAATTTGTTTTTCTACGTCTATAGAAGAATCAAACACTCAAGCAATGGCACATTTAAAAATATGGGGAAGGAGACAAAAAGCAGAAGAGATATATCAAGTGACTATAAATTTGTGGGTTTTAATTTTCTTAAGAAAAAAGTAGTAGAAGTGATCTTAAAGATAAATTATGTATTCCAGTTCTATTATGTATAAAGAGAGGGATTAATGTCCCAAATCAATAAGCAGAAAACCAAAATTCAAAACCCCACATCAGACGACATGACCCACCTTTAAGAATTAAACGTTTGTTCAATTTGGACTTTAAAAGAAATCTGGAATATAAAAAATAGGTTATTTGAAAGGAAACGTTTTTTCCTCTAGCTACACTTGGAGATAAGCTCAATGAATGAACTACACATTTGCCATTGCCTAATGCAAATGGATAAAGAATGAAGTTGGTACTGGATAATTTGTGTATGCTTTTATTTCATCTTCTATGTAAAGTTCAATTACATACATCCAAAATGATTCCAAATATATCTCATTTAAGGTACAATATTATTTCTTTCCTTTTTCTCTTGCATATGAATATCAGCCAAATTCAAATTACTTCTAGTAGACATTTCCCCTTCTCTTTTTCTTTCCCTCGCTAACAACATTTGATTCTCTGTTTTCACTCCAGGCAGCAAAGCCGAATAGATCGTTTAATACTATTTTCCTAGAACATGTAAAAGTAAGAAAGAGGAGAATAGAAATCTGTGGAAAAATCTTTTCTTCAAGATTTCCATGTAGAGGTCTCAGATTGTTTGGATGAGTTTCAAATAAACATCCCTCTTCTTAGTGTAGTTTGATGCATATTTTTAGCGTTCAGAGGGGAACACTGATCTGCTAAAATTGTCATATTTCAGCTCCATTATAATTTGCTAATCCCTTCAGGCTACTGGACAGGCTGCACATCTATTCAGATAGACTTTAATATAAATAATGTTTTAAACAAAGTTGATAAAAGTTTATTTTTGGGAAGAGTAAAATGGCATAGAATAGAGGGATGACTCATCCAATACTCCCCTTCTCCTTCATGATGTAGGAATAAAATATATTATACTATGTAACAAGCTCTATTGTGAAACCTATATTTAGCGGCTAAATTCAGGGATTATTTATTATGATTAATAAAAGGTTACCATATAGACACGAAAGAACTTTTATGTTTAAATATATAGAAAATTGTGAATATAACTCTCTCTATATAAAACACAGTATTATAAATGCATAATGCAAAACTCCACTGAACATAATTTATTCATTTTTAATGACTGATTAGGATTTTGCCATGTTTCAGTATTACTCTGTGAATATCAATTACCATTGGACATGGACTCAAATGTTGGTTTAAACAGGTATTTTTAACATAATATTAGATAAATAACCATCAGACTTGATAAGTTTAACTCCCACTGGGAAGAGAGTTTTACTTGTGACTCTATCACTCAGAGTAGCATAGAATGAAGCAGAATGTTAAACTTGGCTTTGCAAGAGAGCCTAAAACCATGCAGCAACTTCTACACAAAAACTTTGTGAATGAAATGTTCACATTTTTTACTATGAGAATTTCCTTTGTTTTGACAGTCATTTAACTTCTCGAAATCTCCCCTAAGAACATTATGCTGCAAACAAATATGTATGAAGATAGTCATTTCAACATTATTTAAAATGCCAAAATAATTGGATGAAGCTAAATGTTCAACATGGGGAACCGTTAAATACAATAGTGTATAGCCAAATGATGAACTCGTCTGTGCCATTACAAATTATGTTCCATGAAGTTTAAAAAACGTGAGAAAAGACTCATATCGAAACCACGATGAGATACCATCTCACACCAGTCAGAATGACTATGATTAAGAAGACAAAAAATAACAGACGTTGGCAAGGTCGCACAGAAAAGGGAATGCTTGTATATCATTGGTGGGAATGTAAATTAGCTCAACCACTGTGGAAAGCAGTTTGGAGGTTTCTCAAAGAACTTAGAACTGTTATTCAACCCAGCAATCCCATTATGGGGTATATACCTAAAGGATAAATTATTCTGCCAAAAAGACACATGCACTCGTATGTTCATCACAGCACTATTCACAATAGAAAGTCATGGAGTCAACCTAGATGCCCATCAATGGTAGACTGGAAAAAGAAAATGTGGTACATATATATCATGGAATACTAAGCAGCCATTAAAAAGAATGAAATTATGTCTTTTGTAGCCACATGGATGCAGCTGGAGGCGATAATCCTAAGTGAATTAACACAAGAACAGAAAACCAAATACCACATGTTCTCACTTAGAAGTGGGAGCTAAACATTGAGTACACATGTATATTGATATGGTTTGGATTTGTGTCCTTGTTCAAATCTCAAGTTCAGCTGTAATCCCCAATGTTGGAGATGAGGCCTGCTGGGAGGCAATTAAATCCTAGGAGTGGTTTCTCATGAATGGTTTACCACATCCCCCTCTGTACTATCCTCATAATAGCGAGTGAGTTCTCATGATATATGGTTGCTTAAAAGTGTATAGCACCTTCACCACTCTCTCTCACTCCTGCTCCTGCTCCAGCCATGTAAGATGTGCCTGCTTCCACTTCACCTTCCGCCATGATCATAAGTTTCCTAAGGCCTCCCCAGAAGCTAAGAAGATGCCAGCATCATGCTTCCTACACAGCCTGCAAAGGTGTGAGCCTATTAAATATTTTTTCTTCACAAATTACCCAGTCTCAGGCATTTCTTTATAACAGTGCAAGAATGGACTAATACATATATAAAGGTGAAACAATAGACCCTGGGGACTACTAGAGGGAGGAAGGAGGGAGGGACAGGGGTCAGAGTTGAAAAACTATTTCCAGGTACTATGCTCCCTACCTGGGGATGGATCATTCATACACGAAACCTCAGCAACATGCAATTTACCCATGTACCAACTCTGCACACAAAGCCTCCGAGCCTAAAATAAAAATCTTTTTAAAAAAAACTCTGACAGGCCTTGACTGATAAAATTATTTTTTCTTATTCTAAAAATTTAGTACTAGAAAGTTCACTGGGCTGTATGTTATGCTATTACTCTAGCCTAAATTTTGTCAGTAATAAAAGTAAGATTTTTGACTCAAAAATGTTAAGTAAAAAAAAGTTTGTATGTACAAATATGAATTTAATTTTATTAAAATATGCATAGAAATTGAAAGAACAAAATAATAAGCACCGTTTTAATTGGGTTGTGGATTATTGATGTTAATTTGGTCTTTAAAACGCTGTTTCTTCAAGACATTTTGAGGCAGAAAAACAAAAAGTGGTATTTAATACATTTTATCTATGGTGAAGTTACTAAACTTTTGTTTTTGGTTGAAATTGCATGCATATTTTATTCCTTTACTGTTTTTTCTCTCTCAGCATGCATTTCATACCAGACTACAAGGCACACAATAAGGATAAAGCTTTAGTGTACATAATTCTTTATAGCTTTTACATTCTTTGCATTTTTTATTTGGCCTTAATAACAATCCCAAGAGGAGGAAGGATATAGGTACCTATAAGCTTCTTAAATTTTTCTGTTATGAATATAGATGTGTAAGTATATTAATGTCCATAGCAAATGTTCTTAAAATAAACATAAAGTATCAAACACTAAAAGAATCATAAGTTTAAATCCTAGTTGCTCTACTTAAACAAGTTAGATCTCAACTCCAATGTCACCTTTCCGTGGAGATCCTCCTCTGATGTACGCTGTCCCCACCCTATGCCTCGGTCAATCTTCACATTACCCGTCGTTGTCTTTCTAACACTTAACAGTATCTGAAATGATTTATGTATTTGTTACTTGTTTAATGCTTATATCTCCTGTCACCACCACTCTCAAGAATGCACCTCCAGGGAAAGAAGAATCTTATTCTCCTCCCATCCTTCTACTACTGGGCCTAGTGTGGGAATTTCATAAGTATGCACTGAATATGTGAATGAACGAGCAAGATCTCGCCTCCCCTGTAAAATGGAGATAATCATACCTGCTTTACAGGCTTATGTCAAAGAACAGATTAGATAACATGTGAAAAACCCTCATATCTTAAATGCTGTCATTTTATTATTCTCCTGTTAACTTATTATAGCATACAGGGGTCCTGCACAAAGTTTTTTCCATGTCATGATAATGTTACCTGTATTATACCCCAAGAGCTTCCTAGGCATTTTTTTTTTCCTAAAATGCAAAGTCGCATTATGTGAGCTAATAAAATACCTATTAAAGAACTCTAATTAAAAGCACTGACGGTAAACAGTGACAGTAATCTGTATGGGTTCTAACTGGATAGATTATGTGACCATTGAAGAAAAGCAAAAGCCAGATCAGCTCTTCTAGATGGCTGAGGCCAGGGCTGATAATGCTCTTTAAATGCTGAGAGAAATACATCACAAGATGTCAAATAATCAACAACCATGTGTGGAAGACTTACCTATCCTCAAGGTCATGCTAGGTGATATATTCACAAGTGGAATAACTGTACAGCCTGGCTATACGTTATTTCCTTTGTTGTCTCAAAAGGATACTTGGTCTGAAAGAAAATAAAGGCCATGTTTTGACTTTGATGATTTGTGGAACCCAAAAAGATTTATAATTTTATAAATCAAAATGTTGCCACATTTTAGAGCCCCAGAGAGGCTAAAGAACTTCTTCAAAGACACACAGCTACTTAGTGGCTCAGTCATATACATCTTTTAATTCAGCTAAATTTGAATGCCATTGATGGTGCTTGAAGGCCTTTGGCTTTGTACTAACCTGCTGTACTTTGAGATCAACCCAGGAATATGCACAGTGTTGAACATCCTAGGAATATAGTTCACTGAGCAGTTGTGTGGTTAGTTAGTTGAATATTTCCTCGGGCTGAACAAAGTTTCCAGCTGTCTCTGGTTTACCTTAACTTGAAAATAGAGATAATAATGACCTTGGTACAGTTTTAAAATCTAGAGTTCCTGAAGCCTTATCCTAGGTACTAACCTAAGTACAGCACTCATATTTTTTATCGTAAATGTTCTATACAAAATAACATAATTTCTTAATCTCCTGCCTTCACAAAATCTATCTCACTGAAATGCCTTTCTTGCAAACCCATGCTGTAATGTTGGAAATCTCTTTGCTTTGGCCGAATTTTAAGCTGGATGTGTATAATTTGACTTGACTTTCTCTCTGCTAAGTTATATTGGAACTCTCTCTCTCTCTCTGTTAGACTATTTTAATTCCAAATGAACCTTTTCAAAGCACCTGACATTTGTGGTATGCATGACTACATGGTTACAGACAAAATAGTAAAATATATAAAAGGCTTGTTACACATCTGGAGAAAATAAATTTTTTCAATGCAGGAAGGGACATTCTACATTACACATTAGCTTCCCATTTTGACCATTAAACACTAGTGCACTAATATTTAAAACAGTAAGATAAAAGTGAACAATTCAGAATTGCTTATAATTTGATTTCTGATTATATGGGTATAATATGATAGGTAACAGCTTTTTGTAAGAAATTCGTGTGGAACTCAAACATCCATAAATCTCAGTAATACTATATAGTGCTTCCTATATTGTGCAATGAAATTTGATAACTATAAAAAAGACAAACTCAATTATTACTTAGTGTTTGCATTATTACTGAATTTTCATTATTTTTAAGTAAATCCATAATATACACAATAAATGTTAGTCTTTTGCTAGTTAGACCATTTAATTAAGCCAGAATATTTTATTCTTTAACCATTTGGTTACGCAAGAGATTACTGAAATGCAAAACTAACAAGAAATTAGTCAACTGTTTATTCCTTCATTCCTAACAAAATGGAAAGTTTTTAGTTTAATACAAGTTAATAATTATTTTTGAGTCTCTATTATGTGTTCAACATTGCTCTAGAAACAAACATTTGTCACTGAAAACAGTTCTTGAAATACCAGTCCTTGAAAACAATTCTTGAAATACTATGTTTGGAAATACTGAGCTATTTGGCATTTGTTGGAAACTTAGAGTCGATTCTTCATATCAGTGACTATATGCTCAGGCAAAAAGTCTTAGACCTAGTATTGGAATCAACTCAGGATAAAATTTACAGTGGTGAGACCTTCACAAAAATATATTCAGTGTATTAAAAATTCTGTAGGCATTATTATTTTATGTGTACTGTGCAATATTTGCTTCTAATTATATAACAATAAAAGACAGCATTCTATTGGTAGGTCCTACTTCTATCCTCAGTAGAAGAAAGTGAAGAACTGAGATGGCCTACTACTTTCAGTAAAGACCCTCAGACCACATCACTTGAAACTGATTTCAAAGAAGCTTCCCCTGCTCTCAGATCACACCATCTTGTTTTTTCCTGCTAGACACTAGTCTTCCATCAATCAATTAGGGGCTTTTAAAGCTACACTTAAATTTTAAAGCTACATTTAAAATTGCACTGATTTGGCAACTTGGCCCAAATTTAGCACTTCTTCACCTTGCTTTTGCATTTGTTCACTTCCTCTTAGGAGTTTTATCACATTCCTTTGCAGATGGTGACTACATCTATTTATTCACTTATCCCGTTAAAGCCTAAAACAGTGGTTTGCATATAGAAAGTACTCAAATACTTTGTGAATAACTTAATAAATTATTAAATAAAATAAAAATAAGTAATCACTAGGAATTATTTTTCTGCATAATATTATTCTATAGTTTAGTGACTTAAAAGAACGATTTATTCAGCTCATGAGTCTGCTGGTACAATTTATGCCAGACTCAACTAAGTGATCTTGGCTTGCACAAGCATCTATAGTCAACTAGCAGGCCAGGGAGATAGCCTGATTGGTTGGTCCAGGGAGAGAGTTAGGACAATTCAGCTTTGCTCCACATGGTCCCTTATCCTCTATCAAAACAGCCTAGTTTGTTATCATGCAGGGCAGGATTCCAAGAAAGAAGGGCAGAACTATGCAAGGTCATTGGAAGTCTAGGTTCAGAACTCAGTACAGTCACTTCCACAGCATTCTGTTGGCTAAAGAAAGTCATGAGGACAGCCCAGATTCAAACTGTGGGGAAAGAGACTCCACTTCATGATGACAGGAGCTTCAAAGTTTTGTTACAGAATGTGTTCATACATGGAGCAGTGAAGATTTAGATACATTTTTTGCAACCAATTTTTTGAAGGAGTTTTTTATTTGCTGGTCTTTGTTTTTACTGAGAATCTCACAAAAGAAAATGTAACTAACTGTAACAAAAGGGAGGGACTTATAATACGTATTATATATTATACTGGAACAAAAGGTATGAGCTACAGTTCTTCTTGCCTGAAAGAATATGATGTCCCCTTTGTAGAGAAGTTGTTCTTTCTAAGGATCCAGCCCCAACAATAGAAAGAAAATAGATAAGCTAATTGGCTGCATTTCCTCTCTGCCTAGTATTCCCCATTCTATGAAAGGTTTTATTATTGCTACCTACACAGTGCTAGAAAGAGGCAAAGGTTCAGCCACAGCCATCTGCTCATCAAGTCTCTCTGCCCTCCACTTGGAGTTGGATTTTTTACTGGGACACTGGAATGGAGTTGAAACTAACCAGGTTATCAAAAAAAAATAGGAAGATAATAAATATCTGCATGGTGATAAAATAACTTTGGCCGAATTATATTTAAAGGAGTTTAATTGAGCAATGAACGATTCACAAACCGGGGAGCCTTTCAAGCCAGAGTAGGCTCAGAGACTCCAGCGCAGCCATGTGGTGGAAGAAGATTTATGGACAGAAATAGGAAAGTGATGTACAGAAAATGGAAGTGAGGTACAAAAACAGCTGGATTGGTTACAGGTTGGGGTTTGCCTTATTTGAACACAGTTTGAGCAATTGGCTACATTTGATTGGCTGAAACTCAACGATTGTCACAAGTGTAGGCTATGGTCTGTTTACACCTCTACTTGTTCTAGTTCACAATGTACAGAAAATCCTTTAGGCCACACTTAAAACATGTAAGGAGCAGCTTTAGGCTAAACTTGATTGAACAATGGTTTACACCTGCATACCCGTCAAGATTCATCTGAACCATGTTTACACACTTCTTGAATATTCCATGCTGCTTCCTGCAACAGGGTCTCATAGCCCATATTGCTCTCTATGCCTGGAAAGTTCTCCTCTTTACCCACTTCATCTGGTTAACTTCCATTCTTCCTTTAAATGTTGTAGCTCAGACAATCCTTCCTTGACCCAAAACTATATAAAAGTTGTTTTGCTAGATGTTTTCTTAGAATATTCTTTCCTTTCATCATATTTATCTCCATTTGTACAATTGTGTGATTATTTGATTGAGATCTATCTCTCTCACAGACTAAAGGCTTCACGAGGGCAGGGGCAATTCCGGTTTTACTCTCCCTTGTATTTCTGTTGCTCACATAGTGCTTACCTCATAGCGGTTGTTTGCCAAATGTGGATTGTTTAATGAGGGAATGCATGCAGAGATAATAAGTAACTAACTGTGAGATTTTTAAGAAGGAGTAAAGTTATTTTAACATTTCTAAATTATGCACATTAAATATTAAATAAAGCCTGGGAAATCAGGTTTCTCTGTTTCCAGAGGGATGATACAGTTTGAACAGACTCTGCTATGATTTTTCCCAATGTGCTTCCAGATTGGGGCCAACAAATTGCCCAGATTGGAGAAAGAGTAGTTCTGTCTTGATGATCACCTATACTCAGGCTCTATCTTCTTCATGAATCAGTGCCAGGTGTAGTGGTGGTATTTGCAATGCACACAGCTTTCCTATGAGATCATTACTGATGGAAACCATCAACACCTCTGCCCCTGGGGGAGGGCAAGAAGTCAACTCCATTCAAATAAGCATTCCTCGGACTCCTGCTTCAGAAACACTTGCCAGCTCCTACCGCACATGTTTTAGTTTGAAGGACAGGATAAAGGATGAGACTGAGGGGTGAAAATCAGAACAAACCCAGTACAGATGCATTGGGAAGGAAACTATGGAAGAGTTTCCTTGTGTCAATAGTATCCTTGTCATCCCTCCACTTAATTTAGTCAAGCAATAGAATACTGTTCCAAGTAGGTGCCAATTTTTCTGGGCAGATATCAAAAAGTGGTCACTTATTTCATCTCCCATAGAATAGACTTACTAGATGGTAAAATTCCTTCTTAGCATGCTAGTGCTATATTAATTTTCAAGGCTAGTTTATTCTGCAAGAATAATCATTGTGTAGTTCTAGATATTATTATTGTTGTTGCTCAATACAGACTGATTGTAAGCAAGTGGATGTATAGACCAAATGGATGTATAGATCAGATAATGCAAAATGCATGGTCAATAAGAGGAAAATTCATTATGGTAGATATGACCAAGGAACACATTTCTTTGACTATCTAGCTATCTTGATGTCTTCAGTAGGAAGTTTATGATGGACTAAGGTAGCCTGCCTAAACACGGGTTTTAATAAGTTAGTATGAAAGAAACATCTGGCTTCATTCAACAAACATTTGCTGGACACCCCTGACATACTAGGAGCCAAGCTCTGCCTAAGACCTGAAATCATATAGGACATTTCCTAATCATAAGGAGTTTCGAGTCTCGCAGAGTTGTTTGTCAAATCATGGGTGAGAGGGTGGCTAATTAGGAAAAAAGAATGACAATGAAGATGAGGTATTACTTGAAGCATAAGAACAAATCATGTTCAGCTACAAAATTCCAAGAATATGAACATAATTGGGGTGTTTATGAGAAGGAAAAGGCTCATATTACTGCAAGTGATTTTCAAGAAGCTGAAAAAGAAAAGCTGGCATTTTGGAGAATGTAGACTCAGAAACCTTCAGAGGAAGGCTTTGAAGTTTTAGTGAGTGGGGTTCTGGTTAATGTTTCCATAGCAAAGCTCAGGGAGTTGGGTAGGTTATGAAGACAGCATCAGGAGACAGACACCTCACCCACTTCTGAAGCTCAACTGCTCAGAAAGGTTATAACCCACGGAAGGTCAGAAGACACTATAGGTGTTTCTGCTGGGCCAGAAAACTGGACCCAAACAGGTAGAAAATATAATTCTTTCCAATTAATATTTTCAAATAACATAAGAGAAGCAAAATATCCTGTTCTAAGGGATACAAGGTAAATGTGAATGGGAAGTGAGAAAGTGAGCATGAATGCACAAGGAAGGGAGTGCTAACTCCCGTTCAAGGGAAAAGTCATACCACAGTGACAGGCCTGCTGTGCAAAAGCCCATTTAGCAAGAACAGCCCAGACCTTCCTTTCAATTTTTATCAGAAGCCACTGGTCCTAAAGTATCACTGGCGCCTACTGAATTTTCACCAGGGACTTAACAGAAAACATCTGTTCTCTTACTTAAAAGTAAATCAATTGATTAAATCAATGTTTGCTTGCTTTCTTCTATTAGAAGCATAGCTATTTCTCTTTTTCTTCTCTCCTGACTCTTTTAGTAACTTACTTCTGCTTATGAGTTAAAATCTGGGATAAAGGTGTGTCTCCTTCTGTACCTACATAGGGAAAGTTACCACAGGTCAAGTTGAAATTATGTCACAAATTCATGGATGTAAACAATTTGGTAATTATTTATATGTAAATTGAAAGCCTACAAAACCACATAAAATAACTTCTAGCAGCAAATACGTGTGTGTGTGCACAAAATTCTCACTGCCTTGAGAAAACCTCAGCCATAAATACAAAACTCTTCATCTTAAAATTTGGCCTTCATGTTTAAACTCATTTTATAGTTTTTGTAAAGGAGATTTGTAAAGGAGATTCCATGAATGATTTAGGCCTGGTTTTGGTTGAAGGTTTTGAACTTAAAATTGGAATCTTTGTTATAAAACTTCTGGGATTAGGACACACATTGTCTTATATATTTTTCTGAGTCAATAAGAGTACCCTACTCTATTGATCAGTACCCACTAAACAACAGGATCCATATGAAGCAGGACCTCAGAAAACAAGAATACAATAGCAGCCAACTGTAGAGCATGGATGTACTTTTCACAGAATAAACTCTTATCCAGCATCTACCACGTGCCAAGCACTGTTCTAGACCCAGGGTATACTGGAGAAGTGTCATAGTGATTACCATAAAGAGCCTCATGATCTAACAGCGAAAAGAAAGAAACCTCCAGTCATAATATCCTGAGATAAATGTTGTGCTGGGGGATATATAAAGTGACCCAAGATAACAGAGACAGGAGGGAATAACTCTGCCTTTAGAGAAAGTGGAGGGGGACTCAAGGAAGATTCCACAGAGGCAGTAAGATTTGAGCTGGGCCTCAAGAAGGATAAGCTCCAATGCTCATTTATTTCTCTGGTGTATTTCTAATTTCTGTAAACTTGGCAAGTTGTTTCACTGCTCTGTTTCTGAGAGTATTCATCAACTAACCAAGGGAATTAGCAGTAAGTCACATGTTTAAAAGACAAGTTGGGAAAGGGGGTGAGAGAGATGTGAAGCTGTGGTTAGGGCTGGGGTGAGACGGATGAGAAAAACAGGAGTAAGGAGAAACTATGGAAGGATGGTATCCTTACAAAGGCGAAAAACAAAAGAGAAATGGTTCCATGTGCATTTTACCTTTCTTTCCCTTTGCCACCTTGAATTTATAGGAAGCATCAAAATCATTGAATGGGAAAATGAAATAATATAGTTATAATCCTCCTCTTCATCTCCATCAATCAATAGGGTATACAATAAATGTGATATTTTTAAAATGAGGAGAAAGTTATTAAGGCTCAGAAAATCAACATGTTATGACAGGAATAGGCCATAAATATCAGGTTAGTAAGCATACAAGAACAGCAACTAGAAGCCTCGGAAGAAATTAGGTGAATAACACTTAATCCATACAGTCACTGTGGGAATTAAACAAAATATCCATGTACAAGACAAAGAACATTGCCTGGCACCGATTTAGCATGCAGCAGATAATTTTTTTTATTGTTGTCATCTGTCACCATCTAAAAATATAGCTAATGAGAAGGGAAAGGCCCTGTCCAACCTCATTGTCATCTGTAAAGGCAAACTGGAGGTGACTCGTGAAACAGGAAGAAAACAAATGTAGAAATTTTACTGGGGCTACCTCACTATTCCTAATACCCTAAAGCAGATCCTAACTGAATATGTGACTCTAAGGAGGCTCTAGGGGTTATCCACCACCCTAAGATCTTGACCTGGGAACATCTTTCGATAGATGTCATGATGAGATAATAAAGAACAAAAACAATTTAGAAAGAAATGTGCCGAGAGAAGTCCACAGAAGGGAAACATAGGAAGAAGCAAAGTGAAGAAAAACATGTGAAACTTGTCAACTCCTCTACCTATGGCTCTATGCTGGCCAACTGTTAGGAACATTGGTGCTAACAGGGATAACACATCATAGTGATTCCTGCCCAGAAATAATATAAAACACAATGCAGAGACATGCTGGCTTCATTTGCTGAAGGATCTTGGAACTAAAACAGGAGGGAAAATAGTTGTTCCCCTGCCTGGAATGTCCCCAAACTAGTCTGTGGTGAGTATACCACCGCCCTGGCAGCTATCACAGGACCTTTGATCATTTCTGCAGGGTGTGGGCTGATACTCGATATGACCACAGCTAAACATGGGGATGCACATGACAGAGGGAAAGTAAATGAAAAGGATTTTGTTTTTCACATCAGTGTCTGAGGTGAACAGGCCAGACCAAGAATTAGATAAAGTGTTATATTCTGACAAGGAAATACAGAAAGCTCAAAGCTTGGGGTGGCATCAAAGCCACGCACAGTAGGAGAGAAACTTCAGACACATAATTGATGCATGGAACTGGAAACAACCAAAAAGCTGCTCCAAGTTTCTGAAAAGCAGCCAAATCACAGTATCTTGAGACATTCAGAAAGTTCCTAATGAAGCCTCATCTAAAAGCAACTTCTGAAACATATGTTCTAGTAATCTGGTGATGTATTCAACCAGCACATATTAGGGGCCCACCATACACCCAACGTGCTGCTCAGTTCTGAGAGATGAGTTCTTGCCTTATAGGAACTCATACTCAGGTGTGGGGGATAAGAGACACATTCCTCAGCCTTCATGGTTTGAGTCAGATTACACTGAGATGAAGTCATGTGGTAGAATGCACCACTTAGGAAAGAAAAGTTGGCATTCAGAAACAAAACAATGTCAAGGGCTATATGCACAGCTGAATGGCTCAAGGAAAACCACCTAGGAAAAGAAAATATGTGTTCTCTCTGTTCTCTATGTTAAGTAGCCGTTAGGCTGTCCTCTGTTTCAAAATATTGAAACACTGTAGAAAATTGCTGGGTAAATAAAGAACTTGTAAAAGGAATTTACAACCATCCACACTGCTGGAAATATGGGACTCTGGTTCTGGGTTGAGACAGTTATATAAATTATTTTCTTCTCACTGACTTTCAGGTTCACTAAGAAATGGCGCGCTAACAGCACTAAGAATAATCTTCAGGAGAAAGAATCCTTCCGAACAGAACCTGTAAACGTGTTACCTAGATATGTACATTTGTCAGAAACTCGGGTAGAGGTTATTCTATCTCTTCTCCAAATTTAATTCTTGGGTCTGATTCTCTGTTCCATTTATCTTCAAGAGAAAAAAAAAAAAAAGAAAGAAAAACCATGTGATTATGAAGGCAAAGATTTGATGAACAATAGAAATGAGATAAAAACTATTCCTTCAGAAAGTAAAAATGCCAGGAAATGATTTTTATTCCTGTGTATTTGTACAAGCTAAACAAAGGTCCAGATGAGGAGAAAGTGTCTCTAGAAAGATTGGCAATGGAATGTACTGATGTATTCTGAGAAAAATAACAGGGGAATACAGGCTGATCAAAGTTCAGATCCCAGCACAGGCAAAAAGTATGGGAAGGGAGGAAATAAAGAGGCCTATGGATACTTCTAAGACAAATAATTTTATTTTAAAAATCTAGTCAAAATACCTTGGTGCAGGCAGGAAAACAACTTTTGAGAATTACATAAATAACAAAGATTTGAAATTGGAAAAAAAAAACATTTTATAGCACACAGACGCCCTAAAATATAATTATGTATTGTTTAACAATGGGGATACATTCTGAGAAATGTGTCATTAGGTGATTTTGTGAATGTGTGAATATCATAGAGTGTACTTACATAATCCTAGGCTATGTGGTATAGCCTACTGCTCCTAGGCTACAAGCCTGTATAGCATGTTACTGAACGGAATACTGCAGGCATCTGTAACACAGTGGTAAGTACTTGTGTATCTACACCAGAAAAGGTACAGTAAAAACACAGTATTATCATCTTACAGGATCCCTGTCATGTATGCAATCCATTGTTGACCGAGACACCATTATGTGGTATATAACTGCATTTATAAGTTCCATATACATATGGTCTGTATTCAAGCTGAAAATATTACTTAAATTGTTCCTCTATATGAAATAGAAGGAAAAAAAAAGTCTGAAAGCCCTTATGATAGAGTAAAAGCAAATTTTTAAATGAGGTCAACTTTTTTTGCCCCCATCAGCACCCAGCATATCATCAAAATTTATATTCTTTATACTAAAATTTCTGGGAAATGATAGAATGCCACAAGCCAGGATATTATATTTCTTATTTGTTTTTTGGAATATGGAAATATACATGCACGTATGTGCACATGTGAGTGTGCACACCTGCACAACCAATTGGTAATGGGCACACAGATGGTGTGGGGATGAAAGATTCTAAGCTGGATGTTTGTGGGTTTGGAGTTTGGGAAATAGCCTAAGAGATTAGGGTGGAGGTAGAAAGCTCTTCAGGGATCTTTATTCCTTATTGGAATCCCAGAATTCCATGAGCCTTAAAAATCATCTAGTGCAGTTATTCTAAAATCATGCTCTAAGGAAACCCAGGATGTCAAGAATATGCCTCAGTGATCTACAAACAAGTAAATGTCTGTCATACAAACAAACAAACAAACAAAAATCCCTGTAAACTACCTAAAAATGTATTCATCACTTTTAACTATTTTTATATTTTAATGTTCAAAATTATCTATTTAGTCCAACTGTCTCATTTGACAGGTCAAGAAACTTAGAACAATAAAATAACCTTCTCAAAGTCTCAAACTAGTTAGTGTATGGTTAGGATCATGTCTTAGTCTGAGTTCTTCTCAAAGCAAATCTCAAGACAGACTTGGGTTCAGGTTGCTTCTTTAAGAAGTGACCCTCAGAAATCTGAGTGAGAAAATAGGGAAAGTGAGATAAGGAAGAAAAAATATAATAAAGATACATGAATGAATGGACTACTAGTGTGGCAGCTAGGGCTTGGTCTTGCTGGGGAGCTTCCGAGAAACCTTGTGGAGTAGGCCTCTGAATGATCTCACCCAGAAATTGGACGACTGTGTTTCCACCCACTACATCCCATTCCTCATGTATAGAGGGTTGCCCTTGGGGACCTTAACTCACCTGCACTTCTGAGCCACAGAGTAAGCACCCAAGGCTCTACTGAAAGCCTCAGGTGAGTAGTGGAGAACCACCCTACTTGAGGTGAGAATCAGCATGCAGGAAACTGTTCATCACAGCTGCAAGTAAGCTCAGGTGGGCCCAGGTGCAATGGAGCAAGGTATCTACAGCATCCACAGCACTTGAACCCAGGGCATCTTACTCCCAAGCCTCGTTTCACTGATGTAACACTAAAGAAATGTGTTTATACTGAAAAGCATTCTTCTATTCTTCATCAGACACCTGCCTTCCTGATGAGCTAGTTTCAAACACACAGCAACCTAAGCCATCACTACTTTTCAGGATGCCACAGAATAAGAGCCATTTCACATATACCGTATACAGATAAATTTACTCTATTTCAACTTCAGTCAGTTGAATGCTTCCCTAAGAGAGGGATCTAGGATTTCATCAAATGAAAGTGAACTAGATAACAGGGATCCAGCCAGGATTTTTCTTCCAAAGGAATATTGTTCTACAAGAAAGCCAAGGCAAAGGCATTCTGAGAGATTCCTAAGGAGTACACAGAGCTGAAAAGCTGATGTGAGATGTGAATGAGTTTAGCCCATGAGTTGGACCTAAGGATGTAATAGAGAACATGCTGGTAAGCCACAATTATTAGGGATGAAAAAGTAAAGTAGAAGGCAGGGTGATCAGCTGAGAAGACTCCTAGTGATGAGAATGACACAGACAGCTGTCATTTCCTTTTCTCACTTTATTTAAGATACTGATTATTTTACCATGGTTGATGATGATGCCAAAATATAAGCACACAGACATTTTCCAGTCCCTGACCCACTAACAATTTTATATCTTCCCTGCAGGATTTTGGAATACTTTTCATAATTAAAAGAAATCTTGGAAATGTATTCTATTTTCCACAGTGAATGGTTTAAGATAACATTTGGGTTTAAGTGAGCATAACTTTTTATTAATAGTACTCTGCTGCCACTTAAATATTGCAGAGGAATGAGATTCATAAGATCCTCTTCTTCAATAATCTAAATCATTTTAGGTTATGCAAGATTCTTGTATTCTTAATAAATGTATATTTATGGTACTGTTATCCCCATATATAAATTTATTTTTGAATATCTGGATTCACCTGCACACCCACTGATAGGGTTTGGCTGTGTCCCCACCCAAATCTCAACTTGAATTGTAGCTCCCAGAATTCCCATGTGTTATGGGAGGGATCCGGGGGAGGGTCGCTAACTTAGTAAGTGCTTTTCTTATAGAACCCCTTCTTACTGAGCAATTGAATCACGGAGGCCAGTCTTTCCTGTGCAATGCTCATGATGGTGAATAAGTCTCATGAGATCTGATGGGTTTATCAGGGCTTTCCACTTTTGCTTCTTCCCCATTTTTCTCTTGCCCCCACTATGTAAGAGGCGCCTTTTTCCTCTCACCATGATTCTGAGGCCTCTCCAGCCATGTGGAACTGTAAGTCCAATTAAACCTCTTTTCTTTCCCAGTTTCAGTTATGTCTTTATCAGCAGCATGAAAATGGACTGATATACCCACATAGCAAAAACTATCACAGAAGCTACAATGAGGAGAAATATTTAGTCAATGCCAGGCAATGTACCATAAACTCTACGTATTTCCTGAATTCAAATAACTCATTGATATTATTTCCAACTCATTGAAACACATTGATCAGCAGCTTAAATATTAGAAGGCACAATGATAGACTCTGTAATAGATACAAAAATGGATCAGGAATAATCCATGTCCTCAAGGAAGCTATAGCCTAGTAGAACCAAAAATCACTTTAATATAAGATATAGTATGTTTTGTCATTAAAGCGTTGCAAGTAAATGGCATAGGAGTTCAACTATAAAACTTTGGTGATATGAAATGAGACCCTAATCCTGTGGTGGAGAGTGGTAAAGACCAAAAAAAATCACATAAAGCCTTGGAAAACTTGCACCTACATTCAAAATTCTCTGCAGCTGTGAATTGATAAATTTGATTTGTTATCTGGAAGACTGCTTAAGTCCTGGCACTATGTGGCTTTACACCCTTGACTTTCTGTTTACCCCTCTAGTTCTATATCTTTCTTGTCTTTAGATTTCAAAAAATAAAAATGTTAAGGTCTGAAGAACAGACTTGAGATAGGTCCAATCCCTTTTAGGTTCACAAATTATCTCTTGTCTTCTTCAGCATAAGTCATGGAGAGCACTTATCTAAGTTTGCCTCTTATCTAAACAGGCACACACTCTGCACCAATAGACTGTATTCAGGAGCAGAAGTAGATAAAAATTATCTGTTTTGTTAAAGTACTACATGCCTAGAGTAATATTTATTTTGCATTCTTCTCCCATGAAAATTTTTCCTAAAGAAAGACTCCAAATAGTTCAAATGAAAGGGATTTCAAAAATGCCAATTAATCAAGCTGAAAGTTTCTTAAACTTTCTGGTGGAAAACAACTAAAGAATATACACCTTTGAAAATGCTTTTCATAATGGGAAAGGAAATAAAACATGATAAGAATTAACATACAGTATACTAATAATTTTTCATGCATCACTTTTTCCAATCCTTATAGAAACCTTGTGAAATAGTTACTCTTATAAATACCATTGTACAAAAAGAGAAACTGAGGCTTCGAAAAAATAAGTCATTGGTGAATATTATGGGAAGTTGGGATTTGAGCCTGGATCTTGCTGATTCTAAGTTTGTAAACTTAACTACTGCTAACAGTTTCAGAATTCATTCATGTGTTCTCGTTAGTAAGCTAGAAATAAGATCTGTGGTAATACACACATATGCACAATATTAATTTGTATGTCAATGAACATGACTATTTGATCAAAATATGATGCCACCTTAATCATAAACCATGTTTTGTATGGTTTAATTAACATTCATATGAAGTAATTGATCCTGAAAATTACTTTAGTAAGGCTTCATAGTAAATGTTTTTCTATAATTCCTATAGAGAGAAGGGGAAATCAGTGGCAGAAAATATGTAACCTGAAATATTTGGGGGCTAGAAGCACTATTTTTCCCATAAAAATGCCAATGACTTCATGTTTATACTAAGAGTGCAAATAATCAGAAAATCCAGCGACCCATCATGATTCATTTCTTAACCTGCAAGCACTTTGCCAATGTGCACCTAAAAGTTCTCCGCAATGTGAATAAGAACATCTTGCAGTTACTACCTTGTATAGAGATCACGTATACAGAAACTGCTACTCAAATATTATCAAAATACTGTCTTTGTCCTTTGATCACACACACCCAACCCAGCATACCCACAACTCAACAGAATACTTCATTAGAGGAAACATAAGAGTTCTGTTCAAAATCTCAGCAAAAGTTGGTCAACTAATTTTTAGAAAATTCACTATGAAATCAAAAAGACTTATCCAAAGAGCTGAGATGTTACACCCATTCCATTACGGCACAATGTTACGTCATGAACATGGGCTGATAAATCACTGGTGAGTTAAATGGCAACGCTTCATTCAGGAGGCTGTTCTGCTTTACACATCTGAAAACTACTTAGCAAGGGTCTGCATCTCCTAACTACAGAAGCTACAGTCTTCTGAAAGACGAAGGTCTTTACACAGTTTAGTGCTCGGTGTTCTTGGCACAACAACGCAGTGTAGTTCAGAAGTTATTTTGGCAACTCTTAATCTGAGCAAGAATATGGCTTTTGAAAAATAAGGTTTTAAGGAGGTTTGTCATTTTAGGTCTAAATTTGAATATAATATGACTCTGAACTCTTACATTTAGAACAAACAAAACCTTAAAATTACGAATTGGTTCAAAATGAGTTTCTGGAGAAATTAATCTGTAACAAAAAGTTGGCATTGAGTGTGAAGGCTCAGCCTTTTTTTAAGCAAAGTGTACAAGATTCAAAGGGACAGGACCAAGAACAAGGGGCTGAGACATTTACAACAGCAGGCATTTTCTCTTCCTCTTCTTTACGGGAGGTAGGCAGAGGACTGCTTGAATCTCTTCGTCTAACACTGTTGAGGCCTCACTGTGTGAGCGCCGAGCACTCCAGGTATTTTACAGCACCAGTCTCAGCTATAGCTAGACCCTGCAGATAGGTGATGGGAGTCAGCTTCTTCTTCAGTTTCTCGATCGTGTCTTTATCATCCCTAAGTTCAAGTTTAGTTCCCACTAGAATGATGGGAGTGTTGGGACGGTGGTGCCGCACCTCAGGATACCACTTTGCACGGACATTTTCAAATGATGCAGGACTCACAAGGGAAAAGCAAATTAAGAACACATCTGTTTGAGGATAGGATAGGGGGCATGATCTGTCATAATCTTCTTGAGCAGCTGTATCCCATAAGCTCAGATTCACCGGTTTTCCATCTACCATAACATTGGCAGAATAATTGTCAAAGACAGTAGGGATATATTCTCCAGGAAATGCATTGGTTGTGTAACTGATTAGTAGGCAAGTTTCACCTACAACTCCGTCTCCCACCACCACACCCCGATGGCCTGCATCTGAGTCACTCGCTCGGCCATGGGGGCAGCGGCAGGGCTCTGAGACCAGAAGCGGTGGGTACAAGGAATAAGTGTCAAAGGTAAAAACTCTAAAACATTAATTTCTGTCAAATGCAGTGGATGATGAAAGAAAGGTTGTTATTATCAGGAAGTGTTTTCTTAAGCTTTTCCTTTCTCTTACACCAGTCATCCCTCCACAAATTGGGCATTTAATTCGTCTTTAAACTGGTTGTTCTCTTAGTCTCTAACTTAGTAAGTGCTTTTCTTATAGAACCTCTTCTTACTGAGCAATATGCCTTCTTGTATTATAAAATATTTCTCATAATGCATTAGAAGGTTTTTTTGTAGATTAGTAAAAGTGCTTTCTATGTTACTTTATTCAAAGCTATTAAGTGCTTTCCTTAGTTTTCTAGTAACTAGGTATAAAAATCATGTGTTGCAGTTTTATGGTTTTTAAAATATTTTAGATATTTCTTAAACTATGAACCTTCTTAACATCACTGACTTGTCAGATTACCCACACTGTCACTTAACCAATACTGACCCTCTTTACCTCACCCATGTGGACACATGCCTCCTGTAGTTACTTAGTCTAATGATGTTCCTTTGGGTCTGTGAGGTTCTGTAAGCTGTGCTGGTGTTGACGATCTTCTGTACAACTTAACTCACTGGCAAGAATACAACGCTGGACCTTTCAACCACTAGAAAAAAAATTTTTAAGTTGACAGTTGCAGAATTGTGGAGTGTTTTTACATTGATCTTTTGCTAATGCAATTAGTATGTTTTGCATGTATGACTTAATAAATCCTTGAATCATTAAAAAAAAACCTGCTACTCAAATATTTTGAGCTGCTTTGTGAAGAAATGTCCAACTTAAGGTTGAATGTTAATATCAAAAAATACCAAAAAGGTAGAAGAGTTATTGATTACAAAAAAATACAGTAAGTTCCTTCAAAGAAAGAGTATTGAAGCACAATGCTCAACCCCTAACAAATATGCTTTTTAAATTTATGTTCAGGAGGGTGTGTGTGTGTGTGCACGCACATGTGCCTGTGCACATGCTTTCTTATTTCATTTAAGTGTGATATTCAAAACATTTAGTAACTGGCAGGGCACAGATACCAACCAAGTTAAATAGAGCCCCCTCTTGTAACAGGGGCTCTGGAGGGCCTTGCTTTGCTAGGTGTTAACAATTTAATGGTGGAATGAAGAACAGTGAAGGGCTGGGGGTCCTATGGAGGATGTCTGAGCCAGTGGAGCTGGAATGATTGGGTCAGCAAGGAGCTATTAGGGAGTTGGAGCAGCAGCTCTTTGTAATTATTTAAATATTTTCACCACCAATAGGGCCACAGTGGTGTGTACCAACCAGACATTATCAGCTGAGACTATTGAAAAATAACATAATATACACAAACTAATATGGATACTAGAAAACAGCATTTTAAGCATATTTTGTATTGGGAACTTTGATCAAACAGATACCAACAAATTAAAGAGTATTATTACGATGATGCAATTCTAACTTCATATTTGCCCATTTTTCTACCTGCCACCAGCTTACCCTCTCCATACACAAACTAACGGGCCTTCTCAGATATATTTAGGAGAGTGGACTAAGGACATCAAGAGCTGAGAATCAAAATTTGAATTCAAGGCCTCCCAACTTGTGGTGAAAGCAGCAAATCCCAGAAACATGGATATATTTTCTTCTGCTGATATATCTCTATTAATTATCCAGGATTCCCCCATCCACTCCATCTCTGTCCTGTAACACTATGAAGGAGCAGTGAGTCTATTTTCTTCTCCTTCTACCTCATTTGCCTAACAGTACATCCCACAAAAGCACAAATTTCTTGTGGTTTTCCCCCAAATGCTGTACACTTAGAGAAAAGGCATATATGGCCATCTTCTCACAACTTCACTCACCAATCCCTGGTCATATACGTCCCTGAGTGCAGATGGAGCCTAAGGAGAAGGAAGCATGCTTAGTTGCACAAATGTGCATCTGAAAAAACTGTAAACCATGAAACTATTCATCCCCAGGTAATGTTTACAGAACGCATAATCCTTTCCCTTTCAGTTTGCTATTATATTGCTCAGGGAATGGAATAAATAGCTCATTTTCTATCTCATGTTTTCACTCTCTTATTTGTGTCCTGGGGATTTGAGTTGTTTTCCTACCATTAGAGGTACCTGTTTCTAATTTTAATAATTTCAGATTCTATGATTGATATATAGCAAAAGAATAAATGGAGAAGATTCAAAAGTGTCTCAAACAATCACGTCAGACTCCTACCAATGGCTGTGTTGTCAATTGCTAGAATCAGCGACTGTTCTCAGGTTTCTTGGCTTTTTTGGAGATACAGAAACATTGATGATTAACAGCTGTGTTGATCGCAATTGCTAGTACACATTAGCATTTCCACAGAACTTCCATAAAATTAGTTAACAGCTTGTATGCTACAGACCTATTATACACTACAAGAACAAAGCACATATTTATGCAAATGCACGTGTGTGCACGCAGGCGTGTGTGTGTATGCACACACACACGTATGCACACACACACACACACAAACCATTTGGGTGCAGAGGGGCGGAATTGTAAACACTGCTGAAGAATTTATTGGTTATAGGTCAAAGGAGGTCTGAGAAACCCAACCCAAACAAAATGTAATCATATGGATCACATCCTCCTTCAAAATATTAAAACATTAGGATTCTCTTTACTTGTTCCTACATGTTGATTCTCTGATACCTTATCATGACCCAGTAAAATACCACAATAAGGAAGCAGTCAGGGAAAACAAGAAGGTGATGGAAACTGCAGAAAGGCGTTGTAGAATTAAAAACACTAGGAGTCATGGTAGTAAGGCATGAATCTTCCTGGATTTAACAATCCTGTCTACCATAAAGGTAATCTTTTACTGTTGCTCATAAAATGAGGATGACAATGCCTCCAAGATTATAACTGCCCAAGTCTGCAGTGAGCACAACATGCAAATGCTATCTCTGGGGTCCCTGAATGCCTGGACACGTGAAGATCTTCACCGACAGCTACTGAGCTGCTTCCGGTTTTGTTTTCTAAATTCACCGCCATTTATGGACAGAACACATTACTGACATATTGTCAAAGTGACGAAAGCAGACGAAAAACAGCAACAGTGGTTATTTCGAGGAGTCGTGAGGCTGGGACAGTCGTCGTCTGCTGGGAAGACAGATGAGTGGCCACAGGCTGCTGCAGCACTGGATGTGAAGCTAGCCTGCACAGTGCTCAGAGCCGACAGCACCGATGCCGCCGCTTGCCGTTCACTCCCCAGATTAAACCGTAGCCTCATCGCAACGATGTCTGAATCTGCCCTTCCCATCTCTTCTGCCAAGTTATTCTATGCTGAGATTACCTGCTGTGTCTACCTCATTACCAGTTATTACAAATCTCTGTACCTATTACCGTTTCTCCTGCTGCTGACTAGCTAAATTACCATGCACATGGAATAGATAACTTTGTACTCTGCTGAGCATGCTGACAGTCCTCTAGAAGTGAAATTCTATTTACAAGAGTTCACCACGGATTTAATCTGATTCACTTCAGGTCATATTTGCATCTAGAGATGTTTGCTTTCCCTATTCCAGGTTCACATTCCGAGCTCATTACTGAGCCCTCAGCACGGCTGGTTAGGGGTGGGACAGTCCCCACTGTGAAGGGGCTCCTCTGGATGAAAGGGAAGTTACATTCCAATAGTCATCTCTCTTTCCAGGTTACCTGTTTCCTGATATCCACTCAATAGGCCAAATAAACACGACTGAAGTGAGTAAACCTTAAAGCAGAAGTAACTTCAAAAATAGGTGAGAAATAAAGCATTTATTTGTTCTGTGTTAGTGAATGTGTATCTGATCAGCCCCAAAGCGTGGGCTGTGAGAGATGGGTATGGAAGTAGCAGTGCAATTTACTGCATTGAACAGACTGCTTTCCAAACTCTGCAATGGACAATTTAGTCTAAACCACCGTGCGAAGTGCGGGTAATAAAAACAGGAAACCTGGGACCTCCAGTGGAACTAATCTTTGTGAAATAGTCATAGCCTTATGAAACTATAAAAAGCAAAGCCATTTTACCATATTATTTATTCCATGCTAGCATCTTCTGGATAAAAGAAAAGAGTGAAGAGGGAAAGGGAGAAACATGCATGTTATAGCTCTTTAGGTCAAAATTTTAAACATTTTTGTTTAAGTGTGTGTGTGCGCCTTGCAAAGCTTTACTCAGAAGCCTTGCTATCTTTGGGCTCTCCTTGTCATTTAACTATAACATCATAAATATTGTTTGGCTATTAGGCCATTTTTTGCACAAATTATATAAAAAGTTAGGTTTTGATGCTTAAAATAATTTTTGGTATTTCTTACACTGGGCAATATACTTAAAATCAAGAATTATAACCAATATTTTCAATGAGAGTGGAAAATAATTTTCACCAGAAAAGTGGTCATTTGCAGTCATGGATAGAGTGGATAGAGTACGCTAAGTCTAATATACGTCCACATTTGTTTTACTACTAGTGTCAGGATTTTTCCAGGATAGTTCTTTTCTCAAATATTTCTTATTCAAGTCTAAACAATAATGTGATCTTATACAATGTAAGCATCACAAAGACAAGAATGTTCTATCCCCATTAGAGTACATGGCACAAATCTAATGTATAGTAAATTTGAGGAAATGATAGAAATGTAATTCAAAATAAAATCTAATACAGTATATTCTTTCACTTCTTCTCAGGCCTCAAAATAAATCTTTCACTGCTAAAGGGTTAAACCAGGACTGTGTTATTCCCAGTCACTAATTAAAACCAAGTGGCAGAAACAGTACAGTGGTTTTACCCATTTATTATGAACCCACTTAAAATTCAATTAAATGGAAAGAGGAAAATACTGTGGTAGAGACCACAGGTTCTCACTGTGACCTTTTCAACTCACCTGGCTTTCATTGTAATATTATTAGGCCTAACTCTGGGCAAAAACACATTAATTGAATATGACTTATTCTAAGACTCGGTCAACTTAAGCACTGAATACTCAATTTCTCTAGTATTGGTTTGATTCTTTTTCCTTTTCTGGATCATGGATATAAGAGGAAATAAAGAAATATCTGATTGCAAACATTGGTGATTTACCCCAGTGAAGGATTAGGACAATTCAAACTGCAAATTTGGCCTTTGATTTCAGTGCGGAAATGATGGAGGCAGCAACATTTAAGCTTATCACAGGGCCCTTTCATCTCCAGCATTTGCCTTGCTATTTGTCAGATTTTTTGCACTCTCAATATCTGTCTACAACAAGACTTTCTAAAACCAGGCTGGCCTTGTGGACTGAATTTTTCAGAGCTTTCACAGAAGTCCCTTCCCTATGAACTCCCAAGCAACAACCTTAGGGAGACTGAAAATGTAACTTGGACCTTACCTGAATGACATTATCTTACTTTTTTTCTCACTCCCTAAAAGCAATCTGCAGGAATTTAGGCACCATTGTCTAGGAGTGCTGGCCCTTCTACCCCTCTACAGGCAGTCATGCCAAGTGACCTCCCTGAATCAACGTAAGGAATGACCTAAACACTGGCTTTATGCAGCCCTACATTTTCATGGGCAGCAAGGTGGCGGAAATGAGTCATGTAGCAATTGAATGGGCAGATAATTTTTTCAGCCATCTGTTGTGCATATGTCTAGCGGATCATCACTGTCTTGGACCTCGCAGTTTTATACAGATGGTATTCTCCACAGTCAGAAAGGGTCTAAAATGAGTCAGTGCAAAGATCAGTATTCATATGAGAGATAATAGATAATTGCCTGTCTCACCATGTTTTAAAAATCAATTATCTTGTAATCTAACACCTTGAGCATGCAGTTTGGGGGTTTCCAGTTGTTAATTTGGACTTGCTTCTATGTGACTCTTATCTCATGCCACATCAAGTTTAAGGAGAAAAATAAGGAGACTATTGTTTAAGACTTCAATTTTGTTAACAATGTTCACTAAGATTATTCATTGTCTTTGCAGTAAGAGTTTAACTTTTATTTTTTTTTTGTTCATTCAATAAGTGATGTTTTCAGTAGTTTAACAAATATATACCCCACATTCTTAGCCCTGCTAAGAAAAAAGATATGCACTCATCACAGAAAAATGTACTGCAAATGAGACCCAGAACTGGTTTCTTCTTCAAGGTGCCAGGATATCTGACTTCCCAACTTTCATCATGAACTTGGCGCTCTCAGATAAAATGAAGATAAAATACATTTATCAAAGAACCCAGGTACAGAAAAGGCTTTACTGAAGTGGGAGTGAAAATTGATGAGTAAAAGCTTACTACAGAGAGACACCCCAGACTTCAAAAGAGTGTGTCTTCTGGGAGAAAAAAATAAATAGGCATATTTTAGGGGATAAATCCCTAATTCCACAGGATTTTCAGAAAAGGATACAGGAACATACCAGAAGCCATAATAGTCCAGTACTCTATCCCTATTTCTTCTTGAGAGAAAGCTGTATACGTTCAGAAGAATACAAAAACTTAGAATAGCAGTGCATGTTTGTAAAATAATAGAATTAAGAGTGAGAAAAAAATTAAAATATTGAAACCATCAATAATGACTTTTAGATGAAGGTAGGTTTTGAGCCAGATTCAAAAGGTTCCTAAGTGCATCAGTTGGCAGTGTGGAGTGGGCAGAGAGAGAAACAGACCAGGAGATGCTTTCCACAGACATCTGGGCTTCTCCCTCTTCACATCCATCACACTTTATCGAAGTTGTTAAAAATCTGGCTACCTGCAAAACCATAAACTCTATAAGGACAGATACAATGACAAAGTTACTTGCTTTGATAGTACTCGCTGAACACTTTAATGTTTGCTGACTAAATAGGGGTACAGATATTTACTTTGCCATAAAAATCCTCAGCACACTGAGCATGTAACATTATTTCATAGTTGGCTATCTGCTCTCTTTGCCATATTTAAGTTGCCTCCTCCACCATCACCAAACCAATCCCTGGCTCTGAGTCTCTAAGTCTCTAATTCTAAATGATTTGGCCCCTAGATCTGAGGCTGAAACATCTTACCCAGTGATTACTGATTACCTTTATCTACTAAACTACTCAGCTTAGCACTTAAAATATTTCATTCATTATTCCTTCCTTACCTAAACCACCCACATATTTCTCTTTCTAAAATAATCCTTATGCTCTCATTTTATTCCTGCTTATTAAATAAAAATTTGATGAATGATGATGATAGCCAGGGATATATCTAAGCACTTTATAGATACTATCTTGTTTAATCCTCACAACAGTGCTATGGAGCAGGTGGTGGTATTATCTTCATGTTAAGATGAGGAAACCGAGATAGAGAAGGCTTAAATAATATGTCCAGTCAAGCTGCTAGGAAGAAGTGGGCACCACTTGAATTGAAACCCAAGCATCCTGGCTCCAAAGATCATGCTTTTCAATACTATGGTATACCTTTCTCCAAGGCACCTTAATGAGTGTTGACTATATTTGAGGTCATCATGAAAGAGCCCTTTCATCTCTAGTATTTGCTTTTGCTTTTTGTCAACCTTTTATGCTCCCTTGATATCTGTCTAGAAGAAGACTTTCCAACACAGGCTGTCCCAGAATATGGATTGAATTTTCCAGAGCTTTGATTGTGGTCCATTCTTAATGAGCTCCCAAGCAACTACCTTAGGGAGAATGAAAATATAACTTGGACCTTACCTGAATGACATCATTTGACTTACTTCTCATTCCCCGAAAGCAATCTGTCAGGAATTCAGAAAATTGTGCCAATTGCCAAGAAGGATGCTAAGATTGGATGGAAATAGACCTTGAAATTAAGATGCTTACTACGTGGAGAAAAGACTTGAATATAATGAGCAAAACACACTGAAGAAGTTGATGGATAACCTTTAACATAAGAAGGATTAGAACCAAGACTATCTCCTAGAATCCTTGCAGAGCCTTTCCCACTCACATGAAAAATAGGGACTGAAATTTGGCAAAGGATTGTGATCTACCTACTGGGTGAACTGCCCAACCCCTAAACTTCCTTCAAGGCCACTTAAAGACTTTCTCTTCTGAAAAGTTATCACTTACCAATCCTATACACAGTATAGTCTGTCTCTTATTCTGAATTTCCTGAGTATCCATAGCTTGAGACTGACCCACTCAATTACAAACATAATCAAATATTAGCTTAGAATTATATTTTAGATGGTTAAAGCATATGTTCTATCATCCTGAGAAAAATCTTAAACACTACAGAAACAACTACCATAAAACTATCTGAAAGTTCCTGAAATTCTCACTACAGTGCAGAGCAGGCATAGGTATTCAATAAATAATAAATGACTGAATAAAAATAAATGAATAAAGGAGCATTTCTGCTTTGATATTTATATAATGATCTGGAGCTTAAGAGGAAAGTGAGAGAGAGAACTTAGAATAGAAGGCATGTTGACCTCTGATTTTATTAAAATGTTTCATCAGATAGAAGATGTGGTTCTTCCAAAATAAAGACCAGGAGCACAGGAAAACTGCACTGTGTCTTGGCAAGAGGAAAAAATAAATAACACCCTCCCAACCCAACACATAACGCCCCTACATGCTCATGTGTTTGGAGGTAATTGTCAATTTACTGGCACACAATGCAAGTCCTCTCTGGAAATGATTACACTCAAAGATCCACTTTTAGTCCAAGGTGTTACAAAATGAGAGGGAGGCCATCCAATTCTTACTTTCCCTTTGTGATGAACCGTTAAAAAGTGATAGAAGAGGATAAAAGATGAGATGGGAAGGGAAAGAGACAGAAGAGTAGGCTTTAGGAGACCAAATAAAAGGTTCAAAGTGGCAAGCACTGCAAAGTAACACTTCATCATTCCCAGTTTTACTCCTGGGTGTCTATCTGGAGTGTTGTCATTACCTATGAGAGGCCAGCTCCAAAAAGTTCAGTGTGTTCCTGTAAAGTCTTTGGACCTAGACTCAAGTTCAAGAATGCACAAATGATGTCTCCAAGCTTATGATCTGCTTGCAAAGTTCTTCTGACCTATCCTGATGAAAATATCAACTGACCTTGAAAGTTTAGCAGGTCTCAGTGAGTAGGTCTGGGGAGTTAAGAAGAAAAACACCATAGTGCAAACGAATGTGGAGTATGCAAAGGGAAGAAAGAAGCTCATGGCTTATGAACTGCACATTCTTTGAGGTGGCTCTTTCTAAAAAGAATTCCACGACATTCCTATCCACTGGTTGCCATTATCCACTTAATTATGAAGAGTCACCATAAAAATTTAAATATTTTGTGGAGAATGAGCACCTCTCCAACTGTGAATGCTACCAAAGGTAGAGCCATTAGTTCAGCAAGTAAGCCAAACTTACTACTCTGAGACTTCATTATTATTCGTATTGCTGCAAGACCCATCCCCTAGAACTTTCCACTTTCTGCTGGGTTTATTTGCCTCACTTTATCCTTCAAAATTCCCAGGAACATTTATTATCTTTCCCTTGACCTGGCACCTAAACCCCAGGCTTCTATATTTAATCAGCTATTGAACATTAATTTTGTTTTTTATTTGAGATCTTAAACATAAGATGACCAAAATGTAAATCTTGATTTCAATTCACCCCTGGCAACCCATTTTTTCTCCACCGTCTGTCTCAGTAAATGGCAGAAACACTCACCAAATTGATAAAAGTTAAAACCTATGAGCCATTTTTAATTTCTCTTGCTCTTACCTCTCGCATTCCATCGATCAGTTCTGCTACTATACCTGTTAATACTGTATATCCTAACTTTTCCTTCTTTTCTCTATCCACACTACTACAGTCTTAGTCCAGTCACTATTGTCTCTCACTTGTATTATGAAAAAAACTTATTAACTCATCTTTCAGCTAATATCATGTTGTAAAGCCAATCAGACTTATTAGCTTGGTGTCCAAAATAAAACCAAAGTAAATTATTATATTTACTTATAAAATAATTGTATATATAATAATACAACCAGCCTCCAGGTATAGGAAACATTGATTATGTAAAAGGCAACTGTAATACTCTATATTTTATTAAATTTTACAATGATTTCATTATCCAAGTGAGACTTTAACATGTTACTAGTTAACACTACATGTGTATTATGCCAACTCCCAAGTAACCACCATGACCTACCACCTAAGCAACTGCAAATAGCCTCCTAACCGGTCTCCAAATTTCTGCTTTTGCTCCACTGAACTCCATTATCCACAAAGCTATTAGAGTGACATTTTTAAGAAGCAGATCAGTATTTATGAGTCTTGCATTTAAAATCCAGTGTAGCAGATATCTCCATATTCTCTCTGTTTTCTTTAAAATAATGATCTCCTCCAGCAAGTTTTAAGGGTACATGACTGCCTCTTTTGTTCTAAGAAGGTAAAGCCACATGACTAAGTTAGGGCTATGGATATGAGCAGAACTTATGTGTGTGCAACTTCCAAGTGATCTCTAAAAGCAAAGTCACTTATTCCAAACTCCCTTTTTCCTCCTTTCTATGGGGTAAAAATACAGATATGATGGTGATGAACCAGAAGAGATCTTGCCTGTCTTATTCTCATCTGAAAAATAATGACACTTAGTAGTCACTCAATTATTTTTTAAGTGAATAAAAGATGGAGGAACAGTGTAAGATAACCTACACATCCTCTTGGTACAAAGAGCTATTAGATGTCTGATAGTAAACAACATAGGATGTCTACTACGAAGGATTCTGCAAAAATTATGAAAAACAGAAAAGGCAATATATTCCAACTTAATAACAAAACGTCAGAACACACCTTCTAGTAATTATTAAATACATAAAAATCAGTAGCCAGAAACTTTAAGTCAACGACCCATGCCTAGATGTGACACAAAAGTATGATCTTGTGTCCAAGATCAAGAATAAAGGACAATTGAATCAAGGATGCTTAGTCAAATGAGAATCCATATTTATAACTCAACAAAATCAACGAGAGGAAAGATAAAAATAATTTAACGTATTTGCAGAGCATTAATGAGCTCGAGCACATTAAGAGTATTTTATTTTGTCTTAATCTTTTAAGAAAAAAGAGAATGTATTGTTTTACCTAGTTGCACTGTTAGAAGATGGTCAGAATTCAGGCAAAGGTAGGCCCAAAAGTTAAAATGATGTCATCAGGGGTCTATTGTTTTCAGTTTTATTATTTTTTTATTTTGCACTAAATTTAGAATTATAGAAAATGTTTCAAGACTTGTAAAAGAGTCCCTGTATATCCCTCATGAAGCTTCCCCTTTTGTTAACATTTTACATAAACATGGGACAATTGTCAAAACTGAGAAATTAACACTGATATAATTATATTAACTGAACTAGAGACTTTAATCTAATTTCACCAGTTTGTTCACTAATGTTCTTTTTTTTTTTTTCATTTCAGGGTTCTACCAGGATCCTACCTTGTATTTTGTTGTAATACCTCTCAGTTTCCTCTGATCCGTCACAGCTCCTCAATTTTTCTATCTTTCTTGATATAGACACTTTGAAGATTACTGATCAGTTATTTTGTAGAATGTCTCTTGGTTTGGGTTTCTCTGGTTTTTGTGTCAACATTAGAAGGAAGTTCTGCATTGCTGGCAATAATATCACAGAAATGATGTCATTTCTTTCTCAAGGAATCTTATCAAGGGATTAATGGTACATATACGTCTCATTACACTTGACTAATGTGGTATATGCTGGCTTTCTCCACTGTAAATTTACTATATTTCCCTATGTAGATAAAACTTTAGAGGAGATCATTTAAGACTATGCAAATTCTTTTTCTCCCCCAAACTTCTGCCCACTAATTTTAGTGAGATAGATAATTTTAAGTAGGAAAAGTCCTGTTTTAGTAGTGCTACATGAAAAATCCTAATCTGAAGTTTCTTGAAAAAAATGTTTCAAGAAATTCATAGGCATACTAAAATATCATTTAAAAATTATAGCAGTGTTTAACTACTGCATTTGCTTTAAAAGCTTTCTACTAAGGGTCCTTATACTTTTCAAGGTCATGGAGCCTCTTGAGAATCTGGTGAAAGACAAGAGTTCTTTCTTTCTAGAAAAATGCAAATTGCATATGTTGAGAATTTGGGAACTTCATAAACCACCAAAGCTCATCCTTGGATTCCTGAAGTGTCTCCAGGCAAAGCACCCCTTTATTAATACCAAAGAGTAGCTGTAAATCAACTTGCTTTTCACAGGTCCATCTATATGCCCGTCATTGATGATGTTCTTTCCTTAGTTTTTTACGGAAAGAAGGAAGGAAGGAAGGAAGGAAGGAAGGAAGGAAGGAAGGAAGGAAGGAAGGAAGGAAGGAAGGAAGGAAGGAAGGGATGGAGGGAGGGAGGGAGGGAGGGAGGGGAGGGAAAGGGAAGGAGGAAGGGAGGGAAGGTAGAAGGAGGGAAAGAGAAGGAAAAACTCATATTATCCCATGTCCCCATTACTTCTCTTACCCAGAACAGAAAAAGCTATTGTACCAAAGTTGGCCAATTCCACTTAATTTTTTTTCCTAGGCTGCTTTTCAAATTGGATCTTGAGTGTATTAAAAACTACTCATTTTGCCCCATTCAGCTTTCTTTCCATTCAGCTAATTCCCATAGTGAGCACGTTGTTCCCCAAAAGCCTTCAGGTTTGTTTTAAATCTATGTTCACAGAACTTGTGCATAAGAACGAGAATTGTATTCTTCTAATTAAAAAATAGAAAATAACTAGGATATTTTTGACAACCACTTTTAAAAATAACTTCTTAACCAGGATCCTAAGGTCTCTGTGACCACTTCCCATATATTTTATTAAAAGCCTAAAAACAGAAAGAATTGCTAGTATTTGAGGGTTTTTAAAAATTTCTCTGAAACAGTTTATCTTCTAAAGCAATTGACCCCATCTCATGAAATTTTTGCAGCAAATATGTACTCTGTTTAGTTAGTGTTGTGAAATTTCTATTTTTGCAATATGTTGGGATGCTGAGTGTTAGTCAAATGGATTTTATTTGGAAATTAAAAGCAAATTTCATAGGCTACTTGCTTTGCAGCTGAAGAATCTGGGTCAGTCAGTCAGAAAAACATGTTCCCCACCCCCCCCCCCAATGGCTTTGAGGTAAGCACTATGGCTTTCCTAGAAGGATTCTGCCCCTACCACCTACCAGAGTTCTGGGTGTTTGTTACAACCATGTCTTTATCCTAAGGGGTCTTGGGCTTAACCATTGTTCTAGAAAATCTTGAGGCAAGTCTACTACTTTAATCTTTTAAACAGTATAATTTGGAAAGACTCTTTTAAGCAAACCTAATTCAAATGAGTCCATCTGCTAAGCCCAAAATATGAGTTTTTCATAAAATACAGATGCAATAACGACTCAAAGCATAAGAGACTTTTATACAATCCATTAAGCAATAGTCAACCCCTTCCTTTTGTAAAAAGAGAAACGAAATATATCATCTTCTAACCAATACAATAAGTCCTACTAGTTTAAGCTTTGATGTTGCCATATGAAGCATTCTTTCTCTATTATATTCAAAATCATGGAGAACATTCTGATAATAAGACCTATCTTTATGACCTCCTTTGATTTCCTGTGTTAATACTAAGGAAATAATGAAGGAAACTTTTGAAGTTTAAGTTCCCCATTAATCCATGGGACATTTTAATTCATTGAATTTCTTTATAAGAAACACAAAAACAAATCTTCTCCAAGAAATATAGCAAAACAGTGTCCTCGAAAGCAAAATCTAACATCTGATTTAGTGATAGGAGTTTGGACATACACAGCTAGATAATGTAGTATCTATTTCTCTACTCAGTAATTATGCTAACTATTCTATTAATTTAAATTACATGATATTTATGGGCGCATGAACTACACCTACCTTTAGCCACTTGCTTTCTGAGTTGGTTTTTCAGTGTCCTGAGGAAATTATTACTCTTGAGAAAAAATAAGAAAATAAAATCTAGGCTCCAATATCACCCCCATTTCAAAGTCACATAGATTTGTTTTGACTCACACTTAGGATCTTACTTTTCAAATTAAACAACTATTTCTTTTCATCATGAGACATGATAATTAGAAAAGTTTCAAATAATAGATGAAAGCACATGTGATTCCCAGCATTAGCAGTAAGGACAGAGCATCTGTTGTAATTCTGTACTGAAGACTACAATTCTGAGATGGTTTAGCAGCATCAGTTTTTTGTTTTGGGGGGTTTTCACTTTTGTCTTTAAAACGATATCAGAGAGCATATCACATGCCTGAGTTTAGAGCTGGGTTTTAGGAGATTCTGCTCTCAAAGCAGAACAAAAGAAAAAACTATTAAATTACAATGAACTTTTGACTCTGTGGTCTAGTTTATTGGGATTGGAAAGAGAATTTAAAATGGTGTGTCTCTTAAGAAGTCCATTGCAATTCACTAGGAATTTTCTAAACATGCATTTTCCACCTATATGCTATATAAAAGAAAAATATTAGAGGTTCTAGAGGGGCCAAATTGTCACCATCATTTTAATTTAATCAGGGTGTGATACAGAGAGTACAAAGAGAGTACTTAAAGAGGAGTTAAGAGATTCCACTAGTGATTGATTAACTGTTTTAGCCATGAAAACAGATTTTAGTCTTTAGATCTCTCTATCCTAGTCTACAAAATAAAGGAGTTAGAGTAGATTATTCTTAGGGACTTTCTAATTTATAGTTGTTTGAATTCTGTCACTGTTTCTAAGGCAAGTATAAGAAGTTTAAAAAGAACTCTTCTTTTTGTGATCTCATGATAAAGCCTTAAAGTGTACCAACTGGCTACTTATCAACACAATTATTCATTCCAATGCCTCCTGCCATATTTTATTCATATCTCCCATGGAGATATTTATAACCCATCCCATATTCACACAAAGTAAAGGGAAAATTTTCTCAGGCTCTATACTTAATAGCTTAGCACAGAAAAACAGCAGTTGCCTCTCCCAGAGACCTTAGAAAAAGTGTGACTACACTGAAAAGTCAGCAGACCTTGGTATGTGTGTCAACTTTTCCCTTCACCCTGGCAAGCTTTACAAGCAGAACTTGTTTACAGATAGACGACTCTGTAGAAGTGACTGCTGTAACCAATTAATACCAGACAATAGAAAATATTAACTGAGCTTGCATAATATAGATAGCATTTTGCCAGACCCTATGAAGAGATTCCAAACAAATATTATAAGATCTACTTGTTTCCTTCAAAGAGCTCATTGTGTGTTTAGAGGAACTGGAACTTGAAGAATGAGAGGGGAAAGTCACTTTTCTTCTTCCAGTCCTAGTGCTGTCTCAGATATACAACAATCTACTTAATTCATTCAACTAATAGTATACTTGGATAATACAGACATATTTTAACATTGTAATAATTTAAACTCTCACACTAGTCCAAAAATAAATAGATTAATGAAGCTAAATACATAGCCTGATTTAGTGTTTGAAAACTGATAAAAGAGAAACACCACAAACCATTGTGGCAAATATGATTTGCACATTCAATGGAGTTAAGAGAACTAGATGGCCATTGAGAGGAATATCAATGTGAGGTCAATGTAGGTCTTTATCATATATTGAAATAACCTGTATGTGGATTAAAAGGTTAATTCTAAAAATCTTACATGACAAACATAAAATGTTGCTGAATGTAAGTTGACTTCTGCATAGGGAAGGATCATGATGCTTATAAACAATGGAAAATTTACAATAGAAAAGATAAATGTAACCACATAAAAATTTAAATTTTATGTGTCAAACTGATGAAAAATTAGAAGGCAGACTATCAATTAGAAGAAAATATTCACTAAAAGAAATGACAGTTAAAATATCGTTTCCTTATAAAGGCCCACAGAAATTGTCCCAACAAATATCAAAATCCTCGTAATAAATTGACAAAGAGCCATAAGTAGACAATGGACAGAAAAACACGATACTGTTAGAACTATCAGATTAGCAAGTTTTTTTTTGTTGTTTTTTTGTTTTTTTGTTTTTTTTTCCTGTGATACCATTCAATGTTAGAAGTAACGTGAAAGAACCAGCAAACTCTTAAGTCTATTGTTGGAATTTCAAAAAAAGTATAATTTTTTTTTTTTTTTTTTTTAAGTTTGAGAAGGAATCTCACTCTGTAGCCCAAGCTGGAGTGCAGTGGCAAAATCTTGGCTCACTGCATACTCTGCCTCCCAAACTCAAGCTGTTCTCGTGCCTCAGCCTCCAGAGTAGCTGGGGACTACAGGCATGTGCCACCATGTATTTGGTATTTTAATGCCAGTTAATTTTTTGTATTTAATGGAGACAGGGTTTCACCCTGTTACCCAGGGTGGTCTCTAACTCTGGAGTAGAGGCGATCCACCTGCCTCGGCTTCCCAGAGTGCTGGGATTATAGGCGTAGGCCACCGTGCCCAGCCAGAGTATAAAATTTCTAAAAAGATACATGGCAATATTTCAAGGGCCCCAAAAATTCTCATATAATTTGACCTCTTGAAATCCAGCCTAAGGAAATAAACTGATATGTGAACAAAGTTTTAGGCACACAGATGTTACATACAGTGATTTTTTAATGGCAAATAAATGATTGAGTTAAGTGAAAGGAAACATTTTGAAAACCAAATAATAAATAAAGTATTAAATTAATTATAATTTATCTTATTACTATTTTAGTAATATAGAAAAACTTCATTATATGGTTAGCTGAAAAACTAACATAGAGATTGTATAGGTAATGAACTTACCTATATTTTGTTATGATGTTTTATAAAACATAAGATAATTCTAGAAAAGAAAACCCCTAAAGCACTGACAGAGTCTGTCTTTGGTTGGTGGGACTATGAACATACTTTGTACATTTTCTGGCTTTTTTTGTTTTCACTTTTTATATATTCAATTAGTATGTAGTATTTTGAAATAAAAAATTAAGTTATAAACTATTTTAAGGAATAAAACATCAAAAGTACTGAAATTAGATTTATATGAATAAAGTCTATAGGAAAAGTCTACTTTTTCCAAACTGCTAGTTAAGTAAAATTATCTATGATAGTGCCTATTAATACCAAAGATAGCATTTGAACAAACTTTATTCCATGGTAAGTTACTATAATGGCCACTGTAATTCCAGCTAACTGACATAGCCATCTCCAGGAAAAAAGTTTAAAGAAGTATTGCCAGTTGGCTAAGCACAAACTTAGCCAAATGGCTTAGAAATGGCCAAACTCCTTATGTTAAGATCCTA
This sequence comes from Chlorocebus sabaeus, assembly GCF_047675955.1. Classification (NCBI taxonomy): domain Eukaryota; kingdom Metazoa; phylum Chordata; class Mammalia; order Primates; family Cercopithecidae; genus Chlorocebus; species Chlorocebus sabaeus. The sequence goes on from NC_132910.1 coordinate 58,739,780, forward strand.
GCCCCATTATCGGATAAGTCCCTCAACCTCAGTTTCCTCATGTGTAAAGTGGAGAAAATAATAGTGCTCACAACACTGAATTCTTATGAGAATTCAATGAGTTAATATGGTTCATGTGCTTAAAACAAAGTCTGAAACACAACACTCAACAAATATTAGCTGTCAATATGCTTATTATCACTGAAGTTTCCTCACCACACTAGTTTGAGTTCATTAGATATCTCAAAATGTATATCTCAAAAGGATATAATATAATCAGCATGCATATGTAAAATTCTGTTTTTTCCATTGCTATGATAGCTGAGCACTTCTAATATAGATTACAAAAATTACCCTCATTAACACTTTGAAAGAAAAGTACAAATGGAGATCCACATATCATATGTCTACATGCTTTAAAAGCTAAAGAATCATGAAATTAACAAAAATTCTATGCTCCTCATTTGACAAATATACTTCATGGTGACCTAGAAGGCCAAGTTCAAATGTAAACTTCTCACAGTCCTTAGAATTCAGCATCTATGAATGGCTGAATGGGGAGAACCTTGCCACTGCTACCACCAACACCAACACACATGTGCATGGCATAGATAAATTTTACGAAAGATGGAAATAGTTGAAAAAAATCAATCAGAAATACTGGAGTTGAAAAATGCAATTGATATACTGAAGAACACATCAGAGCCTTTTGATAGAATTGATAAAACACAAGAAAGAATTAGTGAGCTTGAAGACAGGCTACTTGGAAATACAAAGTCAGAAGAGACAGAAGAGACACAAGAAAAAAGAATAAAAAGCAATGAAGCACACCTACAAGATCTGGAAAATGCCTCAAAAACCCAAATCTAAGAGTTATGATCTTACAGAGGAGGTGGAGCAAGAGATAGGGGTAGAAAGTTTATTCAAAAGCAAAAGAGAGAATTTTCTAAACCTAAAGAAAGATATCAACATTCAAGTACAAGAAGGATATAGAATACCAAGCAGATTTAACCCAAAGATAACTATCTCAAGGCATTTAATAATAAAGGTCAAGGATAAAGAAAAGATCCTAAAAGAAGGAAGAGAAAAAAAATGACATACAATAGCGTTCCAATATGTCTGGCAGCAGACTTTTCAGTGGAAATCTTACAGGCAAGGAGAGTGTGGCATGGCATACTTAAATTGCTGAAGGAAAAAAACTTTTAGCTAGAATAGTATATCTGATGAAAATATCCTTAAAACATGAAGGAGAAATAATAAATTCTGTAAACAAACAAAAGCTGAGGGATTTCATCAATGCCAGACCTGTCCTACAAGAAATGCTAAAGGGAATGCTTCAATCAGAAAGAAAAGGATGTTAATGAGCAACAAGAAATCATCTGAAGGTACAAAACTCACTGTTAATAGTAAGTACACAGAAGCCAGACGCGGTGGCTCATGACTATAATCCCAACACTTTGGGAGGCTGAGGTGGGCAGATCACCTGAGGTCAGGGGTTCAAGACCAGCCTGACCAAAATGGTGAAACCCCGTCTCTACTAAAATACAAAAAAAATTAACCAGGCATAGTGGTGGGCACCTGTAATCTCAGCTGCTTGGAGGCTGAGGCAGGAGAATTGCTTGAAACCAGGAGGTGGAGGTTGTAGTGAACCGAGACTGTGCCACTGCACTCCAGTCTGGGCAGCAAGAGTGAGACTCTGTCTCAAAAAAAAAAAAAAAAAAAAAATAGTAAGTACACAGAAAAACACATAATATTATAACACTATAGCTGTAGTGTGCAAATCACTCTTAAGTAGAAAGAGCCAAACAAAAATAATAACTATAATTACCTTTCAAGGCATACATGGCACATGTATACATACGTAACAAACTTGCACGTTGTGCACATGTACCCTAGAACTTAAAGTATAATAAAAAAAATTTTTTTAAAGACATAGAAATGGCAAATAGGCATATGTAAAGATGCTCAACATCATTGATCATCAGAGAAATGCAAATCAAAACTACAATGAGATATCATCTCACTCCAGTTAAAATGACTTGCATCCAAAAGTCGTGCAATAACAAGAGTTGGTAACGATGGGGAGAAAAAGGAACGCTTGCACACTGCCAGTGGGAATGTAATTAATACAACCACTTTGGAGAACAGATTGGCGGTTCCTCAAAAAAACTAAAAATAGAGCTACCATATGATCCAGCCATCCCACTCCTAGATATATACTCAAACAAACAAACAAACAAAAAAACACAAAAACCAGAATTTAGTATATTACAGAGAGACAGCTGCACTCCCATGTTTAGTTTATTGCAGCATTGTTCATAGTAGCCAAGATTTGGAAGCAACCTAAGTGTCCATCAATATGGATATAGAAAACATTATGCATATACAAAATGGGTTGCTATTCAGCTATAAAAAAATAATGATATCCTATACTTTGCAACAGTATGGATGGAACTGGGAGTCATTATGTTAAGTGAAACAAGCCAGGCATATAGAGACAAACTTTGCATGTTCTCAATTACTTGTGGGAGCCCAAAATTAACATAATTGAACTCACGGAGACAGAGAGTAGAAGGATGGTTACTAAAGGTTGGGAAGGGTTGTGGGAAGAAGTTGAGATGGCTAATGGGTACCAAAAACAGTAGTCAAAAAGAATAAGCCCTAACACTTGATAGCTCAACAGGGTGACTATAGTAAATGATAATTTAATTGTACATTTAAAATAACTAAAAGAGTATAATTGAATTGCTTGTAACACAAGGAATAAATGCTTGGGGTGATGAATACTCCACCTACCATGATGTGATTATTACACATTGAATTCGTTTATCAAATTATATCATATAACCCATAAATATACAGACCTACTCTGTACCCACAAAAAAATTTCTTAAAAAGAGCCAAAGATGGCCATGCATGGTGGCTTATGCCTGTAATTCCAGTACTTTGGGATGCTGAGGCAGGTAGATCACCTGAGGTCAGGAGTTTGAAATTAGAGTGGCCAACATGGTGAAACCTCACCTCTATTAAAAATACAAAAATTAGTCAGGCGTGGTGGTGGGCGCCTGTAATCCCAGCTACTCAGGAGGCTGAGGCAGGAGAATCACTTGAACCCAGAATGCAGAGGTTGCATTGAGTTGAGATTGTGCCACTGCACTCCAGCCTGGGCAGCAGAGTGAGACTTTGTCTTAAAAAAAAAAAAAGCCAAAGATTTGGATTGAACTGGGTTCTCTGAGGCCTACTGTGTGAAGGAGAAAACAGCAGCAAGTGTGCCAATAGTTATCTAAAGACTCAACAGGTTTTTAATGTGGACCATGCAACTGTGTGATAGAGTTGGCTTATATTAGCTGTGAGAACTGATTATAGCTGGCTATGAGAACTGATTGCACATATCTCTTTCAGTTCTGTGTTCAATTATGTCAAGTTGGGAGCTTGAAATCTGCCACAGTGAGAGTATTTACATGAACGAAATGAGCAAATGCTAAAATTACAAATCATTCCTTTTTTTTTTTTTTTTTTTTTTTTTTTTTTTGAGACGGAGTCTCGCTCTGCCACCCAGGCTGGAGTGCAGTGGCCGGATCTCAGCTCACTGCAAGCTCCGCCTCCCGGGTTCATGCCATTCTTCTGCCTCAGCCTCCGGAGTAGCTGGGACTACAGGCGCCTGCCACCTCGCCCGGCTAGTTTTTTCATATTTTTTAGTAGAGACGGGGTTTCACCGTGTCAGCCAGGATGGTCTCCATCTCCTGACCTCATGATCCGCCCATCTCGGCCTCCCAAAGTGCTGGGATTACAGGCTTGAGCCACCGCGCCCGGCAAATCATTCCTTTTTTTTACCTCTTATTGGAGAGCTGGTTGTTTAATATTCATCACCACACCACTGGCATCATGCCAGTAAGTTCCAAATCTGCCTCACAAGAAAGCTCATCATCTAAGAAGGTTTTCTAATTTCATCAGTATCCAGGACATATATATGTATTTTTGTAATTGAAAGAATTTTAGTACTGTTCATTTAAAGATAACTTTTTCTTAAGAAGCACAAATTATTACTGAAGGACCTCATGTATTGAGGGTTTTGAAAATATTTTATAGAAAATTTTCAACATTTATATACAAAGTAGGGAGAATAGCATATGACCTCACATGAGCATTAATAATTAAGACAGATATTGCTTTATTTATATCCCACTCACTATCCACTTCTTAATTAATAATTTTGAAGGAAATTCTATATCATTTATTGATACATATTTAACTATATCATCTCTGAAAGCTAAGTACTTTTTCAGCATAACTAAATGTAATTATTACTCCCAAAAATGTTCCTTCATATTATCAAATATATTAGCAGTGTTTACATTTCTAATTGTCTTCAATGATTTGTACAATGTGTTTGAATCATTATTCAAATAAGGCTTGTATCTTAATTGATTTTTTTTAAGATTTGATTTTTTAAAGATTTTTAATCTAGAGCTTTCCCCAATTTTTTGGAATTAATTTATTTTAAAAAAACAACCAGATCATTTGTCCTGTACAGTTTTACCATCTGGATTTCATTTATCGCAACCCCATGGTGTTATTTAATATGTTCCTCTGTCCTTTATATTGCTTTTGAATTGGTGGTTAACTCCAGAGATTTAGTCACATTGTGGTTTTACTTTTGAGGGATAGAAAAAGGGAAGATGGGCTAAGTGTGGTGGCTCATGCCTATATTCCTAGCACTTTGGGAGGCTGAGGTGGGATGATCACTTGAACCCAGGAGTTTGAGACCAGCCTAAGCAACGAAGTGAGACCTCATCTCTAACAACAAAAAAAAGAAAAGCCACGCTTCTGTGGTCCCAGCTACTTGGGAGGCTGAGGCGGCAGTGTCAGGATTACTTGAGCCTGGAAAGTCAAGGTTACAATGAGCCATGATTGCACCACTGTCCTCCAGCTGGGACAACAGAGCAAGACCCTGTCTAAAAGAAAAAGAGAGAGAGAAAGGGAAGGTGGGTCATAATTAGTAACATCACAGCTGACACTGGGACTTACCAGGAGGTCGACAGTGTCTGGTTGTCTTTGTTTGTGTGTGATTTTATTTGCCACTGATGATTATCACTGAGATGCATTAGTTTGCAGAGTTAGACAATGGTAATATTCTATCATTTCTTCCTTGTTTATTAATTACAATCATTTTATAAAAATAAATTTCCTTTATAAATTTTTTGGTCTTCCAATCATTTGTACCAAAGTCAAATACTTGAAACAAATTATATTCAAATAAGTCTAAGGTTCATCTATGTCCCCACTCTTCTATTCATTTGTACTCTGAGGTATAGCTCATATAAGGAAGAAAGGATAAATAATTGCTTTTGTTCTAATTTGCCAATTTTTGAAACTAATGAGTTAGTTTCCTGATAGTCTCCAAAAGTAACTATTTTTAGTATTATTAATAGATTTAAACAAATATTATATGTTTCCATCCATTGTAGTTATTATTCTGATTAATGTTCAAAGTGGCCCATCTTTGACCAGTGGGTGACAATTCATGTTGGCTCCTGAGTACTTTGAGTGCAACCTCTGTAGTCTCTAACAGCTTCCTTGCTTCCAGTATGACAGTTTGTTCCAGGTTTATCTTACACATTTCTACTATCAACTGAAATCACTCTTTTCTCCAGGAAATTCTAATTCGTAATAATGGGAAATGGTGTTTAGAGACTACAATTTTGACACCGGGGTGTTCCATGCTTTTGAGGTTTTGGCTGTTTCAGAGGAAAAAAATATAGAAAACATACTTTTTAAGAAACATAATATGCCAGCCGGGCGCAGTGGTTCACACCTGTAATCCCAGCACTTTGGGAGGCTGAGGCGGGCATATCACGAGGTCAAGACCATCCTGGCCAACATGGGGAAACCCCTTCTCTACTAAAAATACAAAAATTAGCTGGGCGTGGAGGCGGGCTCCTGTAGTCCCAGCTACTAGGGGGGCTGAGGCAGGAGAATCGCTTGAACCCGGGAGGCGGACGTTGTAGTGAGCCGAGATTGTGCTACTAAACTCCAGCCTGGCAACAGTGGGAGACTCTGTCTCAAAAAAACAAAACAAAACAAAACAAAAAAAACGTAAAATGCCTTTTGAGTTCATATTAATATTTTCAATTCATGGGTATCACACCATAAAACTTGCTTCTAAACACCAATATGTCTCATCTGCTTTATCACACAATACACACAGTATCTCTGTATAATAATGTCAAACTACTACAAAAATTATGATTACTAAAAACAGATTTTAAAAATATTTCACTGCTACCTTTTTCTTGAAGAGATATTCCACTAGAAACATACAAGTTACTGTGTTTTGAAGTCACTTAGACAACTGGAGACACAGTTCATTTCATTTGTATTATTTTCTTCTTGATGTAAAGGGAATTTTAATTGTTTAATTTTATATTTTATCTATGTACAATATTAACAGCGGTCCATAATCATATACTTGAAAGACAGTATATTCAAAGAAGGCTAAGTCCCACCCATGTCCCCTCTACCCTATTCTCTCCTCTTCCTCCAGCAGCACAAAATTCTGTTTACCACAAATGCCCCATGAGACACTCACATCCCATTTATTTTCTATTTTATGGTTTATTTTCCATTTTTAACATAAGCAATATGGTTATTCTTTCTTAGGAAAATTGTTACATACTGTGCATACTTCCCCCCAACCTTTTTTTTTTAATTTAACAATGCATCCTGCACATTACTCCAGAGTAGTATATTCAGATTTCCCATATTTCTTCTTAGGGCTGAATAGTACTCCTGTAAGATAGGAAACAATCGTTCATTCTAGCATGGAACATTTAGATTATTCCCAGTCTTTTCTTATCATAAAACACTGCAATTAACAGACATATGCATATATCATTTTGTATTTTTCTATGGTATAATAGGGATAGACCCCTAGAATTCAGATTTTCACAGATCCAAAAGTAAATGTGTAATTTTGCTGAATATTGTCCAATTTTCCTCCATAGTGGTTGTATCATTATATTATCAGCTCTAGCCTTGCCAACAGAAAGTTTTTGAAATTGGGTGTTTAACAATCAGGCGGGAAATAGATGGCATTTCAGTGATGTTTTTATTTTGCATTCCTCCTATTATGAGCATCTTTTCACATAGTTTAGAGACATTTGCACTTTTTTCTTCCAAAAATTTTATTTTAACTCATTTTTATAGTTACTTATCTCTATATTCAGATGCTACTCCTTTAATTTCAGTAGCTTTAGGGTTATGCATGGTTTTGAGTTACATGGATTAATTGCATAGTGGTAAAGTATGGGTTTTTAGTGTAACCATCACCCAGATAGTATACACTGTAGCCAATAGGTGACTTTTTTTCTCCCTCACCCCTCTTTCACCCTTCCCCTTTGAGTCTCCAGTGTCCAATATAACACTCTGTATGCCTTTGTGTACCCATGGCTTCGCTCCCACTTATAAGTAAGAAGATGCAGATTTTGGTTTTTCATTCCCCTGAGTTAGTTCAATTAAGATAATAGCCTCCAATTCCATCCAAGTTGGTGTAAAAGACATTATTTCATTCTTTTTTACATCTGGGTACTACTCCATAGTATATATGTACCACATTTTCTTTATCCATTCATCAGTTAATGGGCACCTAAAGTGATTCCATATCTTAGCAATTGTGAATTGTGCTGTGATAAACATTTAAGTGCAGATGTCCTTTTGATATAATGACTTATCTTCCTTTGGGTGGATGCCCGGTAGTGGGATTGCTACATTACATGGTAGATCTACTTTTAGTTCTATGAGAAATCTCCATACTGTTTTCCATAAGGGTTGTTCTAATTTACATTCCCATCAACAGTGTATAAGCATTCACCTTTTCACCTCATCCATACCAACATCTGTTTTTGTTTTGTTTGTTTGTTTGTTTGTTTGTTTGTTTTGACTTTTTAAATAATGGCCATTCTGACTGGGATAGGGCTGCATCTTACTGTGGTTTAAATTTGCATTTCTGTGATGATTAGTGATGTCAAACATTTTTTCATTAGTTAGTTGGCCACTTGAATTTCTTCTTTTGAGAAGTGTCTGATCATGTCATTTGCCCACTTCTTAATGAGATAATTCATTTTTTCTTGCTAATTTGTTTGAGTTCCTTGTAGGTCCTGGACATTAGTCTTTTGTCAGATGTATAGTTTGAAAATACATTCTCTCATTCTGTAGATGGTCTGTTTGCTGTGTTGATTGTTTATTTTGCCATGCAGAAACTTCTTAGTTTAATTAAGCTCTGTTTGTCTGTTTTTGTTTTGTTTGCATTTGCTTTTAGGGTCTTAGCCATAAATTCCTTGCCTAGGTCAATGTCCAGAAGAATTTTTCCTATATATATTGTAGGATTTTCATGGTTTAATGTCTTACATGTAAATCTTTAATCCATCTTGAGTTATATTTTGTATAAGGTGAGAGATAGAGATCCAGTTTCATTCATCTACATGTGGCTATCCAATTTTCCCAGTATCATTTATTGAATAGGGTGTCATTTCCCCAGTGTACATTTTCATCTGCTTTGTCGAAGATCAGTTGGTTGTACATATTTGGCTGTATTTCCGGGTTCTTTATTCAGTTCCATTGGAATATGTTTCTATTTTTATACCAGTATCATGGTGTTTTGGTTACTATAGGCTTGTAGCATAATCTGAAGTCTGGTAACATGATGCTTCCAGATTTATTCTTTTTGCTTAGAATTGCTTTGGCTATTCATGCTTTTTTTTTTAGTTCCATGTACATTTTAGGATTGTTTATTCTAATCCTGTGAAAAATGGCATAGGTATTTTGACAGGAATTGCACTGAAGCTGTAAATTGGTATGAGCAGTATGCTCATTTTCACAATATTGATTCTTTCCATCCATGAACATGGGATGTTTTTCTATTTGTTTGTGTCCTGTGTGATTTATTTCATCAGTGTTTTGTAGTTCTCCTTGTGAAGATCTTTCATCTCCTTGGTTAAATATATTCTTAGGTACTTTGTTGGAAGCTATTGTAAATGGGATTGAGTTCTTGCTTTGAATCTACGCCTGGTCATTATTGGTATACAGCAAAGCTACCGATTTGTGTACATTGTTTTTCTAACCTGAGACTTTACTGAGTTTACATGTCAAACCTAGGAGTCTTTCTGATACCAATCCTACTAAAACTATTCCAAAAGGCTGAGGGTATTAGTCAAGGTTCTCTAGAGAGACAGGACTAGTAGGATATAAGTATATATGAAAGGGAGTTTATTAAGGAGAATTGACTCACACGAACACAAGGTAAAGCCCCACAATAGGCCGTCTGCAAATTGAGGAGCAAGGAAGCCAGTGGTGGATCAGTCTGAGTCCTAAAACCTCAAAAGTAAGGAAGCCGACAGTGTAGCATCAGTCTATGGCCAAAGGCTTGAGAACCCCTGGCAAACCACTAGTGTAAGTCCAAGAGTCCAAAACCTGAAGAACTTGGAGTCTGATGTTCAAGGGCAGGAAGCATCCAGCATGGAAGAAAGACGAAGGCTGGAAGACTCTGCAAGCCCACTTTTTCTACCTTTTTCTGCCTGCTTTATTCAAGCCACGCTGGCAGCTGATTAGATGGTGCCCACTCAGATTGAGGTGGGTCTGCCTCTCCCAGTCCACTGACTCAAATGTCAATATCCTTTGGCAACACCCTCACAGACACACCCAGGAAGAATATTTTGCATCCTTCAATCCAATCAAGTTGACATTTAATATTAACCATCACACTGAGGAAGAGGGAATCCTCCCTTATTCATTCTGCAAAGCCAGTATCACCCTAATACCAAAGCCAGGAAAGGACACACACACAAAAAAACAAAACTACAGATGAATATCCATGATGAATACAGATGCAGAAATCCTTAGCAAAACACTAGGAAATCATATGTAACAGCACACTAAAGATGTAACTCACCATGACTAAGTAGGTTTCATCCCAAGGATGCAAGGATGGTTTCACATAGGCAAGGCAATAAATGTGATTCACCACATAAACAGAATTAAAAATAAAAACCATATGATCATTTCAATAGATGTATAAAAAACATTTGATAAAATTCTGCATCCCTTCATGATAAGAAAACCTGAGTAAAGTAGGCATACAAGGAGCATACCTCAAAATAATAAAAGTCACAAACCCACAGCCAACACAATCCTGAATGAGGGAAAGTTAAAAGCATTCCCCCGCAGAACGGGAACAAGGTAAGGATGCCCACTTTTACCACTTCTATTCAGCATACTGCTAGAAGTCCTAGCCAGAGCAATCAGGCAAGAAAAAGAAATAAAAGGCATCCAAATTGGAAAAAAAGAAGTCAGATTATCTTTGTTCACTGAGAAGATGGTCATATACTTTCAAAACCACCAGATGCCCTTTATTTATTAGGAATATTAACACTTTTTCTCTAACAGAAGTTGCAAGTATTTTTCCCCAGCTCATAGTTTGCATGTTTGCTTATGACATGATTTCCCATGCAAAAATTTTAATGCAGTCAAACATTTTAAACGTTTTATTTATTGCTTCTAGATTTTGAATTAAAGTTAGAAAAAAATGCATATTCCCAGAATAAAGGAATTTGCCTATGTCTCCTTTCAGAACCTGTACAGTGTTGTGGTTTTTACATTTAATCTCTGATGTTTTTGGATTTTAGCTTTATGTAAGGAATAAATAAAGAATGGAACTAATGTTATTTTGCCACATGGCTATCCCCAAAACTTCTTAATAAAACTTTTATCTTTCTTTTCTATTGAGTGAGATGTGGCTGGCCTCATGGTAAACTAAATATCCATATACAATTAGGTCAATTGCTAAATTTTCTATTTTATTCCACTAATCGATCCATCTATTCATGTACCATTAACAAACTGCCTTATGTACCAAGTTTTCAGACAATATTTTATTTTTTAGTAGGACTAGCTGTTCCCACTGTACACACACACTTTCCTCTTCTTTTTAACATTTTTCTGTCTATTCTTACTTGTTTTTCTCTCAAATGAACTCTGTTATCAACACATCTAGCTATGTGGAAAAACTGAGGATTTTTATTGGAATTACATTAAACTTAATAAGCATCTTCGTGATATTGGGTCTTCCTATCCAATAATGAAATATGTCTCTCTGTTCCTTCAACTATTTTTGTGTCTCTCAGGAACTTTTTGTAGTTTTTCTCGTTTACATTTTGAACTTTTCTTGTAGATTTAATACAAATGGATTGGTTTCTGTTTTAATATGATAAAATGAGATCTCCATTTTAGAGCTTTATTTTTGTTTGTATATACAATGTGTCTCGATTTTTGCATGTTAACTTAATAACCTCCTATTATACTAAATTATCTAGTTTGTGGTAGGTTCCCGTTGTTTATTTAAATATACATATACATAATCATATTATTTCTACATAGATATAGTTTTAGTTTTTCCTTTCCAATTCTTATTACTGTTTTCTCTTGAGTCATATTCATTGGCTAATACCTCTAAAACTATGTTAAATAGCAGTGGAGAAAATCGTCAATCTTACTTGGTTTCAAGTTCAGAAGAAAATCTTTCGTTGTTTCTCCATCAAATAAGATGCTATATTCCTAGATGATGACTTTGGAGAGAAAGAGAGCGGGAGAGAGAGAGATCATGTTAAGTATTCATTAATTACTATTAATATTGCATTGTTTATAATATGAATGGGTATTAAATGTTCTATAAACACCCCTGCATATTTATAGATGATCATATAATTTTTTTCTGCCTAGCTTTTTTAATATGTCTTAAAAATTCGATGTAATTTCTAATGTTGAACCACTGTTACATTTCTGGAATTAATCTCAGTACACTGTCAGAATGCATTATTTTTTAAATGTACTACTGAATTATGTTTACTAATATTTTATTTAAGACCTTTACGTTGATATTTATAAGTGAGATTTTCTCTATTTTTTTTTTTTTTGGTGCAATCGCTGTCAGCTTTTGGGATAAAAGTTGTCATATATTCAGAAAATGGAACTGAAAGATTTCTTCCTTTTCTATTTGTTCTGGCATACTTTAAACGCATTGGAATTATCAAATCATTAAAGGTTTGGTGGAATTTCTCTACGAGACAAACTGAATCTGGTGGCCTTCTGTGTGAGAGCTTAATTACTTTTTTGTTTCTTTTATAAGTATCGCTTGGTTTATGTTTTATTGCAGTCAAATGTGGTAAATTGAATTTATTTTTTAAATTATTCATTTTTGTTAAGATTTTCAAATCTATTTGCATAGATTTGGGCAAAGTCAAAATTTATTTTTAAAATAGATTATGTGTTTATTTGGAGTGATTTTTGAAGGGATAGACAAAGATGCTTTGGTGTCATCACTGTAGCTCAAAGTTGGCCAAGGGAAGCATTTCCAGAAGCTCTGGCCACTCATATATATACATTTTAAGTAGAACTTCAAAATTGCTTGGTTTTGCTCCCTTTTTATTTTTAATTTTGGGTTTTGCTTTCATCTTTCTATTCTGTCTTTCATTATAGGTAATAGTTTTTCAATTTTGTTATTAAAGAAATAGCTTGAAAGGATTTTAGAACTATTTTTCTGTTATCTAATTAATTTGTTCTTATTAATATTAATTATTTATTCTTTCTTTTGATTTACTTCGTTGTTCTTTTTCTAGATTTTTGAATTGGGTGTTTAGTTCATTCGTTTTCATTTTTATTTTTATTTATATAAGTATTTGATGCTGTAAGTTTTCCTTTGATAACATAGTCATGTCCCACAGATTCTGTTTTTCTGTTTTCATTATTGTTATTTTTCAACAATTCTGCAATTTTTAGTTTCTCCCTTGAACCAAGTGGTTTTTAGTAGCATATTTTTTTGTAAAGATGGAATTTTATTTCCCATTAGTATACTCTCCTCCCCAGCCTACCCATACTGACTTGAAATAGTGATTTTAAAAAGTAAATACTGGCTGAGCAGTGTCTCAAGCTTGTCATCTCAGTACTTTAGGAGGCCATGACAGGTGGATCACTTGAGGTAAGGAGTTCAAGACTAGCCTGGTCAACATGGCGAAACCCCATCTCTACTAAATATACAAAAATTAGCCAGGCGTGGTGGCACATGTCTGCAATCCCAGCTACTCAGGAGGCTGAGGCATGAGAATTGCTTGAATCCAGGAGGCGGAGGTTGCAGTGAGCTGAGATCACGCCACTGTGCTCCAGCCTGGGTGACACAGTGAGACTCCATCTCAAAACATAATTAATAAATAAAAACTACTGGCAGTTACTCATGATTTTTTATGGAGGCTCGTGGAGAATAAATAAAACAAAATATCACACAATGAGCCCTACTAACAAAAGCTGGAAAAGAAGTGAATCGTAACCTTTTCCCCTCCTTTAGATCTTCAGTTCCAACTTCATTTATTGGCATTTCTTTGTCTCTAATTCCCTCAGGTGCCCTCCTTGCTTTCTAAAGCCACAATATGGAGGTCTTTGGCTTATCAGTTCTTTTAATACCGTCAAAAGACCATGGCATATGGCACACCTTGCTGAAGTACTGTAGAGGGTATGCAGCCTCCTGAATAAATTTTCACTGCAATAAAATCTTACTGAGGTTAGAAACAAAAGGCTTTTTTTGAGGGGATTGGGAAAAGAATTTTCATGCATGATGCTTTATTAATATTTCATTCTGTTTTAGTATACTTGTAGCAATAAGATTTATCTTCCCCTTGTTTATGGGGGTCTTTCAGCAATTCTTTCACAAGAAATTCCAAGCATTTCCTTCTAACTGAAATTTGAAAGCTCATACTGACTCTAAACACACATGTAAAACAAATCTCCTCACCCCCTCCAAACTACAACTTAGAATCCAAACCTCAGAGTATGTGTCATTTTCTTTCTCCTAACATGGCTCAGAGATGAGTAAAGGTTGGCTTCAGTTTTCTATCTCAGAGCCTATTCCTTTTTCATCTTAATTTAATTGGTACCTCATATGGGGACAGCAGTTGAAATGTTATTACATCTCAGGCTTCCCGGGGAATTAGGGAGTTCACCAGAGTCAGCGGGGAGACTCAGCAGCTTTACAAAGAACAAAAGCCAGAGTAACAGGGCCAGTGCCAGCAGAGATAAATCAGGGTGCCAGAATGGGGCCAATGCCCGTGTGAGCAGCTGAGGAGAGCTAGAACCCTGTGGCATTAGAAGAATAGACCACATTAAGGGCGAGCAGCCAACCTGGAGCTGCAGGGTGGAGAGAGAGAGCTCATTTTCTCAGCTGACCAAATGGGATCAGATCAAAGAGCCCAGTGGAATTATCTTTTGCGGCATAAAGTACCCTTCAGAACCCGAGCCAGGGCTGCACAGTTGGTGCCAAGGACACACCAAAGAGATGAGCAATCCACAGGGGATCCATCCTCAGGACTGCATTAGGAGGCAGTTTCAGAGACTGCCCTGGAAGACCATGCTGAAATAACCACAGTTGAATGCTATAAACTGCCAGTGCTACTGCACTGCTCAACGTGACATTAGTGAGCAAACATTACCAGCACTCATCAACACAGAGCAGAACCATACAGCCCCTGTTGACAGAATGAGACAAGATTCGTGAAAAATGAAGGAAAAAAACCCCAGCGTGGGCAGATGTAATTTTTACATCATTTTAGGTGAGAAATGCTTTTAGTTTAGGTCCAATCAAGATTTTCTTTCTAAAAAGGGTTTTTTTCTAATTGAAATAACCTCTAGCTAACAACAGCTCTTCATGTTTACCTCCTTTTGTCTTTTGTCATAATTATCTGAGGAAACACCATATAAAATATAAAAGAAATTAACATCTTTACCTAGGATGTGATCCATGTAACGGAAGTGTGCCTTGTTGTTTTCAAGAACGATAATTATAGTGAATATGATTTAGTTGGAAAAGAAAAGCATACAAATTCCTTCCAAAGAAGAGAGCTTATAACATGATGTCAGTATGTAAGTCAACTCATTTTGATGCTGCCCTCTAATCTAGATATTGTTTCCATTGAAAAAATAGGTTTAAGAAAAGATTGTTGTCAAATAAACATGTATGATGTGTTATTATGCCTCTTAAAACTTTTATAAATACTTCCTTGAACTGAAAAACACAAAACCTTTACACATTAAATAAAAGTATCATGTTATTTGCTTAAAACTTGTATTTATAGTTTTATTAAATAGTATCCTTGTCTGAGTGGAAAAAAAAAAAAAAAAAAGAACAAAGATGCCACTCTGCAACATCTGAGAATAAAGGTAAAACATCTTTTCCATTGCGTATGGTATTGAAACCAAGAAATATAAGGTTGATATTTTTCCAGTGCTCCTCAAATGTCATTATCATATCACACTCTATTCAAGAACCTACTATGACCTTAGTTAAGGTCCATGATAACTAATCTTAATCAGATCTCTAGTTATCTATTATTTCTATTAAGGAAATACTTTATATATAATATGTAATAATACTGTCATAATGCCAGTTTTTAAATCCTTCATAAGCATCAAACCCATATGACAACACTGTGGGATAGGTACTTTGATCATCAACTTCATTTTCATATGTAGAAACAGGAAAAGACAAGCTAAATTAGTTGCTGGAAGTCACACAGCTATCAAGAGATAAAACCAGGCAGTTTGACTCCAGAGATACTGTAGAGGTTCACATAGTGTGGATTTTGCTGATTTTTTCCCCAAAGTGTCTTTTCTTCATAGTTAATAAAAGTACTTTAGAATAATTTTACTTAATTTTCATATGTTTTATTCTTATCTAGTATTTAAATTTGACATCTATTTTTAATCCCCAGAGTTAGTCATCATGATCATCATCATGATCATCATTATCTTCTTGATGCCATCATCAATATCATCACATTCTGTCCATGCTTGTTTAGATTTACCCACATTTCTATCTGTGTCTTTGCTTGCTATTGCTGCTTGCTCAATCCTTTCTCCCAGTTTTAGATTCCCCTTTTTTTGATGAAATACAAGTTGTACGTGTTCTTTTAGCAAGATTCTGAGGATGGCATATCCTTTCAATGTTTGTCTTTTAATTTGTATGTCACCTGTCTCTGGACAATAGTTTTGCTGAGTGTGAAAATTTAAGTTAAGAAGATTTTGTCACAGTACATTTTAAAGGTATTATTCCATCTACTATGTTTGGGTTTCTAATGCTGTTATTGAGTTGTCTGGGCCCTCTCTAGCATTAATTTATAGGTAATCTGTGAACACTTAATTTGTAGGTAATCTGTGAACACTCTTTCATTGCTTTTAAGGTGTTCTTTACTATGGTTTACTTTGTTTCACTGACACAAGAAATGTCAGGTTCAACTTTTCCCTGTTTCATCTCTCCTCTATCTCTCAATAAGTATTTTGTTCTTATTAATAACAGTTAATAACAGAGCTAGGAATTTAATAAGCATGTAATAAGTATTTGACATTTTTCTATTAATGTTATTTCAACTATCATATAAATATATTATAACAAATTTCTCAAAAACAAGGAATTCGTTTTTCATTTCTTTGGTATCACTTAAACAGAGCTTTGTACTCAGTGAAAGTGCTTAATGAATGATGTTTTATTTTTCCTTACTTCTTGTTTGATCTAATTTTTTCAGATTCAACTGCAATTGATATTGAATAAATGTCTCCGCACTCCTTTCCTTCCCTTCCTCTCATTGCTGAAACAAGAAATTGAGACTAATGATAAAATAAAAGCAAAATCCTAGAGCTTATATTTTTAATTAGGGTTTAAGTAGAAATTATTACTCCTTTCTAGTTTTCAATTCTATTATGTATAATCAACTAGATCAAAATATTTAAGTTGCAAAGCACTTCGAGTTCATCTAAAAGGCAAAGTTTATAGGATCCAGTCTTATAAAAACAGTTTTTCATTCCAAATAATTCTAGAATTCATCTCAGTTCTCTTTGATAAAAGTGAGTTATACAAAAGATAGTAATATTTTAAGCAGAAACTTTTCTTCACCCATCAAATGCACAAGATAATGCCAATATTTTTCTGTTGCATGACATTAAAACTTAAGTGAGAGGTATTGCATTATGACTTCACTGAGACAGAAATTGGATAATCATCACTGCACAGAAGCACTACAGAAATAATCCATCTGGATAAATTTAGGGAGGATTAAATGATTTATCAGAGATTATATGCAAAGCAAGGTGGTACATTTTTATTACATTTTGATTTTTCAAGAAATGTTCAGAACATAGGTGTGATTTTTCTCAACGTTCTGATAAACACAATTTAAAATAGCATAAAGAAGTTAAATATTTTTCCTACTTTTAACATAAGCTCTTAATTAGAGTCATATTGAATGTAAATTATACCTTTTTATTATGCACAAAATGGCCTGACTCCTCATGATTACAAAGGTGAAAAGGCTTCATTCAATTGCATTCCTTCTTGGTAAGAAAGAAATAAAATGTAAAAACTTTTTTTGAGGTCATTTTAGAAGAAATTATCTGATACAGAACAAAGACAAAATAAACAGGAGCAATATTACACCTTGATGACTTTAAGATTCAGGGAAATGTACTGAATTATCTAAAAATATTCTGATACAGCAAGGATGAGCCAAATAAGAGATGGCTTGTGTTTTAGAAAGATCTCCCAGCATGGAGCATCTAGCATTCTCATGCGACAGCTTTCCACCTTCAGAGCTAGAAAGAATCTTGAAATCATCCCAACTTGTGGTTCTTGGACCCATGAGGAGCTATGAAATTACCACAGGAGAGCCAAACCATGAAGAAATCAAGACAATACACAGAATCATTATGTCTCACATACATTGCTGTCACTATTTCTAATGCATAGACTTGCAATTCTAACTGGAAATATATAAAGGAAGCATTTCTAAATCCATAGAAATTATTGTCATTTTTTCTCTCAATCAATTGAGATAAAAAGTATAATTTCCTAATGCAGGAGAATGAAACCTTAAAAGAGATAAATGATGGATCTGTTTTTCCTCACCTTCTCCACTTCTTTTAATCATATTTATATCCATAATGTAAATTCGATGAAGATGGAAATTTGTCTGTCTTTGTTTACTACTGCTTTTTATTTGTTTGTGTGCTTTAGAGACAGCCTCGCTCTGCTGCCCAAGCTGAAGTGCAGTGGTGTGATCATAGCTCACCGCAACCTTGAACTCCTGGGCTCAATGATCTACCTTCTTCAGCCTCCTGAGTATCTGAAACTACAGGCTACAGTCACAGGCCACCACACCCAACTAATATTTATTTTCTTTTTTCTTTTTTTCTTTCTTTTTTTTTTTTAGAGAGAGACAGAGTCTCACTGCATTGTCCAGGCTGGTTTTGAACTGTTGTATTTTTAGAATATTGCCTGACTTATAGTAAGTGTTTCAAAATGTCTGTTGAATGAATGAATGTCGATTACATTATCTTAAATCACCCAGCACTGGATATTAGAGAGCTTTAAATAAACAGCATGAAAAAACAAGTTACATGGAGGCTATTAAAAACACAGCCCTGTTGTCTTCCTTTTTGGCAATAAGCTGTGTCTTAGCATAATAAATTTTTGTGTATATATTTAGAGAATAGCTGTTCAGACTCATCACAATTTATTGTTTTTTTCCATGCTGAGATAAAGACTTATTGTGACACATATTCACTTTTTGGTACTTTGGAGCCTGCCTGCTCCTGGGTGCCAATTACACTCTGGCAGGAGCTTGAAGGTCTCCCTGGAGCAGCTGGTGTCAGCATCACATAAAATATGCTCCTGAAATGGATCATTCTGCTGCTCAGGGAACATGCAATAGAGGCTTAGCTGAAATAAAGAAAGAACAAAGCTATGACATCCAAAAATAAAATCAAAGCGGATCAAGTTGGAGTTATTTATATATACTGATACTGGACTCAGTATTCTAAACACTTCACAGCTGTTCAAAATTTGAGAAGAAGAAATCAACTATATCACTAACATCTCCTTGGCTAGAGGGTACTTGGACTCAGTATATCTGTCCTCCATCTACTACTAGCAGCCACTGCTACAATGACTGTCTCTGGTCTCAGCTTCAGTTTAAAGTTGTGGTAAAGAAGGCGAGATCTGATATCAGACAATGTGGGTTAAAATCCAAGCCATGTAACTTCTTGATTCTGTGACCTTAGATTAGCTAGTTCACGTTTTAAATCCCTGCTTTTCCATTTTCACAATGGGAAAAATAATTGTTCTTGATTTCTGGGGTTGTGGTGAGAATTCAATGAAATAACCCATGCAATGAAATAACCCAAATAACTAAAGCACTCAGTCCCGCTTCTGGCTTATACATTCTCTATAAGGATTAACAATTACTGTTATTAAAATAAGGATATAAAACTGGGCCCATGGTTATTACACCTGAAACCTCCTCCTAACTCCAGTTAGATGTAAAATGATAAAATGCAGAGAGTACTTAAACTTGTTTGGCATATGCACCTATATTTTCCTCTCCCAAAGCCCACATCTCACTGTAACTCAATGTTGAGCCTTGATATTTTCTTGATATAAACTTGATATTTTCTTCATATTTCCTAGTACTTCTTCACTGATAGTCAAACTCAAGATCTAATGATCTCCTAAAAACAAACTTCACTCATGGCATGCCTAAGAAATTGTTCTCTCTGGGCTCACATTGGCTCAGGTAGACTGAGGCAATATGTGGAGGGTGCCATTTCTTTTCTTTGTGCCATGGTTTCCTTCTCAGTAGAAAGTCTTGTCAAACCCCAGCCTAAATCCGGAATCTTTTTGATCCTAGAGAATCATCAGTGCTTCCTGGTCACTTTGTGATTTCTGTTTATTTTTCCATCTCTTACCACCTATGGTCTTGCTTTCCCTATTTTCACCATGCCATTCCTTTCTGTCTGCCTTTCCTCTTCTCTCTTTTGTTCTTATTTCTTTCCTTATTTCTTTAACACTCCCACAAAAATAAGAGTAAAATTATCAACAAAACCACTTTGTGGTAACTTTTAACCTGGTACCCCATAGATGGATCCCAGGGGGTTCAGGGGTTCCCTGAGAGTAAATGAAAAAATAGTCTGTGTGATTATAAGAGGGGAGAAGGGGAAGTAGAGAAACACATGTGTACTTGTGTTCCTAAGGTGAAAGTATATTGTTTTTTATCATATTCCAAAAAATTCTATGATATTAAAAATGTTAAGAGCCTTTGTTAACTTAATCTAAATACGATAGGATTATTTTAATATGCATTAATCGTTAGACATCAAGAGATTAAAACATGAAGATGATGAATCCTCAACCAATATTTATTGTGTAATGTTTAGGAAATAAAGGAGTCTCAATCTTTGCCCTCAAGAAATTCACAGTCTACCTAGGAAGAATAAGTTAATTTTAAAAACAAGAATGTTCCTGTGTTAGTTTGCTGAGAATGTCGGTTTCTAGCTTCGTCCATGTCCCTACAAAGGACATGAACTCATTCTTTTCTATGTCTGCATAGTATTTCATGGTGTATATATACCACATTTTATTTATCCAGTCTATCATTGATGGGCATTTGGGTTGGTTCCAAGTCTTTGCTATTGTAAATAGTTCTGCAATAAACATATGTGTGTATGTGTCTTTATGGTAGAATGATTTATAATCCTTTGGGTATATACCCAGTAATGGGATTGCTGGGTTAAATGGTATTTCTGGTTCTAGATCCTCAAGGAATCGCCACACTGTCTTCCACAATGGTTGAACTAATTTACACTCCCACCAACAGTGTAAAAGTGTTCCAATTTCTCCACATCCTCTCCAGCATCTGTTGTTTCCTGACTTTCTAATGATCACCATTTGTGAGAGTTGAACAATGAGAACACATGGACACAGGGAGGGGAATATCACACATTGGGGCCTGTTGGGGGTTGGGAGGCAAGGGGAAGGAGAGCATTAGGACAAACATCTAATGGATGTGGGGCTTAAAACCTAGATGATGGGTTGATAGGTGCATCAAACCACCATGGCACATGTATACCTATGTAACAAACCTGCACGTTCTACACATGTATCCCAGAAATTAAAGTATAATAAAAAGATTAAAAAAAGAATGGGGTATTTAATTTAATTTTTATTTTATTTTGGTTATCACTTTTGTTGTATTTTATGTTAATAAACAGTCTGTGCACAGCAAGGCTGGGAGAGACTGGAGGCTGAGGTAAGACAATCTTAAAATAGTCAGGCATGATATAACAAAGGAATAGGAAATAAATCTTCAGAACAAAGCAATTTGGGGGAAAATGTGAATTTGAAATTAAGAAAATTATGTTTCAAATTATCACTAAATAATCAGATAAGAAAATAAACAATTAAAGTGGAGCTGGGGTAAACTTAGTAAAGTTGACACAGATAACTGGCAATCCTCATATGAGCCTTATAAATAACACAATGTGGAAAAGAGCCATATTTCAAGAAATGAGAAAATGAATTTGTCAGATGTAGAGGCCAAATGGTCTGAGAGAGAACAGAATAGAAGGTCAAAGGAAGACTTTTTTAACAGCAGAACACCTAAGCACACTTTTTTTTTCCCCCCCAGAGAATGAGCCGCCAGCCGTCACTTATTTCTTCATTTTTTGGAAACTTAGGCTTAAAATAACATGATAGTTGGTTTCCTTTTGATTTGACTGAAGGATGCATACAGTACTGAGTTATAAATGTTCTAGGAAGTTATAGAGACTATGAAGAAGCTGCACCTACCACTTATTTCAGCTCAGTGACTAGCTGTAACAAACAAATGGAAGTAACTAATAGCAGACTCCAAATTATTCATTCATTGCAAGGAGGAAAAAAACACTAATTACTGTAATTATTGCTGAGTCCACAGAAGCAGTCTGTAATACAAAATATGTCAGCATTGTTTCCTAAATGTAAGTATACAAAAGTTTACACAATTATACAATGATGAAAATAATAGATGGGGCCGGGCGCGGTGGCTCAAGCCTGTAATTCCAGCACTTTGGGAGGCCGAGACGGGCGGATCACGAGGTCAGGAGATCGAGACCATCCTGGCGAACACGGTGAAACCCCGTCTCTACTAAAAATACAAAAAACTAGCCGGGCGAGGTGGCGGGCGCCTGTAGTCCCAGCTACTCCGGAGGCTGAGGCAGGAGAATGGCGTAAACCCGGGAGGCGGAGCTTGCAGTGAGCTGAGATCCGGCCACTGCACTCCAGCCTGGGCGACAGAGCCAGACTCTGTCTCAAAAAAAAAAAAAAAAAAAAAAAAAAAAAAAAAAAAAGAAAATAATAGATGGGTTTTAATCATTCAGTCTGTTGGGATACTCATTTTTAAAAAAAGTCAAGTTAAGAAATAGAAATTTGTTGCATGAGATAAGGCTTTGGTGACAGTAAGAATAAGTTCTAGAAACTGAATTTCTGGTTTAGTTTTATTAGAACCAGGCCACCATAGTGGGTATTCCAGCATTTCTGCTTGTGGCTAGAACTCTGGGTAGAGCTCTTGGAATCTGTCACTTTTTTGGTATAATCTCTTCATTAGATACCTTCAAATGAAGTTTCCTTCAATTCCTATGTATAATAGGAGAACACAGAGTTTCCAAGAGAGACTGACTCTGACCCTGATAACTATAGATTTTATTTATTAAAACAATAAAACATAGCACCATAATATTTTCATATCAGTAAATATCCTCTGCTACTAATGAACCTCAAAAAAGCATTTTCCTGGATCTGCATGAAACATACCACACATGAAGCAGACAGTGCCTAAATATTTATACATTAATATATTTAGCAATATGTTAGATGTAAGAATAAGGTACAATGGGTGGAAGAGTAGTTATTCTGGACAAAATCCTGACAGAAAATTGCCAAGTGATTTATTAAAGCTATAAAATTTCACATAACTCTATGAAAATATATGTGTGTGGGAAATACAAGAATTAGCCAATTAGGTAGAGATAAATAGATGATAGATGATTGATAGATAGATAGATAGATAGATAGATAGATAGATAGATAGACAGAAGAATATCCTAAAGTTTTCTTAACATTGTTACATAGTTTTGATAATGGAAAAACACATTGTTTTAAGAAAATCAATTTGAGGATAAATCTTGGATAGTTTCCATTGACCTAAATGAACGAGACTATAATTTGGCTTATGAGGCTGAGATTTTTTTAATCAAGACTTGTTTTATTGAATATTATAACATTTTTGGATGGTTGGAAGATTAAAAACCAAATTCTTTATTGTAGATTTAGGTTTTTGCTTTGCTTCTGAATTTTTGGTCTTAAAACTTTTTATTTTCATCATTTTATTTATTTGTTGTCACCTTTCCTAAGGAATTTGGGAAGATAAGAAATGAGTGGAGATGAAAATCAAACCTTTTAACTCCTAGAACAACTTTTTAGAGGCAGTAAAATCCAATAATTCATTCTTTTATTTTTTAGTTAAATACTTTCTAAGTGCCTACTCTGTGCCAAACATTGAATTACACATAGATTATAGAAGATAAATCTTTTAAAAAAAACTCTTATAGTCACTATGTATAGACATGTGTATGTGTGTATTCACTGACAAGTAATAAACAACTTTATGCGTTCTAACTCAGTTTCTGCTTACTTAGTTGAAAAAAAAAAATCTATTACAGCATTGCAGCCTGGATATAAAAGTTTCAACAGACTTTTTCCTCTTCTGATTTCCATTCTTTAATTGTTTAAAATAATGTTTTCAAGCCCTATTTCCAATCACAATATGCATCCTCTGTAGTTTCTTTGGCAAAGCAAATCAAAGAAGGATCAGCCATTCCAGACGTTAGTCTGAATAGATTATCCAAATCTTCCCACTGATTGTCAGAGAGGAATGCAAATTGCCTGCCCACTGAACACTGTGATGCCATTCAATGACAGAACGTTGCTCTTGGACTTTGAAATTGGGGGACCACAAAGTTCATCAGAGTACAGCTGAACAGGCTCTCAGAGACACAATAAATCACCTGCTGGTCATATATTCCCTTTGTTTACTTGCCTCCGAGATAGTCCATTCCTTTAGCCCATTACTAAATCCTTGATTTCTGACAGCAACCATCCATTCCTGTGAAGCGCCACCCTTGCCAAGTTGAGATAAAATATCTTCAGAGACGGCTATTTTACAGTTTAATATTTTAGATAAAGCTGATGGTTGATTTAGGACTTTTTGGTGGCAAGGTTAATATCACTTAGCTTGTTCATATCTTTTATTTGTTGATTGGTTTATTCTAAGCTTGAGAAAGGCACAATTCCATTTGGTCTTATTCATCCTTCCATCCTTCCAACCTGGGAATCTGTGTATCTCATTGAATACAGAACTGAGTTGGATCGATTACGTACTTTAAAAATAGCTGCACTGTGGGCATAGATTACTATGGGAACATTTTTAGACATTTCACATTCTTCCACAGTGGGTACCATAAAGTCATGGCCATGAAGGCTTGCCGAGAACAGCTAATGAGTATCCACATTCCAGTCGAGAGGTACTGTTCTCAGCATTATTTGGCTTCATTGTTATGTTTCCCTCACCGGTTGTCATAAAGTGTCCTGAAGCTATTCTAAGCATAGTCTATTTTCACAATGTCCTCCAAGAACCTTAGGTGAAAGGCAATGGTGACAGAAACAAACTAATATAATCATATTTCTGTTAGGAAATGTGCTAACAAATAAGTAAAATAATGAAAATCAAAAGTTTTAAGACAAAAAGACATCAGAGGCAAAGCAAAAACCTAAATCTACAAAAAAGAATTTGGTTTTTAATCTTCAATAGTGTTATCATTCAATTAAACTTCAGAAAATTGTAATGACTAGCAAGAAAAAAAATGTTCTGGAAAGATTTATTGTTCTCATAAAAAGATAATACATGCGTAGAATAAAAGCTTAAGATCCCACATGATTATAAACTCAGCTATTCCATTAATGTAATGGACTAATGTGTTTGTATGTGTGTGTGTTTCTGGTTTTCGTTTTTGTTTTCAGACTAGCAACTGTTTCAATTACGCGCTAACTCCTGCAGCCCTGGTCATCACTACCTGCATATGAATTATCACTGGCAAAACTTCAGGTTACTTAGGTCAGTTCTCAATTCCATTTATAGCTGAAAACTATACTTTATACTAAAAACTATATTTTATACTAAAAATTTAGTATAAATGTTTTTCCAAGAGAAAATAATACTGAATTTTCCATGAAGGATTCCATTGAACAACTATTTAGGGTTATTGTTACTTGTCATCTATAAGGAATTTTTGATAATATATGGCCTCTAATGGTTTTATTTCTCCTCTATGTAGCTTTATCCACCTGGTTTTACTTTGAGAAGCTATCTTTCTCAGCCTGTGAACAGATAAATCTTGATTCTATCCTGCTTTCCTTTGAGACTTGCTTTTCCAGTTTTATTTCTCTTAAAACCTGGTACAGTTAAGAAGAATTCAGGTGACTAAAACTTGGTTCATGGAAGTCCATTTCTTAGGATGCTCAATTTTGAGTTAGCTACTGAAGGACAGCATAGCGTTCTTTCCCTTTTGGGCGGGACACTATTTACTATGCCACTCCTCTATCACTTACACACTGAGTGTCACCTCTCTTTTTTATTCAACATTTTTTCTATGTATGGTGCTTGGGTTCTGTGGGATACCTACTGGGTCATAAGATATACATCTATTTTATTTAACAGAGCAGTAACATAATCAACAAAATTGACAAATTACTCAATGCCAGGCTGTTCTAAATGCTGTAAACAGAAACAAAGTAAATCCTCATGAAACTCATATTCCTGAAAAGAGGATAGACAATGAACAAATATACAAAAAGAGATGCAAGAGGAGATGGTGGGTTGGAAGTAGAATATACAAGTACATATAAAGTCTGGCATTTGTACTTTAAGTTTGGATGAAAATCATAAATTTGAGTTCCAGCCACAAAACTATGTAAAGTCACGTAGAAAGTGTGCATAGATGAAAACACAGTCTGAGGACTGAGCTCTGATGCCCTTTAAGATTTAGAGATTAAAAATATTAGAAGGAGCCAACAAAGGAAACAAAAAATCAATGGCAGGTAAGATAGGAAGAAAACCTAGAGGTGGTGTCCCAAAAACCAGCCTTTCAAAAACAGACAACAGTGTCATGCTGCAGATTGAAATTAATTTTGAATTTAAAAATGTGGAGATCATTGGTGGGGCTGGTAAGATCTCATTTGATACAGTTGTACTCAAACAGTGGAATGGAGTTGTCAGAGAATTAAGGAAGAGGACTTAAAGACAGTTCTTTTTTCAAATCATTTTGAGGATATTTGCTAGAAAGTGGAGAAGAGAAATGGGGCAATGACTGGGGGTGGAGAAGTGGCAAAAGAGAATTTTCATAAGATGGAAGATAATACAGCATGCTTTTAGGTTCCTGGGAATTAGTTAAGCCAGTAAAGAGATTAAAAATTATGATTCAGGAGAAGGAAGAATTCCTTAAGCATCATTATTAAGTTGCTGAGAAATGATGAGGTTTCAAATACAAGTGGAAAGTGTACCCACGACAGGAAAATGGACAATCCATGCATAATAACAGAATGGAACCAAGAGATTATGGGCACAGATGTAAGTAGGGGAGATGGAGAGGAAATGGGATAATACAGTGAAGGAAAATGTGGAACTTTCCTTTCCTCTATTTTCTGCATCATTTGGCTCCTATCTGACCTCAAAGCCTCTTCTACCTGCTACTCTTTTGCCTCCCCTCACCCACTTCCAATAAGCTTTTTATGCTTCAGAATATAAACTGCCTGCATAGTCCATTTTTTCTGCCTCTAGGTCTTCATTTGTCTGGTTATTTACCTTCCTCAATCTGTTTTCTAGCAAACTTGTACTCATTTTTCTTAAAATAAAGACTTTTTGTAAAAGTCTTAGCATATATTTCTCTGACTCATCCAGTAGCTTTGATAAAAAAATAAAAAATAAAAACTTAATGTATTGTATGATTCTCCACAAGGCTGTGCCTGCAAAAGTACCTGTTACGTTGAACTCAGTCATTTGTTGATTCCAGACACATATCCAATACCTACTGCGGGTTAGGCACTGTCCTAGGTATTGGGATACAGCCGTGCACCAAAGACCTTGCCTTTATGAAGCTTATGTTCTAGTGGGTTTCCTAGAGACCACGTCTTTAATGAAACACCACATCATTACAGTGATGTGTCAACTTTAGAATTTACATTTGCTTATTGTCTTGGTCTCACTTTCCTCTCTGGGGCTAGAATATACCTAATCAGAAAACAAGTTTGTAACTGTGTGCCTAACAGAACTGTGACTTAAAAATGTGGTTCTGCAGCTCAAAATCCTAATAGAAACCACCATGGTTTGAGGTTTCTCCCCCTAAGGATATGCATTTCTAAAGCTGCCATAGCATTTATGATGGAAATTATGGTAAAGCACATGTTTCTTAGAACCAGCTGAAAACTGACATACCAGGGCATTGGCTGCTCTATGCATTTTTGTTTGTTTCATCGGTTTTTGTTTTCTTTTTTTCTGTTTTGTTTTGTTTTGTTTTTGTCTACAAGGATCTGGACACATGGATCAGCATCTTCATATTCATTCGATTCATTATCCTTTCTGACACTGAATTGTTATCCACTGGTAGTCATTAATATTTGTAAGATAATTGTCAAATCTGAAGTAAAATTTGCATATGATTATATCCCCTCCCCTGAAAACAAGCAATCTACATTTTGCTATTAACAGGATTATTTAAAACAGACATGGTTTTACTACAACAGTGATCCATCATAACCAAGAAGGAAAATCTTACACCACCCTGTTCTAAATTACTAGAATCACTAACTTTATATCTCATTTTTGGAAGGCAATTCAAGATGCAAGTTTGTTTTCCATTACCTGACATGAGTTTAAGAAATTGATGAAACCATCTCCAATACAGCTTACGTAATTCAAAATATTGGCTGCATGTTGGCTCCAATTTATTCTCTGGGCCCAGGGAAAGTTTGAGCAAGACTTTGGAACTGTCTATTATTAAAGAAATGCTGAGAATTTAAGTGATCATTGAAAATTGGTAAAATATAAAATAAGTTTTAGACTTAAAATGGTACTTTTTCATCACCAAAATGACATTTAGAATATTTATTCTGAACAAATTCCTCTTCTCTTTCTTGCTTTCAGGATTTAACTGCAAGATAATTACACATATTGGGTTACCAACTCCTTTTTCTCATAGCACAGCATTAGGTATTGTCCCTTTTAGGATGAATAGCAGAGAGAGAAGGGTCAGTTACCCAGACCCCTGTCATTCTCTCCTTCATCTAGGATTATTTTAATGAAGGGGAGAATCCACATCAACATATTTCAGTTAAGAGAATAGAGGTCTGGATTCCACCTGATGCGTCTTTCCCCATCCATTAAAATCTGCTATCTAAACAGGAGAATTGTCATTACTCTTCTTGCATCAATCTTGCTCAACTGCAAATCCCTCAGTCTTTGTCTACAAGGTCAAAGCACGGAGTAACTGAAAGATAACTGCATGGGAAAGAAAGATGAAGACAGCCTTCATTCCTACCCCAAATTTCCAGTGTGCCCCAAATACACACACTTATGTATCACCTAATGTTACACTGAGGCCACCCTTACATTGCCTCCTTAGATCAATTTATTTGGAAAGGAGAAATAAACCCTCAATACTCTGTTACTAGGAAGGATAGATAGCAATTGGTTAAATAACTTTTGATTTGAATAAGTTCTGTCGTATTATTTCATGTATTTGAACATTTTGAAGTCATTTCCCCAAAGTCATTAATTCCCAAATCTTTCCTGCCTAGAGTTGTTTGTTTGTTTAAAAATATTTTATTATTGCAAAAAAGTTTATGTTTAGCACCGCATAAATTGTCACAAGCTGAACTTACCCATGTAACAAAACATCCAGACTAAGTAGAACATTCTCAGTACCTCAGTCACTTACCTGCTTCCTCACTGTCACTTCTCTCCAAAAGTTAATTACTATCCTGATGTTTAACAGCACAGATTAGTTCTGCCTGGCCTTGTACCATAGAGATTTTTTTCATATCTAAATACAATAAAATACCATCATTGATGCTGTAATCAAATCCAGTTTTGCCCAGATGTAGCAAAACTTAACATAATAGAAATCAATTTTTGAAATAATTGATACAAGTAGGAAGTAAATAAACCAATATATCTACTTATCCAGGAAATCCTGAAATTCTTTCAAAGTATTTGATTTTTAAAGCTACCTTGTGGGATTTTCTTCACTTATTAAAACACAAGCAGCTGATCTATATTTGTTTCCACTTCCATCTCCAAACCCCCCAGTAGACACAGTCTCCTTTTTGAGAATCAAATACTCCCATGCTTCTCTTCTGAATGGCTTACTTCTGAACTGCATACAAGCTGATGGTAATTATAACCAATATTTCAGGAACTAATGCTAAAACGAAATGTACCTGCAGTTTCCGACTGGGGAGGGACACTGTTTCTCTCTGTGCAGCTGCTTTGCTTTCTGCCCTTCTCGCCAACATCAGTACCAGCATCAGTTTTCTCCTGTGGTTTTCCTGTTGGGATCCAGCCAGGCTTCATTTCCTGCCTATCCAGTGATCCATCCCAGTCCTCTTAATCAGCTACTCTGCTGTGACCCGCTCCTTGGCTCCTTACCTCAGGCTCAGGAGACCTTGGAGCTTGAAAACCATGGGTTGTTTCTATCCTCTTTCTCTGATTTCCTTCACCCTTTCACATGGTCCCATATGAATATTAATAATCATATTTTCTTACTCAGAGATGTTCAGATATGGAAAGATCATGTCTTTGCTTTGGTTTAATCAGATACAAGAACAAGTAGACTTGTGGATACTGCACACTTTTGTAAGTGATCTGAACAGCAAGCTTTGAAGAGCTGATAGGCTGTCACTTCTTTAAAAAGTATATGATTTTTGTGATAAATATTATGTTTAGTAAAAGTACTGCCTAATGAGTATGCCACAAAATGTGTAAATTCATCACTGCTAATTGCATGTTCATTATAAAGCCTTTTCTATATAGCTTTGTTGGTTAAAATATTTCCCCATTGCACAGCCAAAGGGCACCTTTTCCACTGTATTCTATGTTATGATGGGAAGATGAGGGTGACATTCACACGGACTATAACTGGCCTTGTGCCCATCTAAATCCAGGATACTGGTTGCAAGTTAGATTTGGTAAGACATCATAATTATATTATTTTATTACACCCTCAGTATCTTCGGATAAACAATTCGACATTCCCTGCTGGGACTGGCAGTGTAGCCTATCTTAAAAATAGGAAGAGGAATTTATAAACTGGAAAAATTATTATTAAACACTAGCATACTATCACAATAATAAATAAATAGCACTAGAATGCTATTGTTCTCATGAGGTACTACTTAATTAGTGGAAAATCTTTGTAGGGCTACATGCAACCATTTGACTTAAAGCTAAAATGTGGCCTATAAAATGGCATTTAAGAATTCTACACTAAACCTGGTTTAGGATTCACACTGAAGTGCACTGGGGATGAAAACATGTATTTTCTTCCTTCAGTTCACTAAATTGTAGAAGTTTGTATTCTAGGCAATCCCAGAATTGGAGAAACCTAACACTAACATTGCTGGATCCTGTCATCAACAATTTACAAGAAAAGTAAAACAGGAACTTCATTGATTGAACAATAGCTAGGTATATTCCTATTGAAATAATCTCACATGACTGGAAAATGTCCTGTACAAAAGCTTTCTGAGGGGAAAAAAAAACCTAAGTAAATTTTCATTGCAATAGCTGGCAGTACAGTCTGTTATGTGGAGTTTTAAATTTACCTCAAAGGTATTCCTAGCTGTCCTGGGGTCTTCATTGTTTAAAATTAGTGATTACTTCAATAGAAATCAAATATATGCTAGGATGTTCAGCCTAATTCTCATTCTTCAGCTGCTGGGTGAATATTTTTTCAATTTTAATATTTAGATTGCCAAAGACAGATATAATTGGTCTAGTTTGCAGAAATATTTCATCATTTTCCTGGTCTAGCAACTAAGATATCAACTCTAAGTTAATAACAGTTCTACCTCACAGCACAATGCTGTGAACCATGTGGAAATCTCAGAAATTCATACTGACTAGACTATAACATGGAAATATGCTATAAATAAGGCATGTAACTCACCCTTGGTAAAGAGAAATATTGTAGAGTCAATCTAGTTTGTTATTTTTTTTAGCAGAACTAGTTTTTCAGTTCATTATAATGCCCCAGACCAGGATAAATTAACCAATTTATTCATTTTTCCAGTTTTCAGGCTATCTACCATATGTAAGACTCTGTATTAGGTACTGGAGTGAAATTCAAGGATGAATTAGACACAGCTATTATTTATTAGAAGTTCACATTCCGCCTCTAGTAGAAGATGGGACTACATCTTACAAAGTCATTCTTCCTCAACAAACATTTTGCAAGTTTGTTTTAGGAATAATTCAAATAGTTGGGCAGACATCGACTTTCTTAACACTATTAGACAAAACACATGTACCAAGAAAACTGTATGAGCATTTTGATTTCCCAACTTGTTCAATCCTGTTTTATTGAAACAAAGACGGGAAGAAAAGCAAATGGAAAATAAGAATAATAAAATTAAACAATGTTTATTATACACCTATTACAGATAAATCTCAAAAAAAAAGTGCCTTTAGTAGAAAATAAAGCCATAAAGAAAATGGAAGAGGAATGGGAAACGTATTGGAAAGGGTAACAGGGGCTTCAAGATTAAAAATTTTTGAGAAAATTTCTCATCTGAGCCCCAAGGAATTAAAAACAGAATATATTTGCTGGACTAGATATTATAATTAGGTAGGAGGATGAGAAAAGAAATATGCTAACTCAGGGAAAGCTAAATGGACAGAATGCAATTTAAGAGCTATTTAGGTAGAGAGGGAGAGGAATGACAGGCAGAATGGAAGACAAAGGAATAGTTGAGTATCAGGGACAGAATTAAAGGTAAGAGGTGCAGAAAAACAACTATGGTCTTGTTAGACAACAGGTTGTCATATCTGAAGAATACACCAACTCATGAAGAATAAACACACAGTAACAGCAAAAGAAAAAGATTTATAGAGCAAACATAGTGTGTCTCTTGTGTATTGTGATCAATATATTTTTTTTTTCTTAAGGAAAACCTCCTTCCAAAATATAAACAACATGAAACCACTTGAGAAGTGGTGAATAAGCAATTGTTTCACATTCAAATGTCTATCATATCTTTTGCCAGAGAAACTTTCTCACCAAAACATTGCTTATTCACAAGATTTAAAAAAAAAAAAAAAAAAAAAAAGACTATCAAAACATACTTAACCCACTGTTCATTCTTTTTCATTGTTTATCTGAATTGAGATTTGAGACAACGCTGAATTTATGGTTCATACAAGTAAATCTACATTTCAAGGTAGATCAACTCCTTTCCATAGTATCCCAATACAAGATGCAGAACATTCCTGAGGGATTACACAACTGTTTTCTCAGTCAAATGTTATTGGACTTCCACAACCTGAGGCAGTAATCTTCCTGAAAGGCACATCCTGGAACAACTAATCACTATATTTTGTAGTTGTAAAACTAGAAAAAATATCAAGGCAAAAAGTTCACATGTACATGCTTTCTTAGATTAATGGAACAGTTCTGATCTCACTGGCCACCAATAAAGATGAACCAAAGATGTTCATCTTCCAGCAACCACATAATTTACATAAAAATGACATAAATATCATCAACTGCTGTTGAATGAGGATATGTGTTGATATGTGTCGTAAAAATCCTTAAACCACAACGAACGTCTTTAAATATGATTCGTGTTGCTTTGCTTAACCAAACTCTGCTTGCATTCATTTGATATTAGAAATATAAAATTCAAATGTGACATAGGACCTAAACATAAGTTGTTCCTGTGGTAAGAGCAAATACAAAATTGTAAGAAAACACAGAGGATTTTCTTCCCTTCTTTAAAGCTAATGAGTTTTTTATTAAATGTGTTAAGTGTGCAAAGATTTAAAATAGAAACTGTTTAATCCATATGATTCCAGTTAAGCTGGTAGTAGTGGTAAGGTAGGTCAAACATAGAATGTCATTTTACATTTAAACTCAGTTTTAGGTCGGATTGGAAGTCATATGTATATGACTTTCTATGTATAACAGCATACATATCTACATATTTACACATACATACAAATGTGTGATATATACACACACATATATATACATATGTGCATGTATACACAAACATTATTGCATGAAAGAATTGTTTAAATAATGAGAAGGCCTATAAAGATTTTCTGTATACCATTATACTTACAATCAACAATAATGTATTATATCCTTAAAAATTGCCTAGAGGGTAAATCTGATGTTATTTGTTCTGATCACAATTTTATAAATTGGAAAATGTAGTTTTAATGAGTAACTTAAAATGTCTGAGTCAGAAAAGTCTTAAGAAGAATAGTAAAATATGCTGGATTAAGTGATATTTCACATAATTAAGAATTCTAACAAAAAATCAGCAAGAAGATTTTACTTTATCAAGGAGATCTAAAACCAATGCTTTTGCGAGGTGCATTAAAATAATACTTTATTTCCAGGTGCTCCAGTCCCCTATAATTACAAAATAATAACATTTTCACAATACTCTGCATCAGGTATTTTTCTAACTGCTTCGCAACCGTTAACCCATTTAATCCTCACAAGAAACTTGTGAATCAGGTACTATTTTTATTACCTCCATTATACAGACAAGAAAACTATGGCACCAGAGAGGTGAGAAACTTGAATTAGTAAATGTCAGATTTTGATACTGAACTAAGGTAGCCGGGAAACAGAATCTGTGATCTAAACTACTGTACTACAATGCCTTCCTCAAAATGCCATTATATGATTCTCTCCATTGTGTAGGAAAGGAAAACCACCAAAAAAATTCTAAACTCCATTTCTTAGTGTTTTTTAATCCAACATAAGTAAAGGTATCTACTCAAATATCTACTTTTTCATCTATTGATAATTCTCTCTTGGATGTCAAAAATGTTGCCATTTATGAGTATCTGGGAAAATGTGGTATTGAAAGAGGTTTAGAAAATTGAGGTTGGCCACTGAGAGAAATACTATGCTAACATCTACACTTGAAGAGTTTGCACATTTCTTCATTGATTCATTGATTCAGCAAACATTTGTTGAGCATCTACTACAGAGATGTAACTATAAACCAAAACTTTCATTGTGCAGAATTCATCTTAAAGAGAGTCATTATAGCTAGATCAGAGAGTATAACAAATTATCCATTGGTTATATACAGGAGACAACTCAAAATTAAATAAATGGACAAGTCTAAAGTTATAGATTAGGGATCACTAACAAAGAAGTAATAATAAAAATTTTGAGAATTGATGAATACTCCTAAATTGTAATAAGGAACTTTAGAACCTGAAGTCATTTTTAGGAAACAGTCAAAACTGGAGGAAGAGAAAAAGAAAGGAACCAAGAATGTAACCAAAGATTTAAAGAAAGAGTCAACTCAGAAAATATATTAGAAGTAAAAGGCTTAACCAAGTATGTCAAATATGGCAGAATGTCAAAGAAATAAAGGATTTGCAAATCTTAGATTAATAGCCTGATATTTCCAGAGAAAGATTTCATTAAAGTAGCGAAGTAGAAGACAAAGAGGTAAAGAGAAATATATACAATTAAAGCAAACATCCAGCAACATAAAAAAAGAAGCAATTAAAAAAATTGGAAGGAAGGAAGGAAGGAAGGAAGGAAGGAAGGAAGGAAGGAAGGAAGGAAGGAAGGAAGGAAGGAAGGAAGGAAGGAAGGGAGCTAGAGAGAAGAGAAAAGCCAAAATATGTTATATTGTCATCACTTTTTAATGCATGAGTTAACTATGAATGTCTACTATGGTAGCTTCATAATGTGCCAACTTGTCTAAGTTGAACTACATTTCCCAGAATCCCCTTTTTGTTTTCATGTAGGGTGGGTCACAAGAAGGAGTCCTACAAAATATCTGGGGCACCAAAGGAAAACAACAGCCATTTATAACTCACACATTTTGTCACTTATCCGCTGATTCTCCTCAGGGTATCCCTTTCCTTTCTTCTAGACCTATAACCAGAATCAGGTCCCAGCTAAACCAAAAGTGTGATTTACAAAATGTGACCTACAATTTGACATACACATCAAAAGAACTGCATGATTTTTCTAGTATATATTGGCAGAGGCCCAGGCAATATGTATTAGAATGCATCTTAAGTTTATGAGATCAAAGTGAAAGGCCTAAAAGTCAGAATAAATTTACTGATATGAGAATAAATTTATTGAAATAGAGATTTCAGATTTGATATATTAGCAGGAGCAGCTAGGAATGGCTGTATAATTTGTCTGATTGATTAACTGGTATATAACAAAAAGGTAGTCTACATTAAATGAAGTTGATATGCCAGAATTTCCTTTATAGAAGTAGAGCAGGGGTCAGAAAATATTTTTCTGAACATAATTTTTTTTTCTTTTGTAGGCCATATTGTTTTTGTTGTGACAATTCAACTCTGCCATCATTGC
The DNA here is from genome assembly GCF_047675955.1 of Chlorocebus sabaeus. Lineage (NCBI taxonomy): Eukaryota > Metazoa > Chordata > Mammalia > Primates > Cercopithecidae > Chlorocebus > Chlorocebus sabaeus. The sequence goes on from NC_132910.1 coordinate 58,775,354, forward strand.
ATGAAAGAAGACATAGAAAGTATGTAAATGAATGAGCATGAATATGTTACAATAAACATTTACATCTGTTTACAAAACACCTATTTACAAAATACAAAATTATAAACATCTATTTACAAAATAAGTAGTAGGCTGGATTTGCCTCAACACTGTAGTTTGCTGACACCTGCTATAGAGGAAGGTATCCAATGGCTTAGGGAGATTGGAATCTTAGAATGAGTTTATCATGACTGATCTGCTCACCTACCTCATGAGGTTCCAGAGAACATGACCTTCACTATGACTTTCAGAAACAAATGAGCTCCAGCATCCTGTAATGGCTCTCCCCTGAAGGGCACAAATTACACTGGAAACCACTATCATCACACTGAGATCTCTAAATATGATGAGAATAATGAGTTTCCAGGTGGGCAGGTGCTGAGGGGAGCACTGACATTCTAAATGCAAGGTGGGTGTTATTAATCTAATGGACAGTAGAGCCAAGGCACTAACCAGAAGAGTCTGACTTACAAAGATCTTTGACATTAGCTATTATAGTTGATCATGACGTTCTTAGAACTGAAGTAAAAACAACCTGCTAAAATATCCTGGTAAAATCTTACTTGATTTGCTTAATCAGAAAAGCTCTAAGTCTAGTGAGCTAAAGTCTGACTTAAACCATGAAAACAAAGAGGTTCAGCCCTTCAATGAATTCTCAATTTGAGCCAGTTCACAGACCCAGAGGCTTTGAAATGAAGAGAATCTAGGTCCCCTTGAGCCAGTTACAGTGTGACTTTGCATTGGGGAAGGAGAAATAATAAGATCTGGGGGGATTATTAGGCCTTGGCTCTGAACTGACACTAATTCCTAGAACCCAAAATATCACTGTCACTGAGGTCCACCAGTGAGACTGGGGGCTCTTGGAGATGAGGTGATTCGTGAAGTTTTAGCTCAAGTCGATCTCATAGTAGGTCCCTGAGGTCCCTGTGGTTATTTTTTCAGATACAGAATGCATAACTGGGATAAACATACTCGGTAATTGGAAGAATTCACACATTGTTTTCCTGATACGTGCAACAAGGTCTATAATGGTAAGAAAGGACAAGTGAAAGCTACTAGATATGCCTTTACCTACAACAGTGTAAACCAGGAACAATATCACATACCTAGAGGAATTGCAGAGATTAGTCCCATGACAGACTTGAGAGTTGAAAGGGTAGTCATTCCTACCATATCCACATTCAACTCACCTATTTGGCCTGTGCAGCAGAGAGATGGATCTTGAAAACTGGTTGCCAAGTAATCAGTTGTACATGGAGTAGTTGTATCATATTAGACAGAAGCATAAATATTAGTGTCTTTACACTGAGTTTAAAATGTAGTTTAAGGAGATGTGTATGAGTGACAAGTTGGCAAACGCAGGTTGTAGTGGCTTTGTAATATGTCAGATAGCTGAAAAACTACATTTCCCAGAATTCCCTTTCCCATAATAGTTTGGTTAAGGTGGACCACAATAAAGATTCTTATGGGAAATTTGGATGACGGAAGTGAAGCCACAGCTGTACCTGTCACTTATCAGATGACATGAGGCAGAGGCCAGCCCTGCGACTTCTCCACCTTGCCATGGATACTCCCTCAGCTTCTCTGACTTCTGGGCAAAACCTCTGCAGGACATGCCACCAAGGTTAGAGGGAAAAGACATGAATACAGGTTTTGGCCCATCCTCATGAACTACAGCTCATACTCATATTTCCTCACTTGTTTTTATTCTCCCCATCTTAATTCCATTTTCCCTTTCTGATTGTCTACCTTGTGGAGTTCAAGCTCCAGCTTCAGACAAGAAGATTGAAAGCCATACAAAGACTATTCAATCCAACCAGCTTCCACAGTGGCATATGGTAAAAACCTATTTAAAAATTACATCCTAGTTTTTCTGCTTCTTTGATTGAACACAAGTTCATACAGTAAAGAAAATAAATATTAGAGGCACTGGAGAGAGGTTTAAGAGCTGTTTTCCCAGCTTTTATAATTATAATTCCCCAGGTGGAGAAACAGTCTTTAGAATACAAGTGGAGAGATTTAGAATAACAAGAAAACTTTTGTTCTCTAAACTTAAGGGAAAGGAGATAATCTAGAAAGAGAAAAGTCAACATGAAAACAATATTAGATTTGAGAGTTCATTTTGTGGCACTTGAATTTGTAGAAAAGAGGGCTGGGTCTCCTGCAGCAGAAGAGCAGAATGTGACAATTGGGAGTTTGATGGTGGTAACGGCTCAGGAAAAATGGTATGAAGTTCTCTAAGGAGTAAATAACTACATATTTTTAAAGAATAGCAGGAGTGACCCAGCTGATAATGGATATTATGAATTCATCCTATTAATGTTCCTTTCCATATCCTATCTCTGTACTTAAAGAGAAGACTGCAGACAGCAGGGGTAATTCAGAGGGAGAGAGGCAGAACAGAGGCAGAGCAGAAGCCAAGTCTAGGAGCCTAGGGTGGTCCCAGGAAGTAGCATTCAAATAGTGAACTATGGTGACCATTACAGGTCAGGGTTCTACTAAGTTGGAACAGGTCTTTGGACATTTCTGTATTGAGTGTCTAGCATGTTGTGGATGAGCAACAAACTCCTTGGATATTACAAATTGGGAGGAAAAAAGGTAATCAGTAAAGAAATTGTTAAAGAGAAAAGCATCAAGCTCAAAACTTGACAGACAAGAGTGATCTATAATGGTGAGTTCCTCAGTGTGCAAAATAGAGATGAATAATATGTGCTATAGTTTGTGCACACTTTTTCAGATAATCTGACTGTAGTTTCTTCTTCTAACCTATAAAAGCTCATGAAGAAAATGCCAGATTCGACCTCTTAGTCTATTGTCTGATCTATGTTCTTTGAAAACAATTTCAGGTGCATGTTTCTCTCCCTAAGCCTCCCTAAGCCCAATATCCTTAATAAATGTTTTCCAAAACCCTGCTGTTTTCCAGAAACACCATTAGCCTTTTGTATATCTAATCCAAATCTTCTGCTATTTGTCTGTAACCTCTTACACATTCTGTCATTGCATTTGAATCACTTAAACCTGCATTAAAGTTTGGTGAAGTTTAAGGGAAATATTTTTTTCTCTAGGTTTACTTTACTTAATTTTCTTACGTTTAAGATTTTATCACACTTATTTTTGTAAGTATTGAAACTCATGACAATGAGTCCATTATTACAATGAAGATTCATATCAAAAATAAATTAAAAGGTCAGTATCTAAAAATTGGTCTATGAATGCATGTGTCTTTACTTTACCTAAATTAATTATTTACTCACCAGTATCTTCTCCCCATAGGTAAGCACCTGAGTTTACCCTAGGATCAGGTCAAACTAGCAATCTGTCATTTGACTGCCCCTCTCCTCTTATAATATTTCTCCTGAAATTTTTTCATTTTCAAAAAATTTTTTAAGCAAAATGTTTCATGGAAGTCCTCTGTAATCATTTAAAAAACTAATCTCTAAGAGACTGACGCTTCTGAGATACCATCACTTTTTCTGCTATTGCCATATACGAATTGCATGCTGTGCCAGGTGTGGATTGTTAAGCCCTGAAGCGTGGATCATATAGTCCTCCAGGGTTTGTTTTGGGTGTTTTGTTGTTGTTTTCTTCTTTTTTCAAATACTGAGGACATAACTTGTGTTTAACAAATACTACATAACAATAGCGGATTTCGTTTGCAGGTGGGATTATTCCATTTGAGAAATAGAATTTTGTCATGTGAACTTGCCAACAAATTCTCCCTCTTCTCAGGGAGAAAATGTCCTAACCCACTCTGCCCTTGAATTCAGATTAGTTCAGATATACAATTTATTCTTAGACATGTATTCTACAGTACATCAGGGTATAAAAAGTCAGTGATAATATAATGTTCCTGGAAATTATGGTATGCTGCCTGATAACAGCAAGAGGTTATTACCATAAAGACATTTGAACACATTTCACAATGCCCGACCAGCAAACAATGGATGTCCACAGCCATACAGCTACCATCACCTTCTATTAAAAACACAGATCATACAGATGTCTGATAGTCTCCAACTTAGCTCTGTCTAGTGGAATGTCACATCAGTTTTTTCTTAACTGATTTGATTCATGTGGTATGAATTTATTGAATGCCTACTATATGTTCAGCACCATTTTTGGTAATAATGACAAGCAAATTAACAACATCCATGTCCTTCCTCAAAGAGAACAATTTTGGCTAGGCATGGTAGCTCATGCCTGAAATGTTAGCACTTTGGGAGGCCAAGGTAGATCATGAGATCAAGAGATCGAGACCATCCTGGCCAACATGGTGAAACTCCATCTCTACTAAAAATACAAAAATTAGCTGGGCATGGTGGCATATGCCTGTAGTCCCAACTACTCATGTGGCTGAGGCAGGAGAATTGCCTGAATCCAGGAGGCAGAGGTTTCAGTGAGCTGAGATTGCGCCACTGCACTCCGGCCTGGCGACAGAGCAAGACTCTGTCTCAAAAACAAAAAACAAACAAACAAACAAAACAATTGTATAGAGAAGACAGATGTGTACATAAATAACTGCAATATGGCATGGTGTGATAAATGCTCAGGCAGTAATTTTTACAAGGTATTGTTACAGGATTCTTGGGGTGTTGCTTCATCAGCCAGAAACCTCTGTAGTCAGTGGCACCTTTGCCCAAGTCCTCTGTGGCTGGTGGCACCTTTGCCTGAGTTTTGCTCTGACCCAGTGGGCTTGTTCTGCCCACTCAGTCTGGCAGGCTGCACTCAGTTTCTGCTACCAGCCTGGATCCCACACCTGCCAAGGGTCAGCCAGGTAAAGGGGCAAGGGGTGTGTAAGCTAGCCTGGGGTCTAGCCACTGCACACAGCCAGGCATGCTAGCTGAGGTGGGGCAGGTAGCTCCAGACTCCAGCATGGGTGCCAGCTCCCTGGGAAGCTGTGACTGGACAAGGCATACCATAAGCAGTTTCCGTGGCTGACACTGGGGAATGTGGTGTAGCACCCAGAAGCTTGGAGATACCAGGAATCACAGCACCCTAAAGAGAATGTCACAGCCCATCTTCAGCAAGCAACTAGATCTGGGCTCCCTGCAGAGCCACAGCTCTTCATTCCTTCTCCTTTCTCTCCTTGTCACCTGCAATGTGGTGGGCAAGGGGTATGTTTCAGCCCTGTTTGTTTTATATATCTTTTAGTCCCACCATTCAGAGGGTCCTGAATTCTTGTCCTGTATCCAAGAAGAATGAGGTATGCAGACAAGGGGAGGGTGAGCAAGACACAGAGGAGCTTTATTGAGCAATTGAACAGCTCAGAAGAGACCTGCAGTAGGCAGCTCCTCTCTGTAACCAGGATGTCCCAATGAGTGCTCAGGTATCAGCAGAAAGGGTAGCTCCTCTCTGCTAGGCAGGTCCTCCTGACAAGTGTCCAGCTCTCAGCAGAGACAGTTGTTCCTCTCTGCAGCTGGTTGTCTGTCATTTCCTTGAATCTGGCTGAGTCCAGGGCTTTTATGGGCCTCAGAGAAGAGGAAGTGCACGCTGATTCGTCCATGGGCAGCCATGGGTGGGGCCGGAAAAGGCACCACAAGATCCCACATGGGTTGAGGATCTGGCAGCCCAGCCCTCAGGCTTCAGGCCCTCCCTGGCTTGAAGGTGGAGCTTCACCCAGGACCCACCCTCTTCCATCCAGGAGCCTGTCTTCCTCCTGCCACCATTCATGGTGCCCAGGCTGTTTGTGCCAAGCAGAGCCTTCAGGCCAGCACCAAGCTGCACTTGGCACCCCTTCAGCCTCCCTCTCATAATCATTGATGCCCAAATTCCAGCGAGGGTTGAGGGGACAGGGTGCTGACAGTGGGGAGATGCAAGGCAGCAGGAGAAGACACTTCCAAGCTTGAAGGGGCAAAGCGGGGGCCTTTCCAGGCCCCCAAGAGTCCAGAGGCACGTGGGTCTGCAGCCACAACTTGTGTGGATGCAGCCACAACTGGGAGGGCAGACCTCCTGCCTGCTGCCAGCTCCCACTGGCTTCATGGAACACAAAACCACCTGAAGCCCATCTCTGCCTCTCGACCCCTCTCTACCCTGCCCTCCATGCCCAAACACATTGCTCCCACTCCAGAGGGTGACTTGGCCCAGCTCCATCCCAGAGGCTCCCTGGTCAGTAGGCAAGAAGCAGGTGGTGTGGTGTCCCTGACCAATGGCACACAAATGAACCTGATGCTCCCACGGACAGCCTTGCAAGTCCTGGCTGTGCCTTCAGCCAGGTGCTCATGGGCCCCTGGGATGCAGTGAGGAGTGAGGTTGAGGCCACAGCAGAGGCCCCAAGACTGGGAGCAGGTCCTGTCCAGTCATGCAAGGGTTGGAGTGATGCAGTCAGCTGCTTCAGGGGCACGGGGCACAGGGGACCCCCAGCCACCACTGCTGCTCCTACAACCACTCCTCTGGCCACAGCTTGTGCCTCCCCACTGCAGCTGATGTGATGGCAGTGGTCACTCCAGACAGCCTGTAATGCCATTGGTACCATGACAACACAGAAGGGGAAACACTAAATTCTGTCAATCTCTAGATTTTTCAAGGTATTTCTTCCATAATAAAGTACCAACTTTTCAAGAAAGTAAATTCCCATCATCGTTAATACAATAGGAATTTGTGTCAGAAGCGTCTTCTCTTCTACCCCAACATCACTGTAACTTTATTTGTTTCTTTCTTTTCTCCTTACAAATGTTTCTTGGGAAAGAATGGCCTTACTTATAAGAATTGACTTACTTGAAGACAGTTGATTGTGGGGTAGGATTTAGGTCCCTAATCTCACTCCCCTAATGACTTTCCAAGCTTCTGAAATGCCTACTATTCATGCTTTAGCTTTATTTCAACTAAACCTAGCAAAGTTCTATAAACTGTTTTTTAAATTCAAAGATCCGTGGAAGTAAAGCATGTTTAACCATACGAATGTCTCACAAAATCTCAAAAAAAAAAAAACCCTACATCTAAAATTAAACTCATGACTACTCCTACTAATCTGTTTCTTCTTCAGTCTTCCCAGTCTTTCCAAGTTACCTTCCATGTACCTAGCTGCTCTTGCCAGGAATAAGAAACTCATCAGATTTTCACCCACTCCACAAAAACTGTTCTTTTCAAGATTTGCCAAAGTTCCTATGTTGCTAAATCCAACATATATTGGTCTATTCTCAATATTCTTCTTATTTGACTTATCTGAAACACTTGATACAGTTGATCACTTCTACCTTGAAACACTTTCTTTATTCAGCTCTCTGGACACCACCCTTTTCTTTTTTTTTTCTTTTTTTCTTTTTCTCTTTTTTTTTTTTTAACATACAGTTTGCTCTTGTTGCCCAGACTGGAGCACAATGGCACAATCTCGGCTCACTGCAACCTCCGCCTCCCGGGTTCAAGCAATTCTCAGCCTCCCGTGTAGCTCGGATTACAGGCAACTGCCACCATGCCCAGCTAATTTTTGTATATTTAGTGGAGATGGGGTTTCACCATGTGGACCAGGCTGGTCTTGAACTTCTGACCTCAGGTGATCCACCCACCTTGGCCTCCCAAAGTGCTGGGATTACAGGCCTGAACCACCGCGCCTGGCCACCACCCTTTTCTTTTATGATATTCCTCTCAACTTATTGTTTACTCCTCTTCAAAATTCTTGTGTGTGTGTGTGTGTGTGTGTGTGTGTGTGTGTGTGTGTGTGTGTGTTTGAGATGGAGTCTTGCTCTGTAGCCCAGGCTGGAGTGCAGTGGCGCGATCTCGGCTCACTGCAAGCTCCGCCTGCTGGGTTCACTCCATTCTCCTGCCTCAGCCTGCCAAGTAGCTGGGACCACAGGCGCACACCACTGCGCCGGGCTAATTTTTTGTGTTTTTAGTAGAGACGGGGTTTTACTGTGGTCTCCATCTCTTGACCTCGTGATCCACCTGCCTCGGCCTCCCAAAGTGCTGGGATTATAGGCGTGAGCCACTGTGCCTGGCCCAAATTCTTAACTAGTTTCTCTAATTCTGACTCCTGAATGGTGAAGTCCCCCTGGGTTTGGCACGTGGATCTTTCTCTTTTTCTTTTTATCCAAACACATTCCCTTGACAATCTCAATCAGTCACATGTCTCTTAAGACCATGAGCCTTGCTATGGGCTCAAATGTGCTGCCCTTCCAAAATTCGTATGTTGAAGACCTAACCGCCAGCACTTCAAAATGTGACTGTATTTAGGGATAGGGTCTTTAAAGACGTAATTAAGTTAAAATAAGGCCATTAGGGTGTACCCTAATCCAATATTAGTGTCCTTATGAGAAGATATTAAGACACAGAGGGAAAATTGTGGACACAGGGAGAAGACAGCCATCTACAAGCCAAGGAGAGATGCCTGAAAAAAGTCAATCCTACAAACACCTTTATCTCAGACTTCCAGACTCCAGAACTGTGAGGAAATAACTTTTTGTTATTTAAGTCATCCAGGCTGTGGCACTTCATTATGGCAGTCCTTACAAATTAATACAAGCTAAATATATACATAAACTTAGTCTTTTATATCCAACTGCTTACTCTATATCTCATTTTGGATGACTCAAGAAGCATCTTAATATATCCCAAACCAAGTTTCTCATCTAAGGAAATGGCAAAACCATCTCTCCAGTTGCTCACACCAAAAAGTTTGCAGTCATTCTCAACTCCTTTCTTTCTCTCACACCATGTCAACCCACTAGCAATCGTGTAGGGTCTACCTTCAAAATAGGTCCAGAAGACAGCTACATCTCACTCCCTCCACTGATGCCACCCTGGTTCCAGCCACCATGATCCCTCAATGGGATTATTCCATAAGCCTCCTAACTGGCCTCCCAGTTTCTGCTGTGGTGCCCAATTCATTCAATTTTCAACATAGCTTGCACAGTGATCTGAGTTAAACAGAAGTCAGATCATGCCATCTGTCTACTCAAAACCTTCCAGTGATTTTTAGCTCTCACTCCAAGTAAAAACCAAAGTCCTTACAATGGCAAAAAAAAAAACAAAAACAAAAAACAAAAAACAAAAAAAAAAAACCTCCTATATCACCAGTCTTCTTGCCTTTCTGATATCATTCCCTACTGCTTTTCCTGTCACTCTGTTATCCTTTGACAGTCACTACTCCAATCTTGGTTTTGTATGTGCTGCTCCCTTTGCCTGGATTGCTCCATACGCATCTACACATTGCTCAGTCTTTCACCTTTATTTACATTCTTCATATAGTTACTCAAACATCACCTTCTCAGTAAGAACTAATGTACTGTGATCAGTATATTTAAAACTACAGCTTTCCCTTACTGCTTAGCCTGGCTCTAACCCCATTTATTTTACTCCATAGCATGTATCACCTTTAAACATACTTTATGTTTTTCTTTTTATTTCCATTTATTTATTTATTTATTCATTCATTTATTTATTTATTTAGATTTTTTTTTTTTCTGTGGCCCAGGCTGGAGTGCAGTGGCAAAATCTCAGCTCACCACAAGCTCGGCCCCCCAGGTTCAAGTGATTCTCCTGCCTTAGTCTCCTGAGTAGCTGGGTCTACAGGTATGTGCCACCATGCACAGCTAATTTTTGTATTTTTAGTAGAGATAGGGTTTCACCATGCTGGCCGGGCTGGTCTTGAACTCCTGACCTCAAGTGATCCTCCCACCTCAGCCTCCCAAAGTGCTGGAATTACAGGTGTGAGCCACAATGCCCAGCTTACAGATTTCTTAATTAAAATATTTTCTTAATTATATAATTCTTAATTATATTACTTTTAGCTTATCTCACTTACTATACGCCTGCCCCACTCCCCACAACCACCCAATTAGAATGTAAGTTCTGCAACATCAGAGCTTTTTTGTTTGTTTGATTCACTGTTTAAATTCATACAAGGCAATCAATAGATTTATGTTCAGTGAATCATATATTATTATTGGTGTAATTTAAGACTTGTCTATCCATTAGACTGTAAAGTCCATAAAAAGAGGAACAACGTCTGTTTTGCTCACCACTGTATTTTTAATACCTAGCATTGTCACAGGCTAGAAAGTTATTTAAATATCATTTTACCAATAAATAAATGAATAGATGGATTGTACTTCGGAATGAATTATTTCAAAAGAGATTTAAAAGCCCATCACCTTGAAAGTGACTTACAAACATGCAACTAAATGTGAATCAAATCAATTATTTATTGATAAAAGTAATAATAACATGATGTAATGTAAAAGAATATATCATTACAGAAAATCACTTAGCTATTCAAAATAAAACATTCAAAGATAAAGTAAATCTTGTAAACATAACACTGGGTGATATACAGCAAATTTCAGAAAAATACATGTATTGTGCTATCTACCTTATGAATGTAAAGCATGCAATATGACTCAGCTTATTGCTAAGAGAGATACGTACATGCAAAACAAAAAAAAAGAAAGAAAGAAAGAAAGAAACGCATGTGAATAATAAGTACCAAATTCAGGAGAATATATATCTCAACAGGAAAAGGAGGAGATTATAATTAGGAAAAGGCACATGAGAGATTTCAACAGTATCTGTAACATTTTCTCCGGATAACTAGTTGTGAATACATGGCTGCTCATTAAAGTGTTATTTACACATTTTTGTTTGTCTGAAATAATTCCAAATAATTCCACAATCCAAGAGAAGCTTTAAACTATCTCCATGTTTCTCCGTGTTTTTTCTTTGCTATCCTACTTAAGCTAGCTCTTTAGTGTTCCCCGGGAGGCATAATCACACTGTCAATGATCAAGTTGCTTGCTCATTCAAAGTTTGCCTCTTTCTGTTGTGCACTGAATTCTAACTAATGTTAACACTTTGGTATATGGAGAAAAATCATTTCCTTGAAAACTGGTTTTTATTCCTTAAAATAAGCTGTCATCTAATATCATGTATGTGTCTACTCTATAATAGCTATTAATAGAAATAAAGTTAAATTAGAAACATGGCTGGGTTTCTTTCATCTATATTTCCAGAAGAATGATCCTGAGGAAATCACTAAATACAGTTTCCAGTCCAAATAACATGTATTCTTATTCGACCAACCAGTGTCACTCATGGCTGCATGTGGTTCTTAACTCTTAATATTCAAGGCCTGAAGGATGTATGAAGGGGGAAAACATTGTCACAAAAATTTTGGCAAGAGATTAAAAGTGCCAACAAAAAATTTAAATGTGATTAATCATTTTATGTGGGAGAGCCTACTATGGTATGAGAAAACCACAGATTATAAAGCTTAAAATGACACTTAGCAATGAGCCCTGTAATGTTACAGAGAGAAAAACCATATCTAGTTAGTAGAGTTTGTGTCAGATCTTATGTTTACCCAGATTCTAGACTATTACTCTAAGCCCTTTTCCCAGAAAACACAGTCTAGTGATATCTCCAGAAGGAAAGCAAAGGACCTCCCTTTTTGAGAAGTCTGTTGGCTCCTGCTAGGTATGTTAAAGATGCCATCATTTTTCACTTTCACAATGACTTCATAAGTTAGGAATTATAAATACATTTTCTTAAAGAGCAAACTGGGCTCAGAGAGGCTGTGCCACTTGCCCTACCTCCCAAAAGAAACAAGTGAGAAGACCAGAATCTAGGCAGGATTTGTCCAAGTCCAGAGATGTGCTTGCTCCACTCTGCCTGCTCCTCTAAATAACCTAGTAATGAGCTGGGAGGAGGAAGGGGATATTATAGCAATCATCAATGCCCTGTGGTCTAAATGTCTCACCCAAAGAGGTGAACATTCTTGTTATAATGGTTTGTGGTTCTCTAAAGAGTCACAGTACATAATAGGATATACACTATATCTGTAGTTTTACATTTTCATAGGACACGGAAGTAATCTGCGGGAAAAATGTCTAAAAGTCTCTTTAGGGGAGCAATAATGAAAAAAAAAAAAGCGTAAGAAACACTTCTCTATATGTTTCAAAAACAAAAATGCAAGTCAATTTTGAAGTCATTTCTCAGATTGTACATACAAACTCAAAGTCAAGGTATGTGTTTCTCAATTCTATTGAATATATGTTTTCAAGCATCATTGGTTCTTTTCTTTTATTAGCCACAGGTTTTATGCTGGTCAAAGCATGGGTTTTAGAGTCAAGTGGATTTATCAGGTTGTCAAATCAGCTCAACTACTCATAAGTTTTGCAATTACTTGAACTTTCTGAGTTTCATCTTACAGGACCATTGAAATATTGAAATGCAATAGCATGTGAAATGTCTAACATAAAGTAACTTTCAATAAATGTGAATTCTTTCCCCCACATTGGGCTATTAATTTCTTTGGGTCGTAAATCTCTATTATAGGAAGAAGAATGTAAGAATTGGTTACAATAAAGGCTGTTTTACTTTGGGGAAATAACTGAGTATTTTTGACCTTCATAGAATTATGCAGCTTCCAGGTGGTTGTGGTTTAGTATTTGAGCATTTAGAAAAATAGGAGAGAGCTGTAGAAGAATGTAGTAACAGAATTTGTTGGAGTATTATAAAGGAGAACTTTAAATGGACTGTGACAGAGGAAAAAGTAAATAAAACACTTATTTCAGTCATTACCATTAGTGGTCAGAAGAGCTTGTATTTAAATAGTGAAATCGCAGAGAATAAATATCTTAAAGGAAAGAAAGGAATAGAAAGCAGGTAAACTGACCTTTATCAAGATTTATGTTTCTAATGTTGTGATATAGCATACATAATATGCTTCAATGCAACTGTTTGAATTCCAGAATGTTTTCAGTGGAGGACTGTATCTCCGCCCCATTGTGCTAGCTTAAGAACATGACAGTTAGAATTGTAATCTTCATAATTTTCATATTTAATATCTCCCCTTTCCGTAATATAAAAATTTAGTTAAACTTGTGCCCCAATTCAGATTTAATTCAAATAAATATATTATCTCATATCTGTAAGCTTAAAAATATCTTCACCAACAAATTTCATATTTCGAAGAACTTGCTTTATAGGTAAACTAATATTAATACTCATGTTTATCTTTCTATATTAACATAATTGTCTTAGGTTCTCCCCTACAATTTTAAAAGGGCATATATCAAGTAGAAAGGATTATATATACAATAAAATATAATATATATGTAGAATATACATTTTTATTGAACAATGAATGTGTATATGCCTGTTCATCTAAATCTTATGTCTTATGTATTTGACAATCTTGCTGTGATAATCACATAGGCATTAAAAATTGGCACATTTTATTTCTCCAGGGAAGAAATAATATCACTTTAATTATACTTATCACCACGGTAAAGTAGCAGCAATTTAGAAATACACTGGATCAGGTTATAAACAAGTAACTCAAGAACTGAGACACTGGCTGAAAATAATGAGGTGAAGAAAAAGACAAAATTTGACAAAGTTTTTATTTCTATTTGTTAATAACAAAAGGAATCATCATTTTACTGAATATATAGCTATTGGTTATAATGATTTCAGAACAAATAATCTTGTCCAGAGGGGTTTATTCATCTTAGTCTTTACTTATTCTTACCTGAGAAGAGCACAAATAAAATTTCTCATCAGAAAAGTAGACATGGCTCCCAACTACCTTTGTATCAACAATCCACCAGTGGTCATTTCAAGGCACCATATCTAGCTCCAGATGACCTAGGTCAATGTCCATTAAATATTGGAAAAATTAAACTTTCAAGTCCCAAAGTGGTGAAAGAAAAATTAGCATTCCAAAATCCTTCCTTGCTGCTGCTTCTTTATTTTAACATATTTGAAACTATTACTAGAAACTTTAAAATATCTAAACCTTCCTTTTTTCACACCCTGTCTCACATCACTTCCAAAATACATGTTTTGAAGTTCAATTCCCGAGTTTTACATTATGTTTGGACTTCTGGCTAATTCTAGGATTGAGTACTCTGGATGGGCTATTTTGCTTCATTCTGTTATAATTATATGTCAGTTACACTACGTGAATGCAGTTTTCCACATAAATGGTGTTGACAACAATTGATATTGTGGCCCAGAGGCTGTAGAAGTGGTCAAAGCCCTAGTTGGGAGAATAGCTTTTAAAAATGTTGTTTAAATGAATTAGCTTATTTCCTTTCCTTTCTGCTGCCTATTTTCCACCTCTTGTTTAGAATGAACCAACATTTTAATAGCCAGGACTAGACAAGTGGTGGTGAGGGGAGGCATTCAAATGAAATGATAGTTTATCTAGAGAACATGCAATGAATCCACACTTAACTTTCTTCATCACTTTCCCCTATTTCAGAACTTGCATAAACTTCTGTAAAGTCTTTAGTTCTTGTTTTGTTTATTTGGGATAAAATGAATTATCATCTCATCTACACACAAGGAGCAAAATACACAGGCAGCCTTGCATGGATCATAGACATGAGAAAACTGAGCATTCTCAAACTTTATAACGATCAATTAATTTTGAAAGAATTTTACAAGACTGATTTTGTTATCTTTTCAAATAAGCATTTATGTGAATTTTTAAGTTTGAAATGCTATATTCAAGTAATTTCCATTTATATATAAATATAGCAATCAAAATATACTTAGCATTGCATGACATCACACAAGGTACTTTATGAAAAGGAAAAGAGCCATTTACAAACCCCAAAAAAGTAATGCTAGAGTCTGCAGAAAACAAAACTGTATTCCTATTACAGACAGAGCTGGATCTTTCTCCTTTGATCTCAGATGTTCCTCTGGAATTTACATAACAGAGCTTAGACATGATCAATAACCTAAACAAGCTTAAAATCTTGTGTTCCAAAACATACCTTTTAACTGAATGTCTGCATATACTTTTCATAAACTTTGGATGAATCGTCAGGATCAAAACCCAAAAAGCCTCCATTCACTAACACCCACCTAGTGCCAGTCACTACTTTGAAGCTTACTTTGAAAAAAGTGCTGAAAGGGAGTTTGCTTCCTGTCTGAAGCACAGACGTGGTATATTAGGGTAGTTCAAGGTCTGAGAGAAGAGATACAATTTGCTTTACTCATGTCTTCACCATTTACATCTGCATTTTTTAGCTTGCAACTTTAAGAAATGGTTTGAGTTGCTTTCTTCTGCTTTGTTTCATAACAGACTTGAAAGAAGTCAGTTTTGTCCTTTCAGATATCCTGGCAGATGCTATTGGATTGATACTAACCACTGCCATTTTAACACTACACAGAAACAAAACATAGATTCATTCTGAACCATAGCAGTAAATGTTCTGCAGCAACAAATGAATTTTTAAAATATAGACACGTTAAGATGACAGGTTAAACTGGTTTAGAGGGTCCCTGTGGATAAGAAGTATATACTGGAATACAGATTGATCTCTGGAAGCTCTAGAATTTGATGTGAAAGATATAGTGAGTGAAAACTATCCTGGGGTTCAACCCTCTGTCAAAGATTCATCTTTAGTTCTACTTAGTAAGAACTCCATACCCATGAGAGAGATAGAGAAAGCAAGGAATGAGACCATTATGATCACTTTTGGTTGATACGCTCTTATGGCTACACCCATCTGAAGGGACATGCCATGAAAAACAGGCAGAGAATATAGAAACTGGAAATGCAATCTATGGACAGAACTACTTTAAAAGAAAATATTTGCCTGATTCTTCTCCAAGGAATCAATAGATCTTCAGTGTCATATAACAAAATTCAAAGGGAAACATCAAATCCCTCAAAAGTCTTAGGTATCTGACCGTGAGTCATCAACCTAGTATGTCATTCTCTTCTATATTACAAAATAATTCATTTCCTCTCTTTCAACAAATATTTGTTCTATGTCTGCCATGTAACAGGAGCTGTGTCCTGGGCATTAAGAAAACAGCAGTGAACAGGAGAATGTAACCATACAAAGATCACAGACAACAGTACTTCACACATTATTCTTCATAAGTTCCTTATGAGACTAAGTCACTGAGAATAGCATTGCAAAGTGCTACACACTAAACTTTCTTCACTTCCCTTTTCAGACCTTCAAGCATTTCAACCACAAGTTCATAGATCTGTTTACAATAATCTTGTTGATTTATATGCCAATGGGATAATGAATTTTCAAATCTAAGATGGGTGCATCAAAGGGTTCATGTTGACTCACATGAAATTTAAAGGAAGAATTACACTGAATTTTAGAAGCCAGCATATAGTAATGTTGTTTCTTTATAACTTATTTCAATTTTATTTAATCTATGAATATTCAATCTAACATTAAAAGTATTGTAGAACATCTATATGATTTTTGTTAAATAAAAGAATTACATTAGCTATTTCAGAAAAGTGGCATCTATTTTAAATAAACAGCCATACTAGGGGGTTGGCAACACAGTACGGAGCACAAATGAGTTTTTCCAATAAAAGAAATACTAATACTTCAGAAAATGTATCTATCTTCTTGAGACCTCCAGATAATTTGAACAGCATAGAACTACCAGGATGCTCCAGCCACTTCAGAACTTGAATTGGTCATTTTGTTAGAAAAACTTGAAAAATAGATTCCTATTAATCTATATCACATGAAGCAGGAAAACTCCTCACTAATCTATGTTAAATGATTTCATATATGGTCTTTGCTCAAGTTAAATTCAACTTTTTTTTTTTTTTATTTAAACAACATGTAACTACTAGGTGATAGATGTATGTGCTAATTAAAATGTCACATTTCAAAAAAAGATTTGGGCAGAATGGAGCCAGTTATTTACCTGGGAAAAGAGAAAGAAGTATTTCCAGTTATCATGGAATACATATAAACCAAGTAGATCCGGAGGCCATATTTGCATTTTGTGCTAATGCCATTTCTATCTATATGCGCCTACCTTACTCTCTGGCGTGAACCTTCTATATTATAGGGGCTCTAATGATAGCCTCTAGTCACTTGTCAAGGACAGCTCCCTTGCCCCTGCTATTCTTCCCCCTAGAAATAATCTTCTAGATGCACATATGGCTGCCCTTTTTCCTTCTGTCAAATTTTAGCTCAAATGTTCTCTCCTCCCAGAAACCTTTCTAGATCACCTATGTTCATTTAGTAACAAAAATTGCTTAACAAATAAACCCAAATGTAATGGTTCAAACACAATAAGGGTTAACTTCTCTTTCAGTGAATAGTTCAGGCAAATCTTGCAGGTTGCAGCCAAAGCAAGAGCCTTTGCTCCACACAGTCATTTAGGTACCCAGGCTGACAGCAGTGCCGCCTTTTTTAACAGATGACTTTCAAGATTCCTTTAGTTACTCTACCCATTGTTGTGACTTTACAGTTCACAAAAAGAAGTAAAAAGCACTAAAAATCACGTGATAAAGACCTGAAGTGACACACTTCACTTCTTCTCATAGACTATTGGAAAGAACTTACCCAAACGGTTACTGTACCATTGAAATTTAGAAATTAAGTGTAGTTGGGAAGCCACATGTTCTGTCATGGTAGAAAAAGTGGAGAATGAACTCTGATGGACAACTAGCAATGGCTACTATAGTACACTAGCTTTAAGTCACTTGCAGTAGGTTTCTATCTTTCCACTTAATACATAAGATCTTCAAGGCAGGAACTTCGTCTATCTTGCTCATGTCTACATGCTTGACATAAGAATAGTACTTGGCACTGAAGAGATTATCAAACAATATTTGCTAGCTGATTTACTAGGCCAATGCCTCTAAAGACTTTTGTGAAATGAAACCCAGATATTTATTTGCCATGGCTTTCTGATGCCCAAAAGTCTGCTTTCAGAAATAACCATGTTCATCTCTTCTTACTTGGTGCCCTTTCATAACTATCAAATAATGGAACACTTCCTAGCATTATTGAGAAGCTGCCATGTGCCATATACCACTAAATGTTCCATATGTATTGTCTCATTTAATCTTCACAATAACCCTAGTAGGTAGGTACTCTTATTAGTCCATTTTTACAAATTAAGAAACTGAGTCTTAGGAAGTAACTTACATAATAGTAGCTACTTTGTAAGTAATTTGCTCAAGGCCCATGGTGGATAACATAATACAACTTGGACTTAAATCCAGTCCTAGAACTCAGTCTCCAGAGCCCAAGCTTTTAACCATTAAGCCATATGGCCTCCCAAAAATTATTGATTCATTTAAAGCAGTGGTTCTCAACTGGGAACAGTTTTGGCAATGTCTGGAGACATTTTTGATTCCCATGACTGGGATAGGGATGTTATCAGCATGTAGT
This sequence comes from Chlorocebus sabaeus, assembly GCF_047675955.1. Classification (NCBI taxonomy): domain Eukaryota; kingdom Metazoa; phylum Chordata; class Mammalia; order Primates; family Cercopithecidae; genus Chlorocebus; species Chlorocebus sabaeus. The sequence goes on from NC_132910.1 coordinate 58,793,512, forward strand.
GGATATAGATAAGGATGCTGTTAAACATCCTAAAATGCACCTGATCACCCCCAGGAAAAAAAAAAAAAAAAAGAATTATTAAGTTCAAAATGTCAACAGCGCTGAGGTTGAGAATCCTGATTTAGAAGGACATGCTATTTATGCTATTTAGGCAGTGACATGTTGCTTTGAATAAATCATAAGCAAAGGTCTGCTTATTCTGATTTTTTTCAAAGGTTATTTTTTGTTCACTTGAAAATTCTTTTTGAGATTGTCCTATTATGTTGTTATTTACTTCCTCTTTTTATACCTCAGCTTCTAATTGCCATTTGCCCCTGGATATTTTATTTATTATCTTTTTAAAGCTTGAGTTGCCTTTTGTGACAGCTCGGGAAAGTTTCCACTGTTTTTTACTCAAATACCTTTCCGTATCCTACCTCTTTAATGACACCTTACTCTACAGGTTAGTAACCTTTGTGACAACCTCCCCTATCCAGACCTAAATCAAATGTTCATAGAGCTCCCTCTTCCCTCATTAACTTACCAAAAGTACTTACCCCATTGGAGGCCACTGTGTTCTCTTGAACATAGCCAGGATTTTAATGAACACTTAGTGTAAATCCACTCATCTTATTTAAAAAGTAAAATGAAAATGGCAAGTTAATAGCAAAACCAAGATGAGATACAAGGCCTTCTAACTCCCAGTTGATTATTATTTGTAAGATACCACATAACCTCCTACCTGAGAAAATGTCCAAATGCATTTATACTTTCTGATATTAATGATTTAATATAATTATATCTAAAAGTAGAGTTAAATATCTTAATTTCTAAGTAAGTTGTTTGATATCATTTGCTTTTTATATTTGTATATTTGCTCTGACACTAAAAATGTCTCAAGATGTTGTTTACAAAAATCAAAACTACTGATTTTTACTAATCACGTTGCCCCTTTGCTGGCTTTATAGTCAGACAATATGAATATAGCCTTATAGAATTTTAATTGGAATGTTTTATTTTTAATATAATAGTATCTAGTAAGCTTGGTAATGACAGAGAGCATGAAGAAACTCCAGCATCCAAGAAAAAGAATGTTGAGAATTTTTACATTTCCTTTAACCTGTTGCCCAGAGTTTTGACTTTAACTTAAACTGATTTGGGGGGTAGCAGGAATGACAGGATGGAGGCAAGAGATGGGTAGTGAGGATGATGAAAGAAAAAAAGACTACAGATGAAAAAATCCACTTAAAGAAAAACAGGGAAACCAATCTGAGCAACTCAGAAAGCAAATGGCCCCAAATGTGAACTTACCACCACCAAACCCAGGATCTCCAGGTGTTTTCTTTCCTTTTCCTACAGAGACAAGATTGTCAGGATGTCAAGCACCTGACTGAACTCTGCCGCCCTGCACTGTGAATTCCAGAGCTATGTGTGTCATTCTGCCCATCTGTTTCTAATTTAACATGCTCTTTCTCTCCAGATAGCTTTACAAATAGCTAAGCACACTTAATGTGGTGACCCAACCAGGAAGGATGTGTCAGACTGCTAGCTCTGGTGCTCCTTTCAAATGAGTGTTTAGACAGGCAAAACACGACCAGCAGCTATTCCTTACCATCGATTTCCATGGCAGTGAGCACGTCAAATCTCTATATGCTCTTTCTTGTGACCTTGGCTGCTGTTTCACTGTAATTATCTTAAAAGAACTATAGGTAAAATCTAGGCATTCTCATGAATATGACTTTTTATGGAAATGAACATCAAGTATGGAATGTAAGCATGTGTAGAACAATGAAGAAGCAACAGATGTGAATGAGCGAGAAGGGGAAAACAAGAGGAACCAGATGGTTAACACCCTTATGAAAAATGAATACGAGATGCAGCACAATTTCCCTCTTGGTAGAAATAGAAATATTGTAGCCTTAAAGAGAATTTGGTACCCAGTTTAATCTTTTCCTGTCCCCTATTATTCTGCTTCTTGCCACTGTACTGTAATGCTGACTCTGAGACTTTTACAACCCCAGAGGGTAATATTTGTCATGGAACACTAAACCACACAATTAAAGAACACACTTATCCATGATGTCACATCACACCTGAATGGTTGGCTGAGCCCGGAAAGAACAGGAACAAAGAAAAGGAGAAAAAGAAGCACCTTTAAAATATTCCCAGTAAAAAGAGTAGCAAACATGAGAAAGATAAATGCATAGGGTTTCTCTTTCCCACTTTTGCCACTCTTCCAAATATATAAGCTATAAGAGATTAGATAATAAGATTTTAGGTATAAAACATCTCATAGATATAAATGAGATATAAAACATTCAATTAGATGGTAATTGGCTATAAAAGATTCAATAGAAGTAGATTTTTAAATATAAACTGACATTAAAAAGTCCCAAAATTGTATAAGGTAACCTCCACCAAATATGCAAACACATGAGTTATGGATATAAAATCATAATACACAAATTATTCTGTGTTCATTAAATAGTTTAAGATATGACTTTTTTCACACTGCAAAATCATTCAGTTTATCATAACTCAGACTAAGAGACATCTTGTGCCTATAGAATTCTTGAAAATATCCTGCATATGCAAAGGTCCCTTCTAGACATAAATGAAGTAAAATAAAATAAAATTGAAAGGAGAACTATGAAAGAAGGAAGAAAGGCAAATTAGCATTAAGCCTTTTCTATGGGTTTTTGTCCAATCCATGTTCTTTAATATGAAGAGAGAACTTACAATGTTTATTTAAAAAAATAAATAAATGGACTAAGAAGTACATTTGACTCCAACTCTAATTGGTCTTAGACTAAAAGATATGATAAGGTATTACTTTGTATGACCATATTAGTAAAGGCATAATTTGACCTGTATTTTCAGGGGTGCAGGTGCCAGAAGTCAGTCTTTTTTTACCACCAACAGATTTTTCTTCTCTTATATCTTATTGGTCATATTGTGCCACATGGCCATTCCCAGTTCTCTGGGAAGTAGAAAAAAATGAGTATTTAGCTTTTTAATCCTTTATGAGGGAAGATGGCAAAGCAGAAGGAGTTGGGAATGGATATTTAGTGAGACAACAATGTCTGCCATGAGCATCCTTTTTAATTTGCTTTCCAATGAAAGAGTTATTTGTGACTGGTTCTGCTCTTTTGTCGCCTTCCTGCTTTGAAAGCAAATGTGATGCCCTGATCTGTAGAAGGCACCAATATCATGGAGTTGAGAAGCCAAACTGCCAGAGAGAGCAGAACAGAATGGTGAAGAGCACCTGAGTCTTTACTGATGTCACCAAGCCACTGCACCAGCATAGACTCACTTCTTTCCAGACCTTTCCCTACATGAGAAAAATAATCCTCTATTTGTTTTAGTTGCTGTTGCTCTTTTGCATGTTAAGGTGGTGCTCTATTGAATACTTTAACATTTTCCAGGTCAAGATAGAAAACCATTCAAATGCCAATACACAGAGAATTGGCATGGGGTGCAGGTCCCAGGGCAATAAGGGAGAAGCAAAGTGGAGGCAAATTCCAACTCTCATGGAAAAAAAATTAAAGCTAACAATGTACTTCAGGATTAAGAGACTAGGAAAACTGGAAGATAGATTATAACATCTGAGGATAGAAAGAATCCCTAACCACAGATAAATCTATTGCTTAAATCCCACAATCTCTGCACAGATTTTAAAAATGTCCTACGTGCTTTTCTTCAAGATACCTGTGCATTAACATTGTGTAAGCAGGGAAGACAAAACAAAATAAAATAAAAGGGAGATTGTCCAAAGTGTTGACCAGAGAATGAGGTTTTATAAAATTAAAACCAAAAGACGGAATAATTAAGAAGATTAAATATATGTGTCTCTTGTACAAAAAGGCTAAAATCAATATAGAAACCATTATCAGATTTCAGATGAGTAGAGACTATCTTCCAACTAAACTATGACAGATAAAATACCGTCCCCTGGAAAACTCCCATTCTGTAACTGAGAGAAGACCCAGTAAAATCCTTTTGAAACAACTAGTATGATTTTGAAAAAAAATATTTAATCCAACTCCTTCATTTTACGGATGGGACTTTATGAACCAGAAAGGCTACATTATCAAACAGAATAAACCAAATATTTATAACATTATAAGGATATTTGTTAAAAATAATAATTAACATTCACAGGTCAGTCACTTTTCTAACCAATTTATTCACACTGTCTCATTCAGTACCAACAACAACCCTATGAGATCATCATCTCGTAGTTAACTACTGTGACCTCTATTTTAGAATTGAGAAACAGAGGATCAGGAGCTTAAATAACTCGCTTAACATAAAACATGGAGTCAACTAAGGCTTCCATTTAACCAGGCTATCAAACACAAAGCCCTCATTCTTACAATACTCTTCTAATGATAGTTCCATCTTTATGAACATTACAGGTAATTTTATTTCACTTTTCACTGAGAACAAAACAAGTTACAATTTGATAGCACAATATGGTGACTATAGTCAATAACTTAATAGTATATTTCAAAATAACTTAAAGAATGTAATTAGATTATTTGTAACTCAAAAGATAAATGATTGATGGGATGGATACTCCTTTCTCCACGATATGCTTACTTCACATTGCATGCCCATATCAAAATGTCTCATGTACCCCATACTTATATCTTATGCTGTCTACTTTGAAATTGCCTTATTTTATTTATGTATATATATATGGGGTAGGTATCCACTTTGCTTCTCCCACATATGTGTGTGTGTGTGTGTGTGTATAAAATATATATATAAATATATTTGAAAGAGTAGCAAAAGTGAGAAAAAGAAACCCTATGCATATATAGGTGTATATGCATATATATAGGTAGGTTTATCTGTGTGTATATATATACACACATGTATATACATATATACACACACACAACTATGTACCCATAAACATTTTTAAACACCAAGTTACATGTAACAATGTGTCAAAGATGGATAGTTACGTAATGAGTAGCTTCATGAAAATATAATTTTGATTTAATTTAAATTTATAATTTTAATAAAAAGAAACAAGAAGTTTTGTATAACCTTATAGACTATGCTATACTTGACTACCTTAAAACAGTGTTATTTTATTAATGCACTAAGATCTTAGATGAAGCCCGTGTTTGTGAAGTTGCCTATTGGGTCAGCATTTGTACAATGGATCTCTCCTGGTAACCTGCCCCCAGAAGGTAAGCATTTATAGCAATCAAATCTTCACCTATTGTTTCAAGATTAGTACTCTATTTGAGGAAGAGATAAGAAAAGTCAAGAATACTTCATATGGGGTGTCTTCATCTTTCAACCTGAAAATGCCAAAGTTGAAAGCCTAGCTGGCAAAACTTTAAATTCCATTACGTCCCAAACCATAGAGAGCTTATGGAGCTGGGCAATGAAGTCAATTACCAACATCACTAATATAATTCTAATTATTCTGCTTGGCAATCATTTGCTATAAGGCCATAAATGTCAAAATAAAAAAAGTCCACAAAGTTTAGGATTTGTAATAATCAGGCACAAGTGTATGATTGGGCGGGGTCACTGAGATATCAGTACTTAGTGGAACCAACTGCCCATAAAACAATAAAATGCATTATGTTTAGACTGACTCTGAGAAAACCAGTTAGCATAACATTTAAAGTAGGAAGAAAGTGAGAGTGAGAGTGAGAGAGAGGGGAGGGGAGTGAGAACGCACACACTATGAAAGAAGCTTAGGATGCAAGACATACTGTTTGTGTAAAGCACATGTTGACTTGGGAAGAGTTAGTTGTCACCAAGCCACTGCAGCACACTTGTAACATGATGTCTTTTAAAGGGATCTCCCAGAGATGATGCATAATTTACAAGATGCCACAAAAATACATGAATTGCAAATCAGTCTAAAAATTTAGAAACTTGAAACAGCTAGGTAACGACAGAAAATACAAGTAGAAATATGTCATTGAGTTAGTCAAAGAAGCAATAGCTTTAAGGAGACTCAACAGAGAAGTTGCCCCTATAGAACAAAAAGGAAGCAGAAAAAAGATAAGTAATAGACTAATTTAAATATGTATTACCCCCCTTTTTTTTTTTAGACATTCTCGCTCTGTCATTCCAGCTAGAGTACAGTGGCATGATCTTGGATCACAGCAACCTTCATCTCCTGCACAGAAGCAATCCTCCCACCTCAGCCTCCCACATAGTTGGAACTACTGGTGTGCATCACCATGCTTAGCTAATTTTTGTATTTTTTTTTTTATAGAGACGGGGTTTCACCATGTTGCCTATGGTGGATGACTTGACTGCACATCTTCTTTTTTGGGTAATGTTAGCTTGTAAATGGCGTAGCCAAAATATATTTGTAGAGCTGCTTCACAGAAAGATTGGTGATCCCTGCCATCTAATGTACAAAGATAAAAACCAGAGTGATTCCTGTCAGGCCAGAAATTCAACAACCCTACTTTGGAAAATTGCTACTTGAAAATCCCAGAAATTCATAAAATATTAATTGCATGCTGAATTAGATTACTACTTTAAAATCTTTAAACAGGGAATCCCAAAATTAATTCTTTCTGTAAAATGCTAGCAAATTCTCACATGAAATGGCTAGATGGAGATGAAGAGAAAGGGCTGGTCCCAAAAAATGTATGCATGAATGAGTATGAATGTGTGTCTCTATAGATTTTTTTTTTAACTTCTGTTAGTCTCACAATTCAATTAAATGAGAAATCCTACTGTGAAACCCAAGGGTCAACCCAGACTCAATTTATTTTTTGTATTCCCAGATGGTCTTATGCTTTGCCACTATGCAAGGATTAGAAAAGAACAGTATCATTTCTGTAATTACTAAAATATCATTGATATAAAATAGTGAGCATATATAACATTTACAGTTAATCGGTTGTGGCCTATGAATTCACCTAGGCGGCCATCACTATAATCAAAATAGTGAGCATATTTAGTTTTCTGTTCCTGTGTTAGTTTGCTGAGGATAATGGCCCCCAGCTCCATTCATGTCCCTTTAAAAGACATGATCTCTTTCTTTTTTATGGTTGCATTGTATTCCATGGTGTTTATGTACCAGAATTGTTTCACCCAGTCTATCATTGATGGGCATTTAGATTGATTTCATGATGAGTACACAGGGACACATAGAGAGGAACAACACTCACTGGGGCCTATCAGAGGGTGGAGGGTGAAAGGAGGGAGATGATCAGGAAAAATAACTGATGGGTACTAGGGTATTGAAAAAGTCTGCACAGCAAACCCCCATGACACAACTTTACCTATGTAACAAACCTGCACTTGTGCCCCTGAACTTAAAATAAAAGTTGTTTTTTCTTTTAAAAAAAAGAAGCATATCTATCACCCTTAACACTTTCTTTGTGCCTCTTGTCATCCTTCCTTCCTCTTCTCCACTCTCTGTGCCATCCCTAAGCCACCATCAATCTGCTATCTGTCACTATACAATAATTTATATTTCCTGGAGTTTTTTATAAATGGGATCATACACTATATCCTCTTTTCTTGTCTAGCTTACTTTGCTCAGTATAATTATTTGGAGATTCACTCATATTGTGTGTACCAATAGTTTTCTGTTTTTCATTGCTGGGCAGAGTTCTACTACATGGACATAACAAAATTTGTTTTTTCAGTTACCTGTCACTGAACATTTGGGATTTTTATTTCCAGTTATTGGTTATTATAAATAAAGCTGCTATGAACATTGACATACAGGCTTTGTGTTGACATATGCTTTCCTTCCTCTCAGGTAAATATCTTAGAATAGAATAAATAGATCATGTGGTAACTATAAGTTTAACATTTTAAGAAACTGCCAAATAACTTTGCAAAGTGGTTTTACTATTCAAATTCCCATCGACAGTGTATGGGAATTCCAGTTCCTCCACATTTTTATCAACACATGCTATGGTTAGTTCTTTAATTGTAGCTATTCTAACATGTGTAGTAATAGTATGACGTTGTGGTTTTAATTTGCATTTCTCTATTCAGCATATTTTTATGTGCTTATTTATTATCAATGTATTTTCTTTGATGGCATGTCTATTCAAATAGTTTACATGGATTTGACTGGTTTATTTTCTTATTGAATTTTGAATTTTCTATACATTCTGAATAAAACGCCTTCATCAGATGTAAAGTTTGCAAACATTTTTACAGAATATGAATTATCTTCCATTATCTTATGGATTCTTTTCAAAATAGCAAAAGTTTTAAATTTTGATGAAGTCTAATTTATTTTATATAGACTGTACTTTTAATGTGGTATCTGAGAAATCTTTGCACAACACAAGGTCATTCTCCTATATTTTCTTCTGAAAGTTTTATAGTTTTAGCTTTTACACTTCAGTCTATTATTCTGTCACGTGTGTCCACGTGAAGAGACCACCAAATAGACTTTGTGTGAGCAATAAACTTTTTAATCAACTGGGTGCAGGCAGGCTGAGTCTGAAGAAGGAGTCAGTGAAGGGAAATAGGGGTTGGGCAGTTTTATAGGATTTGGGTGGGTAGTGGAAAATTACAAAGGGGTTGTTCTCTGCTGGGCAGGGGCAGGGATCACAAGGTGCTCAGTGGGGGAGGTTCTGAGCCAGGAGAAGGAATTTCACAAGGTTAATCGCTCAGTTAAGGTGGGGCAGGAACAAATCACAATGGTGGAATGTCATCAGTTAAGTTAGGAACCAGCCACTTTCACTTCTTTTGTGATTCTTCAGTTGCTTCAGGTCACCTGGATGTATTTGTGCTGGCCACAGGGGATATGATGGCTTAGCTTAAGCTCAGAGGCCTGACATTCCTGTCTTCTTATATTAATATGAAAAATAAAACAAAATAGTCTTAAAGTGTTGGGGTGGTGAAATTTTGGGGGGTAGTATGGAGAGATAATGGGCGGTGGTTTTCTGGGGTGCTTCGAGTGGGATTAGGGGTGGCATGGGAACCTAGAGTGGGAAGAGATTAAGTTGAAGGAAGATTTTGTTGTAAGGGGCGGTATTGTGAGGTTCTTAGAATGAGCATTTGTCATACAGAATTATTGGTGAGGGCCTGGATGCAGTTTTGTATGAATTGAGAAACTAAACAGAAGACACAAGGTCTGAATAAGAGAAGGAGAAAAACAAGTATTAAAGGACCAAGAATTGGGAGGACCCAGGACATCCAATTAGAGAGTGCCCAAGGGGGTTCAGCATAATTACTTGCTTGGTTGGTGAGTTCTTGGGCTCTATCCTTGACAGAGTCCTCCTTTTTAAGTTGGAGGCTGAGCTTGGTGAGGTGTGTGTTTAAAAGATCATTAGTCCGTTCTACCTTTCCTGAAGATTGAGGACAGTAAGGGGTATGAAGTTTCCACTGTATACCAAGAGCCTGAGAAACTGCTTGGTTGATTTGACTAATAAAGGCCCATCTGTTATTGGACTGTATAGAGGTGGGAAGGCCAAACTGAGGAAGTATATCTTACAGAAGGGAAGAAATGACCGTGATGGCCTTTTCAGAACCTATGGGAAGGGCCTTTACCCATCCAGTGAAAGAAGGTACCCAGACAAAGAGGTATTTTAGTTTCCTGACTGGGGGCATGTGAGTAAAGTCAATTTGCCAGTCCTGGGCAGGGGGCAAATCCCTGAGTTTGATGTGTAGGGAAAAGCGGGGGCCTGAAAAATCCCCAAGGAGTAGTAGAATAGCAGATGGAACACTGAGAAGTGATTTCCTTGAGGATAGATTTCTATGATGGAAAGGAAATGAGAGGTTCTAAGAGGTGGGCTAGTGGCTTGTAACCTACACGGAAGAGGTTATGAAATGACAACAGAATAAAATGGGCTTGTGAGGTTGGAAGATTTTTTTTTTTTGGTCTAAGAACCATCTGCCTTGAGTGGGGAGGGGTTGATAGGTGGAAACTTCAGTGGGAGAGTAAATAGGAGTGACTGATGAGAAGGAGAAAAACTGGCCATGAGGGACAGAAGTAGGAATACTGGCTGCCTTTTCAGCTGTCTTATCAGCATAATTGTTGCCTTGAGCAATGGGGAGGAAGTAGGAATACTGGCTGCTTTTTTAGCTGCCTTATCACCATAATTGTTGCCTTAAGCAATGGGATCTGAGGCCCTTTGATGGCCTTTGCAGTGAATGACTCCAGCTTTTTTTTTTTTTTTTTTTGGAAGTAAAACAGCCTTGAGAAGAGTTTTTATTAAAGAGGTATTAATGATGGAGGACCCTTGTGTAGTGAGGAAACATCTTTCTGCCCATATAACAGCATGGTGGTGAAGGATGTGGAAGACATACTTGGAATCAGTATAGATATTGACATGTAGTCCCTTTGCAACAATGAGGGCTCGAGTTAAGGCAATGAGTTTAGGTAGTTGAGAGTTAATGGAGGGTGGCAGCGCCATAGCCTCAAAGATAGATGTGGAAGACACTATAGCATAGCCTGCCTTTGCTGGTGATTGGTGATTAGACCTGGAAGAACTATCATCAATAAACTAAGTGAGGTCTGTGTTGGGAATAGGAAAGAGGGAAATGTGGGGAAATGGGGAGAATGCCATGTGGATTAGAGCAATACAGTCATGGGGTTCAGATGTGGTATCAGGAATAATGTGGGAGGCCAGATTGAAGTCTGGGCCAGGAACAATGGTAATTGTGGCAGACTCAACAAATAGTGAGTACAGTTGAAGGAGCTGGGGAGCAGAAAGTATGTGCGTCAAGTGTAAGGAGGAAAATAGATTTTGAAAGTTGTGGGAACTGTAGAGAGTAAATGGAGCATATCTTGTGATTTTGAGGGCCTCTAAAAGTATTAAAGCTGCAGCAGCTGCTGCACAGAGACATAAGGGCTAGCCCACCATGGTGAGGTCAAGTTGTTTGGACAGAAAGGCTACAGGGCATGGTCCCAGCTCTTACGTAAGGAATTCTGACCACACAGCCCTGTACTTTGGCTGTGTGTAATGAAAAGGGTTGGGATGAGTTAGGGAGAGCTAGTGTGGGAGCAGCTTCTAGGGCTGTTTTTAAGGAACAGAAAGAGGAGTGGGGAAAGGATTTAGGATGTATGGGGTCAACTAGGTTTCCTTTTGTGAGTTTATATAATGGTTTGGTCAGGATGGTAAAACTAGGTATCCAAAGGCAAAAGTACCTAACCATGCCTAGGAAGGAAAGGAGCTGTTGTTTTGTAGAAGGGGTTGGAATTTGGAGATTAGCCGGACACAATCAGGAGGGAGAGCACGTGTGTTTTTTGTGAAGAATTATGCTGAGATAGGTAACGGATGCAGAATAAATTTGGGCTTTGGAGGGGGATAGTGTTATCCCTTTGAGAATAGATGTTGGAGGAGCAGGAGGGTGTCTTATTGGGAAGATTTGTAAGAGGGGCTGCAGATAAGGTGAAGATCCTGAACCAGCCAGTAAGATTTGTCCAGTTTCTGGACAGGTAGGGTAGGGGAGTTGTAAGGAGAAGGTATAGCCTTTAAAAGGCCATGTGGTAACAGGTGAGTGATAACAGGCTTTAGTCCTCTTAAAGCCTGTTGTGGTATGGCGTACTGGCACTGAGCCAGGTAAGAGTGATTAGGTATTAATGGGATGGTAAGGGGTGACTGGTCGGTCACCAAGGAGGGAGTAGAGGTATCCCATGCTTGTGGATTAAGGTAGGGTGACACAAGAGGAGGATGAGAAGGAGGCTTTGAACTGGGGAAAAGGTGGCAATGAGGTGTGGCTGTAGTATAGGAATAGTCAGGGAAGCAGATAATTTAGTTAAAATATCTTGACTTAATAAGGGAGCTGGGCAGGTGGGGATAACTAAAAAGGAGTATATAAAAGAATATTGTCTAAATTGGCACCAGAGTTGGGGAGTTCTAAGAGGTTTAGAAACCTGGCCATCAATACCCACAACAGTTATGGAGGCTAGAGAAGCAGGCCCTTGAAAAGAAGGTAATGTGGAGTGGGTAGCCTCCATATTGATTAAGAAGGGGACAGACCTACCCTCCACTGTAAGAGTTACGCAAAGTGTCTGTGATGGTCCAGGAGGCTTCCGATGCGACTGCTTCCGAGAGCAGCATTAGTCTTCAGCCGCTAAGCTGAGAAGATCTGGGAAGGAATTAGTCAGAGAGCCTTAGGCCAGAGTTCCAGGGGCTCTGGGAGTGGCTGCCAGGTGAGTTGAACACTCCAATTTCCAGTGGGATCCCACACAGATGGGGCCCCACACAGATGGGACACAGCTTAGGAGAAATCCTTGGCTGCAGGCATTCTTTGGCCCAGTAGCCAGATTTCCAGCACTTGAAGCAAGATCCTGGGGGAGGCAGTCATGGAGGAATGCCTGGCCACTGAGGTTCAGGTGTTTTGAAGTTCTTGTGTGCTGGAGATGTGACTGGGGTTTCTCTCACAGTGGAGGCAAATAATCACAACTCAGAAATACGTTGCTACTTGGCTGCCTCTACTCTATTATTGTACACATTGAAGGTGAGGTTAATTAAGTCCTGTTGTGGGGTTTGAGGGCCAGATTCTAGTTTTTGGAGCTTTTTCTAATGTCAGGAGTGGGTTGGGTAATAAAATGCATATTGAGAATAAGAGAGTCTTCTGGCCCCTCTGGATCTAGGGTGGTAAAGCGTCTAAGGGTCATTGCCAAATGGGCCATGAACTGGGTTGAGTTTTTATATTTGATGAAAAAGAGCCTAAATATTAACTAATTTGGGAGAGGTCAGATAAAGAAAAAGGAGCATTAACTTTGGCTATGCATTCAGCTCCAGCCACCTCTTTAAGAGGAAATTGTTGGGCAGGTGAGGGAAGGCTAGTCGCGGAATAAAACTGTAAGCTGGACCGGGTGTGAGAAGGGGAGGTGATAAAAGGATTATAGGGTGAGGAAGTGGAGGTTGAGGAAGAATTGGGACCTGGCTCGGCCTGGTGAGGAGCAGCCTGGGGAGGAGGGGAGAGGTCAGATGGGTCCGTGGAAAAGGAGGATTCACAGGACTCAGCTTGGGGTGGAGATGAAGGAACAGACAGGAGAGAAAGAAGAAAGATTTGGGACGAGTTGCATTGGGAGCAGAGACTAGGGAGGGACAAATGTGTAAAAGAATGCCTGGACGTCAGGCGCCTCAGACCCATTTGCCCATTTTTCTACAAAAATCATCCAGGTCTTGTAAAATGAAGAAATCAAAAGTGCTATTTAGAACCATTATCGAGTTTGTATTGGGGCCAAGTGGTGTTGCAGAAGAAAATAAGACACTCGGATTTTAGGTCAGGTGTGAGGTGAAGAGGTTTTAAGTTTTTGAGAACACAGGCTAAAGGAGAAGGGGGAATGGAGGGTGGAAGGTTGCCCATAGTGAAGGAGGCAAGACCAGAGAAAAGAGAGGGTAGAGACACAGAGAAGGGGGATGGTGAGCAGCCCTGGGCTGCAATGAGGGTGAGCAGCCAAAGCAGGCATTTCTGCAATTGACTTGCCACCAAGGGAATGCGGGTGAATGACCAAGGCAGGCATCCCTGTGGTGATCAGACACCAATGGAGTGTGGGTGAATAATGAAGCAGGCATGCCCCCAGTAATTAAACACCAAGGGAAGACTGTCTTCCCGAGTCCATGACCAGTGCCGGGATTTTTGTCCACAGAAAAAATGTGTCTCCATTGTCTCTACTAGAGAGGAAAAAGAACTAGAATTGGAAGGACAGGGGGATTTAAGAGTAGTGAGAGAGGGAGATAGAAGAGTAGCAAGAGAAGCTGGAGAAGACAGTGAAAAGACCACTTATCCAATTTGAAATTGGTAAGATGTTCCTTGGACTGGTTGGTCTGAGGACCCAAGGTCATAGGTGGATCTCCTCACAGAGTGTGAGGACAGGAGACCGGTCTCCCAAAGGAGTCCTCCTGTCCTGGGTCTTCAGCACCAAATGTCACACACGTCCATGTGAAGAGACCACCAAACAGGCTTTGTGTGAGCAATAAAGGTTTTAATCACCTGGGTGTAGGTGGGCTGAGTCCAAAAAAGGAGTCAGCAAAGGGAGATAAGGATGGGGCAGTTTTACAGGATTTGGGTAGGTAATGGAAAATTACACTCAAAGGGGGTTGTTCTCTGGTGGGCAGGGGCAGGGGTCACAAGGTGCTCCATGGGGGAGCTTCTGAGCCAGGAGAAGGAATTTCACAAGGTAATGTCATCAGTTAAGGCAGGAACTAGCCATTTTCACTTCTTTTGTGATTCTTTAGTTGCTTCAGGCCATTTGGATGTATACATGCAGGTCACACAGGATATGATGGCTTAGCTTGGGCTCAGACTATTCAAATTCCCACCAACGGTGTATGGAAATTCCAGTTCCTCCACATCTTTGTCAACACGTGCTATGGTCAGTTCTTTAATTTTAGCTATTCTAATCGATGTGTAGTAATAGTATGACATTGTGGTTTTAATTTGCATTTCTCTATTCAGCATATTTTTATGTGCTTATTTATTATCAAGGTATTTTCTTTGATGGCATGTCTATTCAAATAGTTTACATGGATTTGACTGGTTTATTTTCTTATTGAATTTTGAGTTTTCTATACATTCTGAATAAAAGGTCTTCATCAGATGTAAAGTTTGCAAACATTTCTTACAGAATATGAATTGTCTTCCATTATCTTATGGATCTTTTCAAAACAACAAATGTTTTAAATTTTGATGAAGTCTAATTTATTTTATGTAGACTTTACTTTTAATGTGGTATCTAAGAAATCTTTGCCCAACACAAGGTCATTCTCCTATATTTTCTTCTGAAAGTTTTATAGTTTTAGCTTTTACACTTAGGTCTATTATTCCTTTTCAATTAAATTAATTATAGATTTAATTGTGTAATTTTCAGGCGGATATCTAAATTTTTAGCTCCATTTGTTGAAAGGTCTCAGTGAACTAAAATCAAAGTGTTTGCAGAGCTCTTCCTTCTGGAGACTCTAAGGGAGAAACTATTTCTTTGACTCTTCTATTAGGTTGGTGCAAAAGTAATTGTGGTTTGTCATTGAAAGTCATGGTAAAAACTGCAATTACTTCTGCACAAACCTAATAGGTTCTAGAGTCCTCCCACATTCCTTGGCTCAAGATCTCCTTCTGTCTTCAAGCCAATATGTCAGCCCAAATCTTTCCCAAATAGCCATAGTTTAGGTTTTTCCTCAGCTGCCTTTCTCTTTCACTTATAAGGAAATTTCTGATTCACTTATAAGGCATCTGAATAACCTAGGATAATCTTATCTCAAAGTCAGCTAATTTGCAAACTTAATTCTATCTACATCTTTAATTTCCTTTGCCGTATAACCTAACATATTCACAAATTCTGAAGACTGAATGTGGACATCTTTAGGGAAGGCATTATTCTGCCTACCACATGTTTGCTTAAATTTTCATGTTTTCCTATTCTAAAAACTGTTCTCTAACCTATACAATAGGTCTGGTACTCTTACCAATTATTCTACCACTCGTCAGAGGCCAACCAGTTAGCTTTGTCTTGTGGTGGTAAAATAAACAATACCCTGCTTTAATAAACAAAAGTCAATGCCAAAGTCATAATGTACAAGAAAGCATACATCTAACTTGGAAAACCGTGTATCTATTTCTATTTTTTGAGAAGCACCATTGAACTAGCTAAACAGCTATCAGAGTAAGTGCTTAGGTAAAAACTGAGCAAATATCTATTATAGTAACTTCATTAAAATGTATTCCTTCATTGAATGGGTTGTCATATGCATTAACCTTTCATGTATTCTCAATTTTAAGCATATTTGATTGTGTAAAACTAAAATAATGACTACAGTTACCATTTACTTTTGTTTTCTGTATACCAGAGAGTCTGTGAAGCACTTATTACTTTGCTCAATCCTTATGACAATCGCCAGGAGGTAGGTTTTGTTATCCTGATTACAGAGCAAGCTGAAGTACAAAGGGAAAGGGATATTAAATAATGTGCCTGTGAGTAGAGGAGCTACTGCTTGATGCCTAGTCCATATTTGTACAACCATGATACCACACTGTGCTGTAGAGAAGCACACAGTCTGGGAGGCACAACATTAGGAGAAACCCAGAGACCAGAACTCTTGTTCTTAAGCTTCATCTTAAACCAGCCCCTGACTTGTCCATAATATTATTGCTTGCTCACTTTTGACCTTTATTAATCAGCTTTTGTTAGGTTATGCTGCAGAAAAAAAAAAAAAAAAACTCAAAATCCTTGTGGCTTTCAACAACAAAGATTAATTTCTCCCTCACATTACATGGACCTTACTGGCAACACCTATCTAGAATAGGCTGATCATCTTGTAGAAGAAGAACAAAGATGGCAACATTTGCAATGGTTCTTAAAGCTTCTACTTCAAATGGGCATGCATCCACTTACTTCTCTTTTGTCTAAGTAAGTTACACAAGGTCAAACCTGATATCCACTAAGCAAAGACGTATAATCCTCAAACAGAAAGAGGCAGCAAGTTTGGAGAATAATCAGAAAATCTATCACAACCTCTTACTTCATCTTTCTAATCCTCGAGTTTAACCCTAATCCTCCCATTTAGAATCTTTACCCATTGCTTTCTCAGCTCTCAAACTCACCCTACATCTGTCCTTTGTCATACAATGTACTACTTTTTTCTTCCTCCCTGTCTTAGTGCTTGCCAGGTGTACATCTGTTAAATGAACCTCTTCAGTTAGGTCTGCAGATTTTCCCCTATAAATGGCTCTAACAGAGCCCCAGTGTCCAGGGATCCACTTCTCTGGCATTAGTTTACATAGATATTTCCTGAATTTACTGAATGACTTCAATCTGAATCAAAAAGCACATTCCATACTCAATAGCAGATAGCCTAAAGGAAAGGGGATCTCTACTATATGATAAAAATGCACTCTAGCTACAGAAAAAAAATAATCAAGAAGAAAACATTTTGGGGGCATAATTTCCATTTCTGCCTAATTTTTTCCACCTGCAAATGCTACAGTCATTATTCCATGTATGAGGAGAAATTTCCATTATTGTGACCTGTGCTTTTTATTTTTATAAAAAAGAATAAACTTATTCTGTATCACTGAAACTTGTTGTTTTCACTATCAGTTTTAAGATTAGTTGTGACTTTGCATAGGTCTATATAATCTTTTAAAAATAGTTTATAACACAATCTGATTTATGATGTAAGCTTACACTGCTTTAAATTATATTGTAAATTTGTCATCTCTCTGGTCGAGAAAAAGCTTTGATAAAATGTTTTGATAAATAGATGAGTAAACAGATGAAAACCTACTCCTTAGAGTTGTCCTGTTCAACATGGTAGCCATCAGCCACACATGGATATTGAGCATTTAAAATATGGCTACTAAGGCCGGGAGCAGTGGCTCATGCCTGTAATCCCAGCACTTTGGGAGGCCAAGGTGGGCAGATCACCTGAGGTCGGGAGTTCAAGACCAGCCTGACCAACATGGAGAAACCCCGTCTCTACTAAAAATACAAAATTAGCCAGGTGTGGTGGCACATGCCTGTAATCCCAGCTACTTGGGAGGCTGAGGCAGGAGAATCACTTGAACCCGGGAGGCAGAGGTTGCTGTGTGCCGAGATCACACCATTGCACTCCAGCCTGGGCAACAAGAGTGAAACTCTGTCTCAATAAATAATTAATTAAAATGTGACTACTTCAAATCCATATGTACTATATGTGTGAAATATACATTGGGTTTTGTAAACTATATATGGCCAAAAAAAAATTTAGTGAAAAGTTTTTATATTGATTAAATAATGAAATGATAATGGTTTATACATATTTGGTTAAACAAAACCTGTTGTTAAAATTAATTTTAACTTTTTTTTAATTTGCTGCTATAAAATTTCAAATTACATGTATGGCTTGCATTATATTTCTATCGGAAAATGCTGCCTTAGAGAAATGGATAAAGGTTAGCCAATGTTGGTTAGCAAGGCTAATTAGGTTCCAAGATGAAAACACAGGAAAGAGCTGTGCCCATGGCAACCATCTAATTGAGGCTTCTTCATGGTCCCATTGCTGAAAGCTGACATTTGTCAGGAAGACTACTCAGGATGTAAAGGGAGATACAGCTAATTGTACTGTAAACTGAGACTTTGTAAGATAATTCATAAGCAAAGGAGAAGCAGGCACAACATGCCACTGAACTGAAGACTTCCTTGGTGTTCATTATTCCATGAATTATACCATTGAAAATCTGAACTCTAGGGGAGGCATGGGAGCATGAGCAGTGAAGTGTAATCAGAATATAACACAAACACTCACATAGTCATGAGCCTGTGCTTACCATTTTCTTGGCACACGGTAGGTGTTCAATTAATAATTGTGGGATGAACAAATGAATGAATCAGAGCCACAGCAGGTCAACAAAGAGCCAGAAGTCTTGGCAAACTAGCAGCATTTAGGTAAATTTGACATAAATTTAGCCTCATTTAGTCTGCTGATTCACTTATTTCTGGTTCTTAGAGGGGCTGCTGTACTGTGTGCCCAGATAGAAGTACATATGCTGAGGAAATGTTTACATAGGAAAATATGATTAAGTTTTAAATCTCCAATGCCCTCTCTAAACTCTTGTTTTATTGGTTTAAGCCGTTTGAGTTTTGTTATTATTTTGCTTAGTGTTACTTTGCTTTGCTTAGACTTGAGTTCCAAAATCTGAAATTAGATGTTTAATACTCATGCATCTGAACAAAAATTCTTGAATCTAACAAAGCCTAACTTATCCAGAGTACAGTTAATCTGGCAATGTTAAATACCCAAGAACCAGGAAGTAATCAATCAGTATATTGAAGCATCAATAAGGATGTCTCAAAATCCATGCCTCAGAACCAATGCATTTAATTCACAGAAGTGAGTATGATATTCAGGTTTCTCTCCTGAAGAAAATTAAAATAAGAAATAATAATAGTTTTTGAGTTCTTGCTGGATGCACACTTTATTGTATGAAACGTATTATTTTCATTCATGTTCTACAGATGAGGAAACAGGGGATTAAAAAGTTGGGCTTTGACCAGGTGCGGTGGCTCATGCCTGTAATCCCAGCAATTTGGGAGGCCGGAGGTGGGCAGATCACTTGAACTTAGGACTTCGAGACCAGCCTAGTGAATATGGTAAAACCCCATTTTAACCAAAAATACAAAAAAAAAAAAAAAAAGAAAAAATAGCCAGGTGTGGTGGTGCACACCTATAATCCCAACTACTTGGGAGGCTGAGGCGGGAGAATTGCTTGAACCCAGGAGACAGAGATGGCAGTGAGCCAAGATCGCACCACTGCACCCCAGCGTGGGTGAAAGGGCAAGATGCCATATTTAAAAAAAAAAAAAAAGTTGAGCTTAAATTCCTGTGTCTGACTCCAAATTCAGCAATATTAAGTGTCATACTATGCTACTTCTTTACCAGATTAGCAGGACCACTGCAAAAGATGGACACATCACAAGTAGATAGGAAGTGATAGCTAATGACCTGATGAATAATGCTAGCCTCTGCCTTTAAGTCAGGTCAAGTAAAAAACTAATTGCATTATAATGTGACTTATTGTTATGATAGAGATACACATAAAATGCAAAGTGAATTCATGGAACTGCCAATCCAATCTGAATTTGGGAATGGAGTTGTGTCACGAGTGGCTTCTTAGAGAAGTCACCTGGATGTGAGATTTGAGAAACAAGTTATTCAGATGAGACTCTTAGGAGATGGTTATTCCAGGCATGCACAAGAACACTGGCAAAAAGTTCATAGTATGTTCAAGAACGGATTATAATACACTGTACAAGGAGAAAGGAGGTAAGAGAAAAGGCTGGAGAGATGAGCCAAGGTCAAGTTATTGTGGCCCTCACATATTAAACTGTATGTAATAGACTAAAGGAGATACGGAGAAAGGAGGTAAGAGAAAAGGCTGGAGAAATGAGCCAAGGTCAAGTTATTGTGGCCCTCACATATTAAACTGTATGTAATAGACTAAAGGAGATACAGAGCATTTAAAGAAAGTTATGTGATTAAATTTGCATTTTTACAGGATCTCTACAACAGTGTGAAAAAAGTAAGAGAAGAAAAGGAAGACTAGAGGCAAGGAGATGACAGAAGAAACTGTAGTGTTAATCCAGATAAGACACTGAAGAGCTAACCTAGGATTCTGGTAAGACAGATGGAGACATGTGGATGGATCTGAATGCCACCAAGAAGGTCAAATTCAACAGTGCTTACAGGTATACCTTAGAAACATTGCAGATTTAGTTCCAGAACACCACAATAAAGCAAATACTGCAATAAAAAGAATCACATGAATTGTTGGGTTTCCCAGTGCACATAAAAGTTATGTTTACACTATACTATAGTCTAAGTGTGTAAGAGCATTATGTATTTTTAAAGTACATGCCTTAATTAAAAAATATTTTATTGCTAAAAATGCTATCATCTGAGCCTTCAATTAGTTATAATCTTTTTGCTGACGGAGGGTCTTGCCTCAATGTTGATGGTTGCTGACTGATCAGGGTAGTAGTAGTTGATGGTTGGGGTGGCTGTGGCAATTTCTGAAAATAAGACAACAATAAAGTTTGCCAGATCAATCAATTTTTCCTTTCATAAAAGATTTGTGTGTAGTATGCAATGCTGTTTGACAGCATTTTACACACAGTAGAACTTCTTTAAAATTGTAGTCAATCTTCTCAAGCCCTGCCATTTCCACGGCAGCTACAATTACTGCCTCCACAGAAGTCTTGAACCCCTCCAAGTCATCCAAGAGGGTTGGAATCAACTATTTCCAAACTCCTGTTAATGATAGTATTTTGACCTCTTCCCATGAATTAATTACAATTATTCTTAATATCATCTAGTACAGTGAATCCTTTCCAGAAGGTTTTTTATTTATCTTGTCAAGATCCATCAGAGGAATCATTATCTATGGAAGTTACCATCTTCTGAAATGTATTTCTTAAATAATAAGACTTGAAAGTAAAAATTACTCCTTTATCCACGGGATGTAGAATGAATATTGTGTTAGCGATCATGAAAGTAACAATCTCCCTGTACATCTCTGTCAGAGCTCTTGCATTGCTAGGCGCATTGTCAGTGAGTAGTAACATTTTGAAATAAATTTTTTTTTCTGAGTAGTAGTTCTCAACACTGGCCTTAAAATATTCAGTAAGCTGGCCAGGCATGGTGGCTCACGCCCAGCACTTTAAAAGGCCGAGGCAGGTGGATCACCTGAGGTCAGGAGTTCGAGACCAGCCTGGCCAACATGGCCAAACCCCATCTCTATAAAATTACAAAAATTAGCTGGGTGTGATAGTGTGTGCCTGTAATCCCAGCTATTCAGGAGGCTGAGGTAGGAGAATCGCTTGAACCCAGGAGGTGGAGATTGCAGTGAGCTGAGATCATGCCACTACACTCCAGGCTGGGAGACAGAGTGAGACTCGATCTCAAAAAAAAATTCAGTAAGCTATGCTGTAAAAAATAAAATAATATAAAAGTGCTGTCATCTAGGCTCTGCTTCACTTATAGAGCACAAGGATAGCATATTTAACATAATTCTTAAAGGTCCTGGGATTTCTGGAATGGAAAATGAGCATTGGCTTCAACTTAAAGTCGCCAGCTACATTAGGCCCTAACAAGAAAGTCAGCCTGTCCTTTGAAGCTTGAAGCCAGGCACTGGCTTCTCTTCTGTAGCAATGAAAGTCCTAACTGGCATCTTCTTTCAGTAGAAGATTGTTTCATCTACATTGAAAATCTGCTGTTTAGTACGTTCACTTTCATTAATGATCTTAGTTAGATCTACAGGCAGCTTCTCCGTTAGCACTTGCCACTTCACCTTGCACTTTTATGTTATGGAAATGGCTTCTCTCCTTAAATCTCATGAACCACCAATGCTAGCTTCCAACTTTTCATCTGAAGACTCCCTCTCTATGCCTCCAATGGAACTAAAGAGAGTTAGGGCCTTGCTCTGGATTAGGCTTTAACTTATGGGAATGTTGTGGTTGGTTTGATCTTCTATCCAGACCACTAAAACTTTCTTTACATCAGCAACAAGGCTGTTTCACTTTCTTATTACTTATGTCTTCACCAGTCTAGTGCTTTTATTTCCTTCAAGAACTTTCCCTTTGCCTTCATAAGTTGGCTAACTGTCTGGTACAAGAGGCCTAGCCTTTGGCCTATTTTGCTTTGGGAATGCCTTCCTCACTAAGCTTAATCATTTCTAGCTTTTGACTGAAAATGAGAGATGTGCGACTCTTCCTTTCACTTGAACATTTAGGGGGCATTGTAGGTTTATTTATCAGCTTAATTTCAATATTGCTGTGTTTCAGGGAAAAGAGAGGCCTGAGGAGAGGGAGCAAGATGGAGAACAGCATGTTGGTGGAGGAGTCAGGCTACAAAGTTTACAGATTAAGTTTGTCATCCTATATGCACAGTTTGTGGGACTTCAAAATAATTATAAAAGTAATACCAAAGATCACCGATCACAGATTACTATGACACATATAACAATCATGAAAATGTTTGAAATATTACAAGAATTACCAAAATGTTACATAGAAACAAGCGAGCACATGCAACTGGGAAATGGAACCTCCAGACTTGCTTGCACTAGGCTTGCCACAAACCTTCAATTTGTAAAAAGTACACTATCTGCAAAATGCAATAAAGCAAAGTGCAGAAAAATGAGGTATGCCTGTATTGGCGTGTAAGTAATAGGGTGAAAAAGATGACTCCTTGCATGATGCCAAGATTTCTGGCCTGGGAAGCTGGGCATATGGTGATGTGGTGATGTCATTAACCAATATAATAAACACAGGAGGAACAATCTCAGCGAGAGAGTGACAAGCTCCTTTTCTCATTTGCTGAGTTTGAGGTGCCTCAATGGTATCCACGAATAGAGATAACCTGTGATCAGCTGGATAAATAGTTCTGAAATACAGAAAATGCGGCCAGGCGCGCTGGCTCAAGCCTGTAATCCCAGCACTTTGGGAGGCCGAGATGGGCGGATCACGAGGTCAGGAGATCGAGACCATCCTGGCTCTACTAAAAACTACTCTAGTACTTTAGTCTCTACTAAAAACTACAAAAAAAAAAAAAAAAAAAAAAAAAAACTAGCCTGGCGAGGTGGCGGGCGCCTATAGTCCCAGCTACTCGGGAGGCTGAAGCAGGAGAATGGCGCGAACCCGGGAGGCGGAGCTTGCAGTGAGCCGAGATCTGGGGGACAGAGCGAGACTCCGTCTCAAACAAACAAAAAAAAAAAATTGAAATATAGAAAATGCATCTTGGCTAGAGAAGCATAGATTTGGAACTATCACAAAGGGGACAAATGCCTAAGAATCATTCAAAGATGAAAATTAAAGGCTATCCAGTGAACCAAAAGATTATTTCTCCAGATTCTGTATATACAATAACTGTCTTATTATACACAGCATTACAATTTACAAAGTACTTACATAAACTGATTAATTTGATTCACAAAAATCCCTTATGGGAAATACTGTGCTATAATTCTCACATTACAGATAAGAAAATTGAGGTTCAATTTTGTTAAGAGACTCATGAGAGGTTGCCCATTTAAAGTTGTGGAGCCAAGTCCAAATCATAAGTTGAAGACTTCAGATGGAGTCTCTTTTTACTAAGTCAAATTTCTTCTATTTCTAATATTTGGTACAAATTCCAAGCCAGAGAGAGTATGAATTTTGACCTGAGGAGTAGGGCTGAAACATGAAAATGAGCCTAGAATTTATCCACGACTAGCCAAATTTAGGGGTTTGGAGTCATTTAGATCAATATTGAAGATACCTGCTTAGACTTTTAACCTTGTCTGCCAACACCAAACACTAAAACTGTATCTGCAGCCAGGCTGTCTTACAGATGAATAGATCAGGCTGGAACAGAGCCAAAATTATCAACCTTCCAGGCTGTGTGACATGAAAACTTTCAGATCTTTTCCAACAAAGCCCATTAAAAGGATCTTAAGCCCTTGAGCCTGAAAACAAACGTGACATTCTGCTGCATTCAATAACTATTTGCTTCTAAGCATTTGTTTGCCATTATTTTTTGTGGCCCCTTTATAAGGTATGTGTTGAGATTTCCCATATTGACAAGCCAAAATAAATTCATCGTAAATTCTTTTGGTGTATGATTAATTCATTTCTGAATAAAATTCAAAATAGGGTAAAGATAAGAATAGAAACAATAGAGAAGTTGTATTCAATTAATCATATTTTTTGTCCACATGAAATTGGAAGCACAAGATTACTAAAGATTATACAAGATTACTATCCTAGTTAGAAAAAAGCAAATCAAATATCGATTTGATTTCCTGGACTTTTTCATTAAAAAAAATAAAGATATAGCTAGAAAAATATTTTGAATATATGAAGTCCCTGAATTTATCTTGGTAGATTCCAAACTATTAGTTAACTAACAAGTAATTTTGGTTAAATTTATATTGTAATTAATATCAAGATATGTCCTAATTAACAACCTTAAACAAATAAGTATTGCAAAATTGGCTGAGCAGTTTATCTCCATTTTAGAAGTTGTATTTCCCTGTATCTAATAACAACAAGAAGATACTGGATCAGTTAGCTTTTGCTGCACAAAAAATAACCCCTCAAAACATTAAAACAATAACCATTTACTTATCTCCAAATTCTGTGGGTCCCCTGTGTCATTCTTCTGATCTGGACCAGTTTGACTGCTCTTTCTAGGGCTCTTTTATGAGTTTGTGTTTAGCTCTTTGGTCTGCTGATGACTGTATAGCCTAGTACCTTTCACTCAGATGTCTGGCAATTTGCAGGCTATCCCTGAATACTGGAGCAACTGGTCCACATGTTGCTCATCCTCTAACAGGCAGTCTAGACTTCTACACATAGTGGCCATAGAATTCCAAGAATATCAAGAAAGAACAGACTTCACTGCTCAACTGCTTTTCATGTCTCTGCTTGCACCATGTTTGCTAACATCCCATTGACTAAAGAAAGCAACTGGCAAAGCCCAGATTCAAGGGGTGGGGTAATAGATGTCATTTTCTTGATAGGAAGAGTGCAAAGACATATTGGAAAAGGATGCACCTATATGTATGGAAGGAATTTGTGTCTGTCTTTTTCTACATCCTACCACAAAGGCAAAGGCTAATAACAGTATCTTTAAAATCCAACTACCAAAAACAAACAAACAAAAGAAACAGAAAATGCTGCATAAAATCTCAGCAATTAAACCCAACCACCTACCACAATTCACATTGTTGAAAGATAAAGTCATGAGAATTTGTATTAATACTCTAATTCTGGGTAGAAGAACGTTAAATGTGTATCCTTCTCTTGTTCCTTTTCCTGAGAAATAATGAAATGTACAGAAAGTTAAAAAATAGTTTTGACTTTCTCCTACAGAATTAAGAATTCTACTACTGCTCCCAGAAGAGGAATCACCTGAAAGTTCCAAACATTTCAGAAAAGAGAACAGAGCCCAGGTGTTCTAAAAGAGACTAAACATTTCCTCCCTCTCTTCCTCTCCTCTTGTGCTTTCCCTCTTTCCCATAATAGCCTGTAGTTTGGAGAATACAATAATGTTGGAATAAAGTCAAGAAGTCACCCATTCTATACAATAGCAAATTGAATATATAGACAAAGCCACCCAAGCATAATCAAAATCCTAAGAAATAACAGAGAAACTTAAAGAAATACAGAAAGGGATTATATTAAAAGGTCACAGATGCAGACTACAATAAATTATAACTGAAGAACAGAAGAAAAACTTTTATAATGTGATGATAACATACATTCAAGATCATAATAGCTTAAAATCAAATAATAAAACATTTGAATACCATAGAAAGGAAATTCAAGTATAAAATATTGAGGGTAAACACAAAATGTTTTTAGAATTAAAATATAAATTTCAAAGAGCAATTAATTCAGCAGTCACCACTGTAAAGCTAATTATTGTTACAGAGGGAAAGCTTGAGATAATCATGGAAGATGCACATGGAAAAAGAAATAATAGCATTTGGGAAGCAATTAATAAGTGAGAGAAGCAAAGATGATTCAATTAAAGATAATTATTTACAAAGTTAAAAGTTCAATAAACAGAATCAAATTTGTATTCTTCACTGATTTAATAAAGTTTTGAAATAAAAAAATTGAATTTTCTATTGGAAAAATAAATGCAATGTGTTCCAGAAATTACAATACTGCTATGTGTGTGTGTGTATATATATATACACACACATGTGTATGTGTGTATATATGTGTATGGGTATATATGTGTATGTATGTGTATATATGTGTATATGTGTGTGTTTGTGTATATATATATGTGTGTGTATGTCTTGTGTGTGTTAAGGTTTTAGACTTTAAGATGGAATAAAGAAAATGCTCTGCAAGCATCCAAACTTTAAAGCAAATCATTTACAAGGCAAAGAAATCAAGTTGGCCTCAAATATTTCCATGGCAATATTCTATGCCAGGAGACAATACAGCACTAGCTATAAAATTCTGAGGGAAAGTTTGACACAAGAATATTAAACTTAGTTAAAACGGTGTTTATGTATGAAGGCAATAAGTAGGCAGTCATTCTCTTAAATTCATTGCTCTTTGAAATGTATATTTTAATTCCAAAAACATTTTGTTTTTACCCTCAATATTTTATATTTGAATTTCCTTTCTATGCTATTCTAATGCTTTATTATTTGTTTTTAAGCTTTTGTGATCTAGAATTTATGCTATTATCTCATTGTAAAAATATAAAAATAGATGGAGAATACACAATCCATGAGCCTTTCAAAAAACTATTTGATATGACCAACTCTTTTACTGAAGAGAACCAACTGCTACTGAAATTGAACCAAACACTATAGTTAGAAAATTTTAAAAACACAAAGACTTCAAATTCTTCATATTCTTTCTGTTTTGTTTACCTATTTTCCTTACGTATTTAGCAGAATCTTTTAGGAAGAATATTGCTTGTGATGAAGATATACACATTATGATATAACTGTAGATATCTGTATATATGTTTATACATAAATATGTATATATGTTTATACATAAATATGTATAAATGTACTGTGGGTATATATATCTATATACATAAAGTTTTAAGATTTATCTTTCAATTCAGTTTGATTTTCTTACGTTTAACTGATTCAAATTATATATAAACTTTTACTTAAAGTAACATCTACATCATAATCCCATTTTTATAAAAGTATTTATATCTGTTTATCTTTCTTCTCTATATTTATGTGAACAAAAAGCTGTCTGTAATGTTGTTCATGAAATGCTAATGATGTTGGGTTTTGGGTAGTAGAAGTAGTTGAATTTTTAAAAATCTTTTTAAATTTTACTTTTCCTGCACTATTTGAATTTGTAGTATGAGTTACACATCAGTTTCATAAAACCTATACCATGATTTTTTTTTCGTTAAAAACCAATGAAAATGCAAAGCAAATGCACAAAAATTGTCAACAGTGGTTCATTCTTACTGGTGGGGAACACGAATTAATATTATATTACACTTTTTCTGTTGTAGTTTTTTGTAAATTTTTAAATTCCTAAAACAATTTTTGGTTTCATTTGAAAAGAAAATGAATATGAATCACAAAATCTAATGCCTATTGATTTAAAAATTGTCCTCTGTCATAGCTCAACCCTCCAACAAGAATTTGAGTTCAATTTTTAGAATGTTCTTTCTTCCTCTTTTGTTACCAGATACAAAAACTTGTGAGGGAATGCCTAACTAAGCCTCACCAAGAATTAAACTATTGCATGGAAAAAATCTGCTAAACATTTGAAATGTGTCCATGTATTATACAATCTGGTTAATATGAAAAAGTAGAATATTTATTTAGCTCAAAACTCTGTTAAAAGAGATATCTAATTCGAGGCTAAATGATTAATGCAATGTAGCACATTATGGGGAGGGGAAGATAGATAGTTATTGGCAATATAGAGGAAAAGATCAAAAAACTGCATAAGAGTTTTGTCAAGTAATAAAATATCTGTTGTTATGGTGAAATCATAAGCACCTTTGGCAAGATGCTGCAAGGGCAGTGTATTAGTCCGTTTTCACATTGCTGATAAATATGTACTTGAGACTGGGCAATTTACAAAAGAGGTTTAATTGGACTTACAGTTCCACGTGACTGGGGAAGCCTCACAATCATGGTGGAAGGCAAGGAGGAGCAAGTTCCGCCTTATATGGATGGCAGCAGGCAAAGAGAGAATGAGAAAGACACAAAAGCAGAAACCCCTGATAAAACCAACAGATCTGGTGAGATTTATTCATATCCAAGAGAATAGTACGGAGGAATCGCCCTTATGATTCAATTATCTCACATCAGGTCCCTGCCACAACATGTGGGAATTATGGGAGTACAATTCAAGACGAGATTTGGGTGGGGACACAGAGCCAACCCATACCAGGCAGGATTATGAAAAAGAACAATAACCAAAACCTACTAATTATTCTGCTATTGAACTGCAAGTTGTAGGCAATAGTAAAAGTTGGCATGAAAATAAAATCACAGAGCAATAATGACTAACATCAGTAAAGAGAAAAAAAAGCAATCTGGTAGGAGGCTGCCATTTTCTCCCCTTCGCCTCTATCTCCCTGATGGTTAGAAGTTGTTATAGAGAATCATTGTCTCTGGGAGGCAGAAATGCAAGTTCAATGAAGTTCAGAGACTGAGCATATGAATCCAAGAGTATTCTGTAAGAACTTTGAGAATGTCAGGGATCCCAAAGCAAGTCCTGCATGAGACAATAAAAATACCATTACAGTGAGAAGCTAAAATAAAAACTACCAAAAATGCCTCTGTATTGTCAAAAGAAATCAAAATAATATGAACTCTATCCTTCCTTCTATTTGGTAATAAGTAAGAAACTGTGTCTTGATGAATGTTCTCTTCCAAGGTAGGTGCTTTATGTTGATGGGATCACATAATCCTCTGACACAGAAGGTATTTACTGCTATGATTTCATGGATAAATTAGAGAATGAAGAGAGAAACTGAGCAATTTGCTCAAGGCAACACAAATGTAGAGTTAGGATTCAAACCCAAGTAGATCTGCTTCCAAAGCCATGCTCTTTCTACCACCTAACATTAGAAGTCAGTGTTACTTAATTATAAGCACAGGAATTTAGCTTATTTTATATGTGATAAAACTGGAAAATCCTAGGGTGGAGCCCCAGAGAAATGCCAAGGATTCTTTTTATTATAATTAATCTGGACTTAATTCCAATTTTTAAGGTAGGGTTGTTTGATGGATGATTCAAAAATAATTAAATTGTGGTTTTGAAAAATATTAATTTAGTTAAAGCAGGGGCATATCTTGATGATAAAGGATCAACATGAAAATGTTGATGAAATGAATTTCTGTAATAGAAAATAATCTTGATGAGATCTAGACTGATTTTGACAAAAGGATTTTAAACACATGTAATGTTTGTTATAATAGAGTTAACTATCAACACATTTCCTTTAAAGTTCTTCCAGATAGCCTATTTAAAATGACATATTTTCTAGAGAAAAAATATTCATTGTACAGCCAAGTTATAAATGACCACATATTGGTCAAATCTGACATGGAAATATTAGAATCACTTCTGAAAAATCACTCTTTTCTGTAGTTATGAAAACAATCATGTACAAAAAAAGTGTGCCTAAGGTACCATCATATCCAAAAGCAATTTTTAAAAAATGTTTCAATATTACTTGACAAAATTTTGAGGTATTTACATAGCTCATCATGATTCCGCCTTACCTAGGTGTAGTACATGATAGCTTGATGTCCTTTTTTTGGTGATTTTTAATTGGGAATGTTTTGCTTGACTGCATAACTATAATCTTGTCTCACATCCTTCACACTCAGCTCTGCCCAGTGAGGCTCAGTCACAAGGAAGCTGTGGTATGAAATGTGAAGATCTGGACTTGAATTTTAAATCAAATTGTTTAGTAGTTAAATCAACAGAGCTGTATAAGTTCCATGGGGTGAGGACATCTTGGTACCTCAATCCTAGTGCCTAGAGGAGAGAGTAGGCACTCAATGACTATTTGTTAAAAGTAAAACTAACATGCTTTAACTACTTTATAGGATTATTAAAATTAAGATTAAATGATTAAGTATTTTTTAATTAGTATACTATTTTTAGAGCAGTTTTAGGTTTACAGCAAAATTGACCAGAAAGTACAGAGCTCCCATATACTTTCTGTCCCCAAACAATTACAATCACTCTTGCTGTTGACATCAGGCACCACACATTTGTTACAGTCAATGAGCCAAACATCCAAATGATAATGATGCATCATTATAACCCAAAGGCCATAGTTTACATTAGGGTTCACTCTTGTGTTGTGCATTCTATGGGTTTTGATAAATGTCTAATGACATAGATCCACCATTGTAGTGTTGTACAGAATAGGTTCACCAGTCCTTTGTGCTTTCACTATTCATCTCGAACCCCTGGCAACCACCAATATTTTTACTGTCTCCAGAGTTTTGTCTTTTCCAGGATGTCATATAGTTGGAATCATACAGTAATAACAGTAATACAGCCTTTTCAGACTGGCTTCTTTCTGTTAATACTATACTTTGAAGTTTCTTCCATGTCTTTTCATGCTTGATAGCTCATTTCATTTTAGCACTGAATAATATTCCATTGTCTGGACATATGACAGTCGTTTTTTTGTTTTGTGTGTTTTTTTAGCTGAAATATTTTTAAAGCATAAAAGGTAGCACAAATCATTACAAGTACTGTGATTGTTGAAATTACATTTCAACATTGTCAGTTTGACTGTCTCAACTCTTGGTTCTGAGGTCACTAAGACATATTGATTCCTCATTTTTTGCCACCAAAACATATGAAAAAATTTGTTCAAGACTTTGGCTGAGGTTTGTTTAAATATCACACTCACAAAGCAGTCAGCTTGCAACTGTTGTGCTTATTACTTAATGTTATGCTAATGTTACTTACACTTCAGGTCAAATAGTCACAAATCCTTTCAAAGACAGACCATGCTAAAGGATTTCCAGAGAAATGTTTCTCTTTTGTCTCCTCCAGAGATCAATTCAGTATCAATCTGAGCCCTCATACTAAAAATTTGAAAAAGGCTTTAAAGATGAAGTATCAGTTTAGGTTTCCTCTTATATGGGCTCAAGCCAAAGAATGATTATATCTTGAATTAGCACCAAACTCAGATTTTGAGCCTATTGAGATTCAATATTGAGCATATTGAGATTCCCTATGATCTGCCAAGCCAAGAATGACTGAACATCAATTAAGGGCTTCTTCTTCCCAAATGGTGGAACCACAGTGTCTCCAGACATCGGAATGAGAAGTGTAATTCACTTTGCTAACTCACTCTGTGACATTTTTCTGTTGCAGAACTCTATTGGGTGCCATTTTTATGAAATTCTGTGTTCTCCTTTCATTTTATGTTTTTAGCATGCTAAAACCACTTGATAAACCAAATTTAACCTATACCTGACAAACAATCAGGGTCCCTTGCAACGAGTTTAAGGAATAAGGAAAGTGAGCAGAATTCCATGGGAATTCCTCCTACGACCTATGCTTTTCAAAATTTGATTGTTACCAAGTTTAAGAAAAGGTATTAAGACAGGTTAAAAAAAAAAGACAGAGAGAGAGAAAGAGATCTCATAAAAACCGGAAACATGATACCTCAATGTGTTTTCTGAGTCCTTTTTCCCCCAGGCACCAGCACAACCTAACCAAAATTATTAGAGTAACTCACTCTCTTGTTGATATTTAGGGTTTCAGATTGCAAGATTGTGTGTGTGTGTGTGTGTATATATATATATAGCTATATTCTGTAGGAGAACACAGATGCTTCTCAACTTATGATGGGGTTATATCCCAATAAACTCATCATGAATAGAAGATATTGTAAGCTGAGAACACATTTAATACCCAATAAATCCATCAAAAAGTTGAAAAATCATATCAAACCATCGTAAGTCCAGATGTCCCTCAATTTATGATGGGATTACATCTCGATAAACCCCTTGTAAAGTCTAAACATTTGACTTATGAAGTCAAACCATCACAAATTGGGAATCACCTGTATTTAGATGGGTCATTTATGTGTAACAGTATTTTACACCTTTTAACTCAATGTTAAGTTGGCACATGCATCTACTGTAAATGAAAATTATGAATGTTCATAGTGATGCAGGTGGTCTGCCTCAGGAAGCTAATCATTTTTGGAAGTAGGGAGAGATCCATGTGTTCTTTCAGACTCTCTTGTTTTAGAGCCACAGTTTCCTTCATTCATTTCTACATCCAGTTTTCTAACACCTGCCAGAACTTTGGTAGATGAGGCAGGAAAATGTAGTAATAGCTTTCAGTTCTTGTTCAATTATCCTGGGTTCCCAGGACAAACTGGCAGTGGTGAATTGTGATTCCTAAGAGGCCGTTACTCTGATAAAGTTCACTATGTCAAAACCTCTGGGATATAATCCCCGACATACAATTTAACTACGTCAGCAAGTTTATTGTTTTATGTGAGGACTGCCTCAGATGAGTCCACTAATTCTGCAAAAATATCATTGTCTCAAAGGAATAAAATTTTACTTGTATCATTATTACCATCATTACTTTGAATATCTACTGTTAACTAATTTTGAATCTCCTTCAAACCTAGTGTCTGGGGATTTCTAAACCAAAATTCTAGAATAATCTAGAATTTTATAGGAGTAAAATTTCCTCCAGAGTTGATCACTCCTAGGAAACAAATCTAACCTTTATTCTTGCTGTTTTCGACTCTACTACAGAATAATAAACTCCCTCCTACTCTTTACATTATTCCTGGATGCTGCAAACACATTTACATGGTTCTAGCTCAGCTCAATACTGAATAGAAATATTTATGATGTTTTCTATATTGGAAATAACTTGTGGGAGCTAATATTGTTAGGTCATTATAGTTCCAGTTAAAATCACTTAATGGGATTTCATTATGTATGAGGAAAGGAATTTCACATAATAAAGTTCTCTTGCTTACCAATATTTATCCATTAAAGTTTCCAGAATTGTTTCTTACCATCATTTTCACTTTCTTTAATAACTATATAATCAATGAGTATTTTGCTGAAACTAAAATGTGCCTTATCATCAATTTATCTCTACTGCACAGTAAGTACTGAGGTCATAGTTAACAATTCAAAACAAAAATGGAGGGGAATTGGGGAAAGATTATGAGTAAATTTCAAAGTGCTAGATTACTGGAGTTTCTTGTTTATATAACAAGAATTTTCTTAAACAAAAATCAGCCATGAATTTACTTACCTTATTTCCATATAATAATTTATTGCATGTATACCTGAGCATTACCAAAAGCTTCATCAATCAGAATCCCTTTTCAATAAATTATCTCCTCCAGGAAAAGAGAGTGTTAATAACAAGCAGTCACTTCTATGAACGTGCTAAGCAAATGCTAAAGAAGATGACAGATACCATTTTCATGATTAATGTAACTAGATTTTATAATCTATCTGTCCTATATAGTTTAATTTCACTTTTCTACTTTTCTGATTCAAAGTAATAAAGCAAGTTAAGAAAAAGCCAAAAAAGCAATTCTCAGAACACAGACAACAAAATTTAAAGAAAAGTGGTACAAACAAACATTTTTAAAACAGAAAAGCATATTTTTGCCAAAATGAGCCAAGAAGCCAAGAATTGCATCCTTCTGCTCTAAGATGTGCAGCTCACCATGTGTGTTTTTCTTTCTGAAGACCAAGAAAACAAAAAATGTCAGTTGTCAAAGAATTTGGAGCCACCTAAAACCTATTTCTTCTCCCCAGAATGCCTGCAGAACTTGGCTCAGAAACTACTCTATCACTGTAAAAATAAATGAGAGGATTGTGCATAATACCATAGAAATCCAAGTTAGTGGTGTATTGAGAGGGATCTGCTTTCCTATTCCCAGATGAGTGAATTAAGACATGAACTGCAGGGAATACTTTCAAAATAACTCTGTTCATTATAGATGCTTTTGGAGGAAGAATCCAAAGTGCTCCGAGTCCCAAGGGCTGCTCTGCTACAGTGAGTGGCCTTTGGATTGACATTCATACTAGTCAACTTACAACAAGCCATACCTCAAATCCCACAACGGTTCTGCTGGCCAGAATATTTTTGTAGTAGAGAAGATCAAGAAAATGGCTTGAAATAGGTTGATCTTATGTTAGAATTACAGTAGGGTGGGATATTTAAAACCCATGAATTAAATTTACCTTCTATTAGGAGTGCAATCAGGAGTGTCGAAAACACAATCATCAAACGAACATACACTGTAGTTCCAAGTTCCAGTCCAGCACATGATAGGGACACAAGAAATATATAATATTCAGCCAAAAAGAAGAAAACCTCAGCCAAAATTGTGTTTCTATAGAAGACAGTCACAGCCAAAATCACTTATGAATCATATGATTTACTGTACAAGATTCACAGTTGGTTTGCAAAAGAAATTATATCTTTAGCTTCTACACCAACAGATAAGAAAAAAAAATCTTACCATAAAGAAAGTATTTGGAAGCAATGTGATATTACCTGATGGTCAAAAGCATTCTCTTCATCCTAGAAACTCAAAATTCATAGTTTCTGTAACCCTTACACCACTGTATCTGCCAATAAACAATTTTGTTCCTCTTTGACTCTCATTTCCTATACCATAATTCTATCTTCCTTCTTCTTCCCTCCATATAATAAAACGAATGCATGTCCATCCTCATGGATTCAGAATAACATGTAGGTGCAATTAGCTCTCTTCCGTGATTCATGAATACTTGTTCTGAGAAGCAGTTTCTATCAAAAATCAAATCCTGTTATTGAATTCATCAGTCACCACTGACTTGAAGGTAATATATTCTCAAGCTATCCAGCTCCAGGGAAATCTAACAATTTAAAGTGGTGTCAAGGTTTTTGAGATTTGTTCACATTTTTATTCTTATATAGGTAATATCTGGGTCATACGAGATTGGAAGAATTTGTGGGGAATTCCCTCCATAGTTGTCTAAAGCAGCAAAGGGACTTGTTAACAGGGGAAGTAATCCAATTAGAATAATTGGCATTTGCAAGGCATGGTTATGTTATGATGACTCAGTTTGACTTTCACCCTTTCTCAACTCTTATCATATAGGCAAGGAATTTGTACTAATATTGAAAAACCACAAATCTCCAGGGAAGTAAAATGAATTTGGGTTCATTTCTGAGACTCATTCTTTTCTACACATAAAAAAGCCAATTGCTTTAGTTAACCACTCTGAGGGTGAAAACAGAGATTTGGATCACAAAAGGAAACGGAAAGGATTAGAGGTTTTGTTTTGTTTTGTTCTGTTGTTGTTGTTGTTATTGTTAAGCTAGGAAACTCCTTTTCATCTCTCACTTTTCTAAATTTCATGCCTTTTTAATGTTATGAAATCACGATTTCTCCATTAATGGTTGCATAAGAAGAAACTGTATCTTGAAAGTAAAGCATATATACCCTAAGTAAAGCTTATACCCTAAGATGTAACGAGCAGAACATTTCAACCTCCCCTGCACTGCCTGACTGACTCAGACCTTGAACTCAGAAAGTGGATCTGTTTCTTCTCCCTCACTTAAAAGAGAGGTGAACACACTGTCAACACTCAATTAATAAGCAATGATATGAAGTCTTGGGAGGCAATTTGTGGTCCATTCCTGGACATCCTTCCTTTTGGCATGGCTCACTGTGCAATGATAGATCTGGCTGATGTTTACACTGAAATGATGAAAACTATCTGACACTTCACTCAAGTAGGGGGTAAAATCCTCTATATGAAGAACCACCAGGCTTACCGAGGAGGTAAGCAGTGAGAAAAACAACTTCTTTTCACTGCTTGTCAGCGACAGTAAAATTGTACATAGCTTTTGATAAAACCTTGAAAGATGCATCAAGAAGGATTTATGTCCTCTCGCATCCAAATGGATTTTTCCAAGGGATTATTTTCTCTTTGGAAATTAGAGACTTCTTAAATATCAATATGCCATGGCATGGTACCTGGTCACTAACTAAACACCAAGAGCATATATCACAATATATAATTAAAATTAAAAAAATTCCAGCCACTGGGTACAAAGTATTTTCAAACATATATGCAATATGGACAGTTATTTCTCCTTAAAATAAGGGTACCTCTTCCTTTTGCTGTGTGCTTCTCCATGAGATTTAAAGAGCAAGCAAGACCTTGGAATTAAAATTTTCAAACTCATCTTTTGTTTTTCACTATTTCACTTAAGAAGCAACAAAACAGAATATTCTTACCAAAATCACACATAATAAAGAATGAATAAATCATGAACTTATCAAGATAGGACCATTAATTTATCTTAATACCATTTTAGAAGTATCTTCTTGACCTAGGTCTGCCCTTCTCTGAGAACTGCCTCTAGAACTATGAGGACATTTTGGTAGTGCTGTAATTGTCCTCTGGCTAAAGGTGCCTAGACCAAAGATGGGCACATGCCCTATTCAGATTTCCTCTTTTATTAATTGAAATTGACAACATGGAATGTCAGTGAGTCAATTATCGGCAGTGGAGCACAGACAATGTCACTGCATGGCTGGAGCAGCCATTTTCTGTCATAGAGGAAGCAAGAGAGAAAGAGAGGGAGTGTTTAAAAAGAGAAACAAGAAAGCATGTAACTCCAGAAAGAATCTGAAGGCTTGGTTGCCTTGTTTTCTGATGCCTTTCAATTTCTCATTTATGACCCTTTAATTTCTTGATTTTCTTATGACAGATTTCTCCTTTTGTTTAGACTAGTCTGAATGCATGTCTGGTGTAACCAGAAAGAATTTACCATACATATTTTGTATTTACCAAATAGCTGTGATAAAAGGCACTCTGCAAGGCATTGTGAAACAGTTGATGGAAGAGAAAAAAAAATTCTACTCTCAAAGCAAACATGTTTTAAAGTAAAATGCAATACATTCAGTTGTAAGTGTCATAATAAGAGGCACAAGAAGTGCTTGAGTCACAGATTATGTAAGTATTAGTGTCGGAGTAAGAAACCTTACAATTGAATCCTGTCACTTACCAGTTGCGTGCCTGTTAACCATAAAGTGATGGTATTAATAATAGTACCCAACTTTTCATAAGTGTACAGTAAATTCTAGCTATTATACTTCCAGAAGAACAACCAGAGAAGTGGAAATTGTGCATTGTAAGAAACTTGTGGCTAGAACTCCCAGAGGTTGAGCTGAGTATTGAAAGATACAAAAAAATTCACAAGCAAAAAAAAAAAAAAAAAAAAAAAAAAAGATATTCTAAGCAGAGGAAATTGAAGAAGCAAAGAGAGATAAGAAAATACATATAGCCACATTGCCTACAATAGAGAGCTGTAGAAGATGTACAGGATGATGAAGTTGAAAGAAAACAAGTGGTAAAAGGCTTTAATGCCACATGATGAGAATTCAACATTATTCTGAAGGAAATAGAATGTTAAAGACTAATCTTTCAAAATTAGAGATAAATAATCCTATGTTATCAGAAAATAAAAATATTAATACATGGTAGTATTGAGAACAGAATAAAGACAATGAGATCAGTTAAAATGCTTGTCCTATGGCCCTGGAATTTCCCCCTAACTGCAACGTGATGGTTCTTACATCAAGAAAATACAAAGTTGATTTCTGCATTTGAGGACCAGATGTTTAAAATACCTAGACTTACCCAAAGGCCATTTTATTCATGAATTTCTACATCTAAAACATATGTTCCACTCTTTAACACCCAGTTCAAGATACCCAGGGGGAAGAAACCATCCAAAAATGGGCTTCCTATATCCAGGCCCTAATAATAGATAACAGATCTGCCTTAATGCCCCATATCCAGGATTACCAGAAGTTCCTTAAACCACACCTGGTATATGAAAGACTGGTACTGGAAGGATACTTTATTTATTATTTATCTTCTGTTTTTTCCCAGGATGGTTTTTGAGGTAATGTATTCTGAAGAATAAATGAGTACTATCCACAGTTCTCTTGAGAATTCAAGAACTGCCTTAAAGGAAAGCGCCTCTAAGTTATAAGCCCATCCTAGATTCCTGTTCTCAAAATATCATCCTCTGGGAAATTCATGTAGTCTTACATTTTTGTTCTTTATTCCGAGTAATGACAAAAGAATAAAATAAAGGGTTGGATTAAAGGAGATTGGAGCTCAGCTAAGGAAAAGATGAGATTAAAATGCAGTCCTATGCCCAAGAAAATAGTAAAAGGAGGGAAATGGAATGGACTCAGTGATTACAAAGGAAGAGTTTTGCAAAGGAGAACCAGATAAAAAAGAGTCATAAAAGATAATATAAAAAGAAAAATCCACAGAAAAAATCATAAAATAAGTACAAAAGAAAAATTCCCTGTGGACTTTTTGAAGAAACTAATTCTAAATTCTTATTCCAATACATAGAACCTAAAGTAGGCAAAACAGTTTTAAAACAGTTTCCAAAAATAAAAATCCAGGTTGTAGATTTATAGTATCTGATTTCAAAATTTAGTATTAAGCTACTATAACCAAACAGTGTAATAGGGGCATAAATATAGCAAAATACCCTAATTAAATAGAATGAAGTGCATAATTTTATCCACACATACATGGTCAAGTGATTTTTGACAAAGACATAAAGGCAATTCTGTAGAAAGATAACATTTTTAATAAATAGTGCTGAAACAACCACTCACAAAAAAAAATCTTTAAAATTTTTACCCAAAATAAATCATAAAACTGACTGTAAAACCGAAGCTATAAAATTTGTAGAAGAAAATCTTTTGATGTTGCATTAGCAAGATTTCATAAATACAATGCCAAAATCGTGATCTATAAAATACAACTTGTTAAGTCATTTCTCAAAATTGAGAACTTCTGCTCTTTGGAGGGAAATTGTTAAAGAATGAAAAGACATGCAACAGACTACAAGAAAATATTTGCAAATTACATGTTTTATAAAAGATTTGTATACAAAATATGTGAAGAATTCTCAAAACTCAACAATAAATACAGTTTTTACATTTTTATTTTAGGTTTGGGGGTCCATGTGAAGGTTTGTTGCATAGATAAACATGTGTCATGGGGATTCATTGTACCTATTATTACATTACCCAGGGTTTAAGCTGAGTACCCAATAGTTATCTTTTCTGTTCTTCTCCATCTGTTCTCCACCTCCACCCTCAGGTAGCCCCCAGTGTCTGTTGTTTCCTTCTTCATGTTCATAAGTTCTAATCATTTAGCTCTTTAGTTCTCATTATAAGTGAGAACGTATGGTTTTTGGTTATGTGTTCCTGCATAAGTTTGCTAAGGATGATAGCCTACAACTCCATCCATGTTCCTGCAAAAGACATGATCTCATTCTTTTTTATGGCTGCATGATATTCCACGATGCGTATGTACCATATTTTCTTTATCCAGTCTATCATTGAGGGGCATTTAGCTTCATTCCATGTCTTTGCTACTGTGAACAGTGCTGCAATGAACATTTGCATGCATGAGTCTTTATGGTAGAATGCTTTATATTCTTCTGGGTATATACCCAGTAATGGGATTACTTCGATGAATGGCAGTTCTGCTTTTAGCTCCTTGAGGAATCTGTTGAACTCATTTGCACTCCCACCAATGGTGTATAAGGGTTTTCTTTTCTCCACAACCTCTGTTATTTTTGACTTTTTAATAATAGCCATTCTGACTGGTGTGAGACAGTATCTCATTATGGTTTTCATTTGCATTTCTCTAATGATCAGTGATATTGAGCTTTTTTACATATGCTTGTTGGCCACATGTATGTCTTCTGAGATGTCTCTGTTCATGTCCTTTGCCTACTTTTTAATGGGGTTGTTTGTTTTTGTCTTGTAAATTTGTTTAAGTTCCTTATAGTTGCAGGGTATTAGACCTTTGTCAGATGCACAGTTTACAAGTATTTTCTCCCATTCTGTTGGTTGTCTGTTTACCCTGTTGACAGTTTCTTATGCTATTCAGAAGCTCTTATGTTTGATTAGATCCCACTTGTGAATTTTTGCTTTTGTTGCAATTGCTTTTGGTGTCTTTGTCATGAAATCTTTGCCTGTTCCTAGGTTCAGGATGGTATGGCCTAGGTTGTCTTACAGGGTTTTTGTAGATTGGGGTTTTACATTTAAGTCTTTAAGCCATCTTGAGTTGATTTTTGCATATGGTGTAAGGAAGGGATCCAGCTTCAGTCTTCTGCATATGGCTAGCGAGTTATCCCAGCACCATTTATTGAATAGGGAATCTTATCCCAATTTTTGTTTTTGTCAGCTTTGTCAAAGATCAGATGGTCATAGCTGTTGTCCTTTTTTCTGGGATCTCTATTCTGTCACCCAAACCAGCAAAGATGGTGGCCCACCCCTTCCTCTGGGAGTGCTGTCTCAAGGGGATTTCAGATCTCTGTCATCTGGAGAGCTCGAACCGCGATAGCTGGAGGCCCTGGTTGGGAGGTCCCACCCAATGAGGAAGAATAGGATCAGGCACCCACTTAAAGCTGCAGTCTGGCCACATTTTGGTAGAGCAGTTGTGCTATGCTGTGGGATCCCTTCCACCCCAGCTTGGCTCAGACACTCCAAAGCCTGAAGGGTGGAATGCTAAGGCTTCTGAACAGCAAAGATGGCACCCCACCCCTCCATCCGGGAGCTCCTTCTTAGGGAGGTGCAATGTTGCTGCTGGTAGCTAGCTGGAATTCTAAGCCATTGGGTCTCATCTTGTGAGGTGCCATGAAAGTGGGACTTGCAGGCTATTGCTGCTCAGCCCCCTGGATTTAGCCTCTTTCCTAGGGGTAAGTACAGGAGTATAACCTCCTACTTTGCTAGAGCTGCAGCTACGTTTCCTAGAAAGCCCAAATATCCAAGGCTCCAGGGTCTCCATGTATATTTGAGTGGCTGCTCTGTTGAAACTCCATGTAGCTCTGTCTGTCAGACTGAAGATTAGTGGAGTGGTTTCACAAGACCTCCTGACCTGAGAGTTGCAAAGATCTCTGGGAGAAACATGGTTTCCCAGGGTCGTTCATTCACTTACCACTTCCCTGGGTAGGGGAGGGTCCCCTGCTTCCATGTTGCTCCCAGGTGGGCCATTGTCCTGTCTTTCTTTTCTTTGTTCCCTGTGAATCAAGTTGTTTCCTTGATTAATCCCAATGCAAGTACTTGGATGTTTCATTTGAAGGTGTTGTATTTACTCGCCTCTTCTGTTCCTCTCCATGGGAACCATGCACACTACCTGCTTCTAGTTGGCTATCTTGGCTACCCAAAACAATTTTTTAAATGGTCAAAATATTTGAATAGGCATTTTAATAAAGAAGATGTATAGATGGCCAATAGCACATGAAAAGACATCCAACTTTATTAATCATTAGGAAATTCAAATTAAAACCATAGTGAGATACCAATACATACTTTTTGAATGTCTAAAATTAAAACAACTGACCATACCAAGCACTGACAAGGAAGTGGAAGAACTGGAACTCTAAAGCACTGCTTCTGTGAATGCAAAATGGTACAGCCACTTTGGAAAACAGTTTGGCAGTTTCTTAAACTATTAAATATGTACCTATTTTATGACCCAACAATCCATTCCTGGTTATTTATACAAGAGAAATGGAAGTATATCTCCATACAAGGGTTTGTACATAAATATTCATAGCAACTTAATTTGCAATAGAAACAACTGGAAACAGCCCCAATATCAATCAATAAATGAACAGGTAAACAAATTGTGATATATCTATGCAATGGAAT
Source organism: Chlorocebus sabaeus (assembly GCF_047675955.1). Taxonomy (NCBI): domain Eukaryota; kingdom Metazoa; phylum Chordata; class Mammalia; order Primates; family Cercopithecidae; genus Chlorocebus; species Chlorocebus sabaeus. Next base: position 58,835,169 of record NC_132910.1, read on the forward strand.
ACCACTAAGCAACAAAAAGGAATAAACTGCTGATACATATAACACCGTGAATGAATCTAATAACAGTTATGCTGAGCCAAAAAAAAAAAAAAAGAAGAAGCCAGAAAATAATAGAGTAGATGTCTTATAATTTCATTAAGAGAAAATTTTAGAAAATGAAACTGCAGTCATGACTTGGTATCCATGGGGGATTGGTTCCAGGACCCGCATAGATATCAAAATTCACAGATACTCAAGTACCTTATATAAAATGGCATACTATTTGCATATAATCTATGCAAATCCTCCCATATACTATATATCATATCTAGATTACTTATATAATACCTAACACAATGTAAATATTATGTAAGTAGTTTTTGTATTTTATTTGTATTATTTTCATGTTGTGTTGTTACTTTTTAATTTTTTAAATATTTTTATCCATAACTGGTTAAATCTGCTGATGCAAAATCCACAAATATGGAGAGTCAGTTGTAAATCACAGTAATGGAAGGCAGATCAGTGGTTTCCTAAAGATGAGGGGGAAGGTAAAAGCCAGGAAAGAGGAATTACAACAGTACATGAGAATAATGGATATATTAATTATGTTGATTGTGGTCATGATTTCACAAGTGCATTCCTATGTCTAAACTTAGTAATTGTGCATTTTAAATGTGCAAGTTATTTTGTATTACTTATATCTCAATAAATCTATTTTTATCCCTTATCCAAAAATCTGAAATCTGAAATGCTCCAAAATCTAAAACTTTTTGAATATTGACATGACATTCAAAGAAAATGCTCATTTGGGTTATTTCCGGTTTCAGATTTTTAAATTAGGTATGCTCAACCAGTAAGTATAATGAAAATTTTCCTATATCTGAAAAAAAATCAAAATCTGAAACACTTTTGGTTCCAAACACTTTAGAAAAGGGATAATCAACCTGTGCCCAAGATAAATGAATCTTCATACATAGCAGCTCTGTTTTAGTCCAAAACTAAAAAGCACAAATGTCTATCAACTGGAAAACAACTACACAATGAAACGCTACTTAGCAATAACAAAAAAAAATCTGCTGATATTTCAAACAACATGGATGACTCTCCAAAACATGTTGTTGATCAAGAGAAGTCAGACACAAGGGTACACAATTTTTATTCAAGTTACATTTAGTTCAATAATAGGCATAAATTACCTATAACGTTTAAAATCAAAATATTTACCTTGGGCAGAGGGAAGAGGACAAGCTGGAAAAGGCATAAGGTAAGTTTCTGTTATTATAGATTTAGGGGATACAAGTACATGAATATATTGCATAGTGAAGTCTGAGCTTTTAGTGTACCCATTACCAAACAGTGAACATTGCATCCAATAGGTAAACTTTCCACTTTCAGAGTCCTCCCACCCTCTGGTGTCTCCAGTGTTTGTTTTTCCACTCTGTATGGCCATGTGTACCTATTTTTTAGCGTTTATCAAAATTCAGAATTGTACACTGAAAATATGAGCAATTTACTATATATAGATTATACTTCAATATGTGATAAGAAAAAATAATTTTAAGGAATTAAACAACTATGTGCCATCATGGACAGAATATATATAATATATATGTTATATACATAATATACATATATACACACATCACATATATTATATACATATATTAATACATATATTAGATATATAACATATAATGTTATATATATTATATTTTATATATATATATTTGAAGAGAGAATTCTAAAACCATGGGAAACTGTTAAAACTAAGAAGCAATATCAGCAAGGATTTAGGGTATGAGATTAACACACAAATGTAAATTGTATTTATGTTCACTAAAAATAAACAATTCCAAAATGAAATTATGAAAACAATTACTTGCCATAACATCAAAAGGATACAAATGGCAATAAATTTAACAGGGAAATGCAGGACTTGTCCACTGAACACTATTCATATTGTAGAAAAAACTGAGAGAAATCAAAATAAATGGAGATATATCACAAGTTCAAGTATCAAAAAACTATTTTAGTTTTTATTGCATTTGCTTTTGAGGTCTTAATCATAAATTCTTTCCCTAGGCCACATCCAGAAGAATTTTTCCTAGGTTTTCTTCTAGAATTTTTATATTTTCAGGTCTTATATTTAAGTTTTTAATCCACTTTTATCTATTTTTATATGTGGTAAAATGTATGGGTCCAGTTTCATTCTTATTCATTTTGCTATTGTATCTTCCCAGCACAAATTATTTAATAGGCTTTCTTTTCCCTAGTGTATGTTTTTGCCAGCTTTATCAAAGATCACTTGGTTGTAGGTATGTGGCTTTATTTCTGGGTTCCTTATTTTGTTCAGTTGATCTATATGTCTATTTTTATACCAGCACCATGGTGTTCAATTACTATAGCCTTGCAATGTAATTTGAAGTCAGGTAATGTGATGCCTCCAGCTTTGTTCTTTTTGCTTGGGAATTCTTTGGCTATTCAGGCTTTTTTTGTTGTTGTTCCTTATTCATTTTAGAATTGTTTTTTCTAGACATGTGAAAAATGACATTGATAATTTGATAGAAATTGCACTGAATTTGTACACTGCTTTGGGAAGTATGGTGATTTTAAAGATATTGATTCTTCCAGTCCATGAACATGGAATATTTTTCCATTTGCTTCTGTTATCTATGATTTCTTTCATCAGTGTTTGTAATTCTCCTTGCAGAGATATTTTAACTTCTTGGTTACATGTAGTCTTAGCAATATTTCTGTAGCTATTGTGAAAGGAATTGAGTTATGCATGAAGGGTTGTATAGGACTGCTACTAATTTTTTACGTTGATTTTGTATCCTGAAATTCTACTAAATTTATTTATCAAATCTAGGAGTCTTATGGAGTGGTCTTTGGGGTTTTCTTATGTATAAAATCATATTCTCAGAGAACAGAGATAATTTGACTTCCTCTTTTCCAATTTGGATGCCCTTTTTTTTTTTTTTTTCTTTGACAGAGTCTTGCTCTTGTTGCCAGGCTGGAGTGCAATGATATAATTTCAGCTAACTGCAACCTCCACCTCCTAGGTTCAAGCAATTCTCCTGCCTCCGCCTCTTGAGTAGCTGGGATTACAGGTGCCTGCCATCATGCCCAGCTAATTTTTATATTTTTAGTAAAGACATGGTTTCACCATGTTTTCCAGGCTGGTCTCGAACTCCTGAACTCAGGTGATCCACCCACCTCAGCCTCCCAAAGGACTTGGATTACAGGTGTGAGCCACTGCACTTGGCCACCTTTTATTGTTTTATCTTGCCTGATTGCTATGAGTAGGAATTCCAGTACTATGTTGAATAAGAGTGGTTACAGTGGGCATCTGTCTTGCTCCAGCTCATAGTCTTTGACTGTGGCTTTGTTGTACATTGCTGGGAAAAAGTATGAGTGTTGGGAAAAAAGCTGAGGCAGGGCTTGCATGTCTGACATAATGTCCAGGGCTCAGGGCATAAAACCCCTCGTGGCCTCTGGAATGAGTTTAGACTTGCTGGCTCATTGCTTCTAGTTTAAACTAGAAGAACACGTTGCCCATTATCTCACGTAGCAGAACATGTTATATTCCATATGCTGCAAAAGAAATGCTAAACCATCACACCTGTAGATCATGTGCTTGCCCTTTCACCCCCACATTCTCACCACCTGTTTCTTTGTTTGATCACCAATAAATAGTCTGGGCTTCCAGAGCTTGGGGCCTTCACAACCTCCACACTCACATTGGCCCCCTTGACCCACTTTCTCTCTCAAACTGTCTTTTCTCATTCCTTTGACTCTGCCAGACTTCATTGCCCCCACAACCTGGTGTTGGGTCTGATCACCCAAACATTCCTGGCACCCAACGTGGGGCAACAAAGACCCCACTGAAGGAAGCCTATAGCATGTAAAAGCAGAGGACACATCGTCAAAGGACACCAGAGGATGATTAAAGGAAGCTCAGTGGGAAAGCTGAACGCTCGGAAGAACCAGGGTAACAATCGGACAAAGTGAAAGCAAACGTTCTACTTATTCAAATTTCTTAAGGCATTTATTACAAAGAGGGGGAGTGAAAGTTAATACTCAGAATTTGTTATCACTCTTTAGTACAGTAAAGCAGTTTTGCCCATGGTTCCCAGAACAAGGGACTACGGAGTTGGATGAATGGGAGAGAATTGGCAGAGATTTTCAAAAGGCATATAAAGATGGAGCAAAAATTCCAGTTTCTGTTTGGTCAATGTGGGTGCTAATAAAGGCAGCTCTTGAGCCATTTCAAACAGATGATGAGGTAGACTGAGATGAGGAAGAGGAGGACAAGTGTAAAGAACTAACTTCAGATTCTGAATGTGAAGAACAGAAATTGGAGAAAATTAAAGAAACGAAAGGGAAACTTAAAAACGTATGTTTTACTAGCCCATCAGCTCCACTTGCTGAATTAAGTGAATGACCACCTCCTCTCTTTCCCCTTAATGGGCGAGAAAATGAATTAGCTGAAAAACTTACTGCTCCTGTAGTTGCAACATTAAAACTGGAGCAATTGGTGGTGCTATACAAAATTCTATTCAAAAAGCTAGAGCCGACGGAGACCTTGAAGATTGGCAATTTCCCATTACTATAATCCAGCAAGGAGGACAGAATATAGCTAATAGAGCTACCTTTCCATCTAAGTTGTTCAAGGAATTCAAGCAAGCCATTAGTCAATATGAGCCAAACTCTCCTTTTGTGCAAAATTTTTTTAAAAATATGGCTCTTGAAAATAGGTTAATACCATATGATTGGGATACTTTGACAAAATCTGTTCTCACTCCATCTCAGTAGTTGCAGTTTAAAACCTGGTGGGCTGATGAAGCTCAAACTCAGGCAAGGGAAAACACATAAGCACAGCCACCTGTGCCTGTTTCCTTTGAACAGTTCATGGGAGTCGGCCCTAATTGGGACCGAAAATCAAGCAGTAATGGAGGATGTTGCCATTGTTCAGTTGTGCTTTGTGTGCTTACAGGCATGGGAAAGGATAAATGTTAGAGGGGAAAAATATCCTTCTTTCAGTCCTGTCCAACTAGGACCTAAAGAAACATATATTGATTTTATTGCTCAGTTCAGAGAGGCTGTGTATAAAGCCATAACTGATAAAACAGCTCAGGATGTTGTAATACAGCTTCCTGTATATGATAATGCTAATGCAGAATGTCAAATTGCTATTAGACCCCTGAGAGGGAAGTCTCATTTAGCTGAATATATTAAGGCTTGCGATGGCATTGGAGGTAACTTACATAGGGCTACTCGTATAGCTCAGGCTATGGCTGGATTAAGAGTCTGAAAAAATACGCCCCATTTCTCAGGCTCTTGCTTCAATTGTGGGCAATTTGAACACACAATAAATGAATGTAGAAAAGGAAATCAAAAGGCAAGAACTACTACCATCAATCAACAGAAAGCCCCAGTGTATGCTCCCATTGTGAAAAAGGCAATCACTGGGCAAATCAGTGGGCAAATCGCCTCAGGCCCCTCAACAAACCAAGGCATACCCAGCACAGCCAGTGCCCTTACAAACGTACAATTGTCCCCCACCACAGCAGGCAGTGTTGCCATAGACCTTTGCAGCACAATTCCCACCTCCTTACTTCCTGGGGAACCACCAAAGAAGGTCCCCATGGGAGTTAGGGAACCCTCACCCTCAGGAACAGTCGGTCTATTACTTAGAAGGTCTAGTCTAAATTTAAAAGCTGTTACAGTGAATAAAAGTGTTACAGTGCACGGGAATAATTGACTCTGATTATACTGGAGAAATTCAACTAGCTGTTAGTTCCTTGACTCCGTGGTCTGCCTCCCCAGGAGAAAGAATTGCTCAGTTGTTGCTGTTACCTTACATAAAACTAGGAAGCAGCACAGTGAAAAGAACAGGAGGCTTTGGTAGTACTAATCCAGCAGGAAAGGCTGTATATTGGGTTAATCAAGTATCTGACAAAAGACCTGTTTGCACCATAACTATTGAGGGAAAGGATTTTGAAGGACTAGTAGATACTGGAGCTGATGTCTCTATTATTGGTCTAAATCAATGGCCCTGACACTGTCCCTAACAAAAGGCTTCCATGGGTATCATTTGCATTGGAACAGCCCCAGAGATTTTTCAAAATTCCTTGATTTTACCATGTCAAGTGCCAGATGGCCAGGAAGGGAGAATTCAGCCTGTTACTATACCTATTCCTGTCAATTTATGGAGTAGGGACTTATTGCAACAATGGGATGCTGAAATATCTATTCCTATGGATCAATATAGTAATAATGGTAGACAAATGATGAAAAACATGGGATATCGCCTGGGAGAAGGACTAGGAAAAAATAAAAATGGCCAATCAGAACCTTTAGAATTAAAAGAACAAACAGATCGGACCAGATTGAGGTGTCATTTTTAGGGGCAGCCATTGTTGAGCCTCCAGTTCCCATTCTTCTTGTTTGGCTAACTGCCAAACCAGTTTGGGTAGAACAATGGCCACTGAAACAAGAGGCTTTGAAAGAACTGGTGCAGAAACTGAAAACTGGAGGCTTTAAAAGAACTTGTGCAGAAACAATTGCAAAAGGTTCATACAGAGCCTACTTTCTCCCCTTGGAATTTTCATGTATTTGTCATTAAGAAAAACTCTGGTAAATGGAGAATGGTTACACATTTGAGGGCTGTTAATGCTGTAATTCAACCCATGGGTGAGCTACAACCAGGGCTGCCCTCCCCAACAATGATTCCAAAATACTGGCGTCTTATAGTGATAGATCTAAAGGACTGCTTTTTTATCATTCCTTTAGCTGCCCAAGATTATGAAAAATTCGCTTTTACTGTTCCCACCATTAATAATAAAGAACAGATATCATTGGAAAATTCTACCACAAAGCATGCTAAATAACCCAACTATTTATCAAACTCATGTCGGGAAACCTATTAAACCAGTTAGAGAACAGTTTAAAAAATGTTATATTATCCATTACATGGATGATATACTGTGTGCAGCTCAAACTAGGGAAGAACTGATGTTGTGCTACAAACAGTTTAAAAAGGCTGTAAATGCAGCAGGTTATAGCCCCCGATAAAATCCAAACTTCTACTCCCTTTCAATATTTAGGAATGAAGGTAGAACAAAGTGCTATTAAACCTCAAAAGGTTCAAATTCAAAGAGATAATATAAAAACTTTAAATGGTTTTCAAAAATTGTTGGAGACATTAACTGGATTATTCCAACTTTAGGCATTCGTACCTATGCTATGTCTCACCTCTTTTCTACTTTATGAGGTGATTCTAACCTTAACAGTAAATGCTCCCTGTTCAAAGAAGCATTGGAGGAACTTCAATTAACTGAGAAAAAAATTCAGCAAGCACAAGTAGAACAAACTCATCTGATACGGTCATTACAGTTTTTAGTTTTTCCTACTAAGCATTTGCCTACAGGAGTTATAGTTCAACAGGATGATCTGGTGGAGTGGCTTTTTCTACCTCACAATACAACCAAAACAGTCTGTACTTAGATCAAATTACTGTGCAAGTAGGACAAGCGAGGCTGTGCACAACAAAGTTAATGGGATGTGATCCAAATCAATTGTAGTTCCATTGACTAAACAACAAATTCAACAAGCCTATATTAATTCCCAAGAATGGCAGGTTAATTTGGTCAGTTTGTTGGCATTCTTGATAATCATTATCCTAAGTCTAAAATCTTCCAGTTTCTAAAATTAACATCCTGGATATTGCCTTCTGTTACTCAAAAAGCCCCTATTGAAGGGGCCATTATTGTTTTTACTGATGGATCTAGTAATGGGAAAGCCTCATTTGCAGGACCTCAACAACAAGTTTGCAAACTGATTTTGCTTCTGCTCAAAGGGCTGAACTTATGACTGTGGTAACAGTGTTAAAAACTTTTAAACAGCCAGTAAACATTTTTTCCGATTTATCCTATGTAGTGCAAGCCATGCAAAATAGTGAATGTGCCCTAATTCAAAATGTGACTGATGAACAACTTAATCTTTTATTTCATTCTTTACAACAAGCAGTACAACAAAGGCATTCACCTTTCTATATCACTCATATGAAAGCACATACTAACCTCCCTGGCCATTTAACTAAATTTAATGAAAGGGCAGATGCATTGGTGTCTGTGGTCTTTGCTGATGCACAAACATTCCATTCTTTAACTCATCTTAATGCCACAGGCCTTAGAAAAAGATATGGTTTATCATGGAAACAAGCTAAAGAAATTGTGCAAAACTGTTATGCCTGCCAAGTCCTGCATCTGCCACATCAAGGAACAGGAGTTAACCTAGAGGTTTATCTCCAAATTGCATCTGGCAGATGGATATAACACATATTCCTGCTTTTGGAAATCTGTCCTTTGTTCACGTTTCAGTAGATACCGATTCACATTTTATCTGGGCCACATGTCAAGCAGAGAAGGCTACAGCTCATGTTAAAAGACATCTTTTATCTTGCTTTTCAGTTATGGGAATCCTAGAAAAAATCAAACTGATAAAGGCCCAAATACTGTAATAAAGCCATGGCTATATTTTTTCAACAGTGGAATATTACCCATACTATGGGTATCCCATATAACTCACAAGGACAGGCAATAGTGGAAATAGATAGTCATACTTCAAAAACCCAAATACAAAAGCAAAAAGGGGGAGAGCCAGAATATAAAACACCACATACGCAATTGATCTAGCTTTATTAACATTAAATATTTTAAATTTGCAAAACATCAACCCATAGCTGCAGCAGAACAACACCTGATAGGACAAAAGGAAAATGAAAAGGCTGGACAAGATATATGGTGGAGGGATGTACATACAAAGAGTTGGGAAAAGGAAAGATAATTATATGGGGAAGAGGATTTGCTTGCGTCTCTCCAGGTGACAATCTGGTGCCTGTGTGGGTGCCCACCAAACAGCTGAAGATCTATCATGAGCCACAGCATCTAGTGGACCCATCTGTACAGTGTAAGTTGAAGGTTTGAGAAGCCTCGATTTGCTTTCTCTGTGCCTTCTGTTAGAAGGGTCCTGTTTCTCATTATTAATGGAAAGTTTTACCTCAAAGAGGCAGAAGCTGAGTTAACAAATGCTTCAGCAATGGCATGCCTCCCAGCTACAACCACAAAAGTTTTTGCTTCTGTTTCACTAGATTTACTAACGTGGGGTTGAGGGTATGCTTGTGTTTTTGCAGGAGATGAATGAACCATGTGGGTGCAACCGCCATAACATGGGGACAGATCAAGAAAACTGCACAGGAATCTGAGAAACTATTGGAGCACCAGGGTTTTACCTATAGATGCTTAACGGACCAACACTTTCTGACTGAGCTCCTCTCTATCCTGAATACAAGAGACCCTAATTAGTTAGGCCAGGAGTATCATCACCCCTATTCAGCATGAAGTTACAGAAGACGGACCTTCATCCTTCTGCAACCCCTAGGATTAAGGGACCTCTTGTAAAAGGGAAAGGGGAGATATGTGGGAAGTGGGAAGCATTCAAACCAGAGGGACTCCATTTTGAATAAGGGCAAAGAAAAATGAAACTGTACCACCAACCTGCAATTAAGGGCTGCACAGCCTGCAATTGCCTTGCTCAATTAATTTAAAAACAAAAAGAGGCCACCTTTTATGCTACTAATAATGACAGCTGTGGCAGTTTTACAAAAAAGAGAAGGGGGGCATATTGGAAAAAAGCTGAGTTTTGGGAAAAAAGGACGAGGCAGGGCTTGCATGTCTAACATAATGTCCAGGGCTCAGGGCATAAAACCCCTCATGGCCTCTGGAATGAGTCTAGACTTGCCGGCTCCTTGCTTCTAGCTTAAACTAGACGAACATGCTCCCCATTTTCTCAAGTAACAGAACATGTTCCATAGGTCTCAAAGGAAATGCTAAACCATCACAGCTGTAGATCAATCATGTGCTTGCTCTTTCACCCCCACATTCTCAACAACTGTTTCTTTGTTTGATCACCAATAAATAGTCTGAGCTTCCAGAGCTCGGGGCTTTGGTAGCCTCCATACTCGCATTGGCCCCCAAGACCCACTTTCTCTCTCAAACTGTCTTTTCTCATTCCTTTGACTCCACTGGACTTTGTTGCCCCCATGACCTGGTGCTGGGTCTGATCACCCCAACAGTACATGGCTTTTATTATTTTGAGGTGTGCTCCTTCTATGTCTAGTTTGTTGAGGATTTCTTATGAAGGGATGCTAAATTTTCTCAAATTATTTTTGGCATTTATTGAGATGATCTGATCATATGGTCTTTGTTTTTAAGTCTATTTATGTGGTGAATCACATTTATTGATTTGCATGTGTTGAAGCATCCTAGCATCCCCGAAATAAAATCCACTCGATCATGGTGTATTATCTTTTGAATGTGCTGTTGCATTCGGTTTGCTATGATTTTGTTCAGGATTTTTGAAACTATGTTCTTCGAGGATATTGGTCTGTAGTTTTCTTCTTTTGTTTGGTCCTTGCCTGGCCTTGGTATCAAGGTGATACTGGCTTTGTAGAATGAGTTGGGGAGGAATCCCTCCTCCACAAGTGTTTGGAACAGTTTTGGTAGAACTGATATCAGTTCTTTGTATATCTGATAGAATTCAACTGTGAATCTATCTGATCCTGAGTTGTTGTTGTTTGGAAATATTTTATTAGTAGCTCAATCTCATTACTCATTATTCATCTGTTCAGAATATTTATTTCTTTCTGTTTCCAGGAATTAATCTGTTTCCTCTAGGTTTTCCATTCTGTGAGCATAGATGTGTTCATAGTAGTCTCTGATTACCTTTTCTACTTCTGTGATATCAGTTGCAATGTTTCCTTTTTAGTTTCTGATTGTGCTTATTAAATCTTTTTTCTTGGTCGATCTACCACCTAGTTTATCTTTTCAAAGAATAAAAATTCAATTATTTTCATGCTTTGTATTGTTTTGTTTTGTGGGTCACAATTTCATTTAGTTCTGCTCTGATATTTGTTATTTTATTTTGCTACCTTTAGGTTTGGCTTATTCTTGTTTTTATAATTCTTTGAGGTGTGATTTTAGGTTATTAACTTGTGACCTATCTTTTTGATGTAGGTGTTTAACTCTATCAATTCCCCCTCTTAGTCCTGCTTTTGCTTTATCCCAGAGGTTTTGGTGTGCTGTGTCTCCAATTTCATCCATTCCAAAACTGTTTTTAATTTGGGTCTTAATACTATTGTTGTCTCAAAGATCATCCAGGAGCAAGTTGTTTAATTTGTTTGTACTTGTATAGTTTTGAGAGTTTGTCTTAAAATTGCAGTCTAGTTTTATTCCACTGTTGTCTGAGAAAATACTTGGTATGATATCAATTTTTTTTATTTGTTGAGACTTGTTTTGTGGCTTAACATAAGGTCTATCTTGGAAAATGTTTTATGCACTAATGAGAAAAATGTATATTCTGTGGTTGTTAGGCACAATATTTTCTGTAAATGTCTGTTAGGGTCATTTTGTCTAGAGTCTAATTTAACTCCAGTTTTTTTTTTAATTTTTTGTCTCAATAATCTGTGTAGTGCTGTTAGTGGAGTGTTGAAATCCCCCACTATTGTTATATTGCCATCTGTCTTCTTTCTTAGGTCTAGTGCTATTTGTTTTATGAATCTGGGTACTCTAGTTTTGGGTACACACATATTTAGGATAGTTATATCTTCTTAAGTTGATCCCTTTATTATTATATAATGACCTTTGTCATTTTTTTACTGTTATAGATTTAAAATCTGTTATATCTGATAGAAGTAAGGTGACTCCTGCTCACTTTTGGTTTCTGTTTGCATGGAATATCTTTTTACACCCCTTTACCTTGAGTCTATAAGTGTCTTTATCAGTGAAGTTGGTTTCTTATAAGAAGTGTATGGTTGATTCCTGTTTGTTTACTCATTCCACCAATCTTTATCCTTTTTTTTTTTTTTTTGAGAAAGTCTTGCTCTTGTCCCCCAGGCTGGAATGCAATGGCATGCTCTCAGCTCACTGTAACCTCCACCTCCTTAGTTCCAGCGATTCTTCTGTCTCAGCCTCCTGAGTAGTTGGGATTACAGGCATCTGCCACCATGCCTGGCTAATTTTTGTATTTTTAATAGAGACGGGGTTTCACCATGTTGGCCAGGCTGTTCTTGAACTCCTGACCTCAAGTGATCTGCCCGCCTCAGCCTCCCAAATTGCTTGGCTTACAAGCATGAGCCACCAAGCCCAGTCCAACCTTTATCTTTTAAGTGGAGCTTTTAATCCTTTTATGTTCAAAATTAATATTTATATGTGAGGTTTTGTTCCTGTCATGAAGTTGTTACCTAGTTGCTTTGTAGTCTCAACAATGTGATTGTTTTATCCGACCTGTGATTTAATACTTTTGTGTGTTTTTATGGTGGCAAATATCAACCTTTGGTTTCCACATTTAGAATTTTCTTGAGCATTTCTTGTAGAGTCCCCTCGTTACAAATCCCCTTAGCATTTGCTTGTCTTGCAAAGATTTTATTTCTCCTTCACTTATGAAGTTTAGTTTAGCAGAATACAAAATTCATGGTTAACAGTTTTCTCCTTTAGAAGTCTAAAAACAAAACCCCAATCTCTTCTGGCTTGTAAAGTTTCTCCTGAGAAGTCTGCTGTTAGTCCAATGAGATTTCCTTGATAGGTGATTAGACATTTTTCTCTGGCTGATTTTAGAATTATTTTTCCTTAATGTTGGTTTTAGATAGTCTGATTATTATATGCCTTGGTAAAGTTCATCTTGCAATGTCTCTGCTGAAGTTCTCTGTGATCCTGTATTGGGATGTCTACATCACTAACAAGACTATGGTAGCTTTCCTCATTTTTTTTCTCAAATAGGTTTTCTATACTTTTTACTTTTTTTCTCCTTCAGGAATACGTATAACTTGTAGGTTCAGTCATTTAACATAATACCATACTTCTCTATGACTTTTTTATTTTTAAAATTCTTTTTTATTTATTTTTAATTGATTTTGTTAACTTGAAAGACCTGTAGAGGAATTAATATTGTTAGCATCTATAGATTCAAGACAATTCCTATCATAACACCAGCTACGTTTGTTGTAGAATTTGACAAGGTGTCACTAAAATTCACATGGAAATTCAAGGGACACAGACTAGCCAAAATTATTTTGAGAAAGAAGAACACAGTTGGAAAACTCAAATTTCCTGATTTCAAAACTTACAACAATATTACAGTAACTAAGAGAGTGTGATACTCTTATAAGTATATGTGATAGACAGAAAAATGACCTCTTCAAAGATGTCCTGTTCTAAATCCCAAGATTCTGGGAATATGTAACTTCACAAAGCAAAAGAGAATTTACAGATGTTATTAAGTGAAGGATACTGAGACCAGAAAATTGTCCTGTATTATTCAGGTGGGGCCAGTGTAATCCAATGATCCTTGCATGTGATTGAGAAAGGGAGAAAAGTGAGCGTCAGAGAAGATATGACAATGGAAACAGAGGTCAGGGTAATGCAATTACTGACTTCGAGGATGGAAGACAGCCATATGTCAAGGAATGCATGCAGTCTATAGAAGATAAAAAAGGCAAGGCTGTCCTAGAGCCTCCAGAACGAACACAGCCTGCAAACAATTTGGTTTTGGCCCAGTGAAACTATTTCAGACTTCTGACCTCCATAACTGTAAGATAATAAATTTGTGTTGTTTTAAGTCATTAAGTTTGTGGCAATTTGTTAACACCCCAGTAGGAGGCTAACATGATAAACATGTAGATAAATGGAATAGAATGTGATATTATATTCTAAACCCCTACATTACTGATTTTTCGCAAGATGCCAAATATATCAATGGAGAAAGAACAGTATTTTTAGCAAATAATCCTAAGACAACTGGATAATCAAAGAATGAACTTGGACCCCCTACCTTATACTATACATACAAATTAACTCAAAATATATTATAAACTGAATTGTAAGAGCTGAAAATTACAAAATTCTTAGAAGAATACTTAGAAATAATTTTTATGACCTTGGGTTTTTTGATAGTGTCTTATATATAAAACTAAGATTATAAGCAACAAAAGAAAAAATAAATATACTGAACTTTAAAAAATTAACTTTTGTACTTCATAGAAGATCATCAAGAAAGTAAAAAAGATAACCCACAGAATGGGAGAAAATACTTGTAAATCATATATCTGACAAAGGATTTGTATCTAGAATATATAAAAATCTTATAGAATTCAGTAATAAAAAGACAATAACCCCAACCCCACCACTCCCCCAAAGAAAACCAGAAACAAATACACAGTACTGATATTATCACCAGCAGTATCCCAGAACTCAGATACAGGGATGAGACAGTTCCCATGACCACAGAGAAATTTAAAAACTTCAAGCAAACATTAAGTAAATCTAATTCCCATTTCACAATGCCCTCTCTCCAAATTGCCCTGCGCCAAGCATGCAGAAAATTTCTCCTAAACTCACAGTTTCTAAACTGGAAAAAGTGAGATTAATGTGGACAACCAGCTCTCCCCACATCTTGGGTTTCCTGACAAGAGACCTGCCTCTGCCTCAACCCATGGAAAGAGTCAAGAGTGCATACAGGGAGAAATACCCATGAGGACAGCCAGAAAAAAAAAGGGGAGGGAAGACTACCATTCCCAGCCCTGGAAACACCTTTCTGTGATTCAGCCAAGGAAGATGTCAAATCAGAGAGGTTGTAGGAGGTTTGTTCCACAGTCTCCTGAGCAAGAACTCTTCACCAGTCTTACCACACTACCAGGATAAACCCTTTGGGACCACCCCGATTTGGGACAGGCAGCACTGTTTACTAGAATCAACGCAAACCTTGGCTTAAGGTGCTGTTTAGTGTTGTAAAGGAGACAACACACTACTGGGAAAATATTTTAAAAGAAAGAAAATCAACAAAGAAATTACAAAAAACAAATTCTAAGCAAGCATATCTAATAAAAACCAAAACAAGCCAGACAAGGAAGGCTGGCATAAATAACTAATCCTTCAATGCAAAGGCATAGATTCACATCCACAAGAAACAACAGCAAACAGGGAACCATGACCTCCTCAAATGGAGAATGCAACGAACCAATAATTGATCCTAATTAGATGGCAGTATGTGAACTCTATGACCAAAGGGTCAAAACAGCAGTTTTAGGCATAATTAGAAATCTTTAAGATAACACAGAAAAGCAATTCAGGGGTTTATCAGAGAAACTTAACAAGATTAAAATAATTTTTAAAAAGCAAACAGAGGACAGAAACATGGACGGAATAAAAGAAGCTCTCAACAGAGAGAGTGATTTAGCAGGGGAAAGAATCAGTGAGCTCGAACACAGGCTATTTGAAAATATACAGTCAGAGGAAAAAGAGAAAAATAAAAGGAACGAAGATCACCTTTAAGTTATAGAAAATTACCTCAAAAGACTAAATCTAAGCATTATTAGTGTTCAAGAGAGTTGAACGAGAATAAGAGGTAGAAAACTGTTAAAGAAATAATAACAGAAAACTTTTCAAAACTTAAAAGAGAGAGAAATATTCGATACAAGAGCTTCAGAAAACACCTGACAAATTTAGCACAAGTAAGACTAATACAAGGTATATGATAATTAAACTCTCAGAGATTAAGGGCAAAGAGAGGATCCTAAATGCAGCAAGAAAAGAGAAGGAAATAACAAATAAAGGATCTTTGATGTATCTGGCAACAAACCTCTCAGCAGAAACCATACAGGTCAGTAGGAAGTGGATCAACACTTTCAAAGTACTGAAAGAAAAAATTAAACTGCAATTCAAGAAAACTGTATCCAGCAAAGCTATCCTTTCATGGAGGAGAGCTACAGTCTTTCCCAGACAAACAAAAGCTGAGAGAATTCACCACCACCAGACTCATTTTGCAAGAGAGTTCTTCAATCTGAAATAAAAAATCTCTAATGTAGAAAAAGAAAACATTTGAAAGTGTAAAACACACTGGAAAAATTAAGTGTAGAAGCAAACCCTAAATACTCTAATACTGTCATTGTGGTGTGCGATTCACTCGTAACTCTAGTATGAGGCCAAAAAGACAAATCTATCAAAAACAATAACACATACAGCAACCAGTTAGGAGATAGGCAATATAAAAACATGTAAATTGAGACAACATAAAGTCAAAATGTGGGGTAAATTGAGTTCAAGTATAGAGGGTATTCAAAATCTTTTTCTTGTTGCTATTATTTTCTTAGGATTTAAGGTAAGTTGTAATCCTTTTAAAATAATTTGTTATACTATAAGATGTTCTTCATAAGCCTATAGTAATCACAATGCAGAAAAACTATAATATATTCACTAAAAATAAGAAGTAACGAATTATAAACATACTGCCAGAGAAAATCACTTAACCACAATGGAAGACAGTATGAAAGAAAGAAAGAGAAATATTATAAACTAACCAGAAACAAGCAATAAAAAGCAGTAGCAAGTCTTTAGTTATTGATAACATCATAGAATGTAAATGGACTCAAATTGACAATTAAAAGGCATACAGTGGCTGAACGGATAAAGAAACAAAACCTAGGTCTATACTACTCTCAAGCAGCCCACTTCACCTACAAAGACACATATAGACTGAAAACGAAGAGGTAGAAAAATATTTCATGCACCTGGAAACCAAAAAAAGACCAGAAGTAGCTATACTTATATCAGAGAAAATAGATTACAAATCAAAGATTTTTAAAAAAAGAGAGAAAGATCACAATGTAATGAAAAGGGGGCCTGTCCAGCAAGATAATGTAACAATTATAAAAATCTGTGGATCCAACACTGGAGCTCTCAAGTATATAAAGCAAACATTAATAAATCTAAAGGGAGAGATAGATTAAAATACAGTAGTAGTAGGGGATTTGAACACTCCACTCTCAGTAATGAACAAATCATCCACATATTTATGTCATCAATACAGGAACACAAGAGTTCAACTACACACTAGATCTAATAGGCCTAACTTGATAAAATTTAATATTCCTTTATGATAAAAACCTTCAACAAATTGGACCTAAAAGAAACATGCCTCAAAATAGTAAAGGCTATATATGAAACCCATAGATATCATAGTACTGAAAGAGAAAAAATTGACAGGCTTTCCTCTAGAAAAAAACAGAAAAGGATGCCCATTGTCACCAATGTTGTTCAACATAATATTGGACGTCCTGGCAGGGTCAATTATGAAAGAAAAATAAATAAAGAACATCCAAATTAGAAAGGAAGACGTTAAATTAGCCTTGTTTGCAGAAAACATGATCTTGTACTAAGAAAAATCTGAAGTCTCTAACAAAAAACTCTTAGAACTAATAAATTTGGTAAAGTAGCAAAATAAAAAATCAACATTTAAAAAATAGTAGCATACACACACACACACACACACAGATATATACATATGCCAATAGCAAAGAATCTGGAAAAGAAATCAAGAAAGCAATCGTGGCCAGGCACAGTAGCTCACACCTATAATCCTAGCACTTTGGGAGGCCAAAGCAGGCAGATGGCTTGAGCTCAGGAGCTGGAGACCAGCCTGAGCAATGTGGTGAAACTCCATCTCTACAAAACGTACAAAAATTAGCCAGGAATGGTGGCATGCACCTGTTGTCCTAGCTACTCAGAAGACTGAGGTGGAAGGATCGCTTCAGCCCAGGAGGCAGAGGTTGAGGTTGCAGTGAGTTGAGATAGCACCACAGCACTCCAACCTGGGCAGCAGAGCCAGGTCCTGTCTCAATAAAGAAAGCAATTACACTTACAATAGCTACAAAAATATAAAATACATAGGAATCAATTTAATCAAAGAAGTGAAAGATCTCTACAAGGAAAACTACAAAACACTGATGAATAAAATTGAAGAGGACACAGAAAAAATGGAAAGATGCTCTATGCTCATTAATTGGAAGAATTAATATTGTTATAATGACAATTCTACTAAATTTATAGGTTCAATGCAATCCCTATAAAATATAAATGACAGCCTTCATGGAAATAGAAAACAACCATAAAATTTATATGGAACCACAAAAGACCCTAAATAGCCAAAGCAATCCTAAGCAAAAAAAAAAAAAAAAAAAAAAACAGAGCTGGAGGTATCATATTACCTGATTTCAAATTATACTACAAAGTTATAGTGACCAAGTCAGCTTGGTACTGACATAGAAACAGACAAATAGACAAATGGAACAGAACAGAGAACCCAGAAATAAATCCAAACAATTATAGCCAACTGATTTTCTACAACAGCATCAGGAACATACAATGGGGAAGGGTCAGTCTCTTCAATAAACGGTGCTGAGAAAACTGGATAATCATATGCAAAAGAATGAAACTAGATCCTATCTTTCACTATATTAAAAGATCAAATCAAAGTGGATTGAATATTTAAATGTAAGACCTAAAACAATGAAACTCCTAGAAGAAAACACTGGAGAAATGTTCTAAGACATTGTTCTAGGCAAAGAAATTTTGTGTCAAAAGCACGAGCAACCAAAGCAAAAACACACAAATGGGATTATGTTAAACTTAAAAGTTTCTCCACACCAAAGAAAACAATAGAATAAAGAGACAGTCTAGGGAATACGAGATAATATTTGCAAACTATCCATCCGACAAGGGACTACTGACAAAAATATATGAGGAGCTCAAACAAGTCAATAGCAAAGAAACAAATCATCTAATTTAAAAATGGGCAAAAGATCTGAATAAACATTTCTCAAAAGAAGACATATAAATAACCAGCAGGTATGTGAAAAAAATGTTCAATATCACAAATCATCAGGGAAATGCAAATAAAAACCATAATGAGATATCATCTCACTCCAGTTAAAGTGGCTTTTATCAAAATATTGGGCACAACAGATGCAGACAATGATGCAGGGAAAGGGAAGCCTCGTACAATGTTGGTGGGAATGTAAATTAGTACAGCCACTATAGAGAACTGTATGAAGGTTCATCAAAAAAGCAAGAATATAACTACCATATGATCCAGCAATTCCACTACAGGGTATATATCCAAAAGAAAAGTAATCCATTTAATGAAGAGATATGTGTATTCTCATGTTTACTGAAGCACTACTCACAATACCCAAAATATGAAATTAACCTAAGTGCCTATCAGTAAATGAATGGATAAAGAAAAATGTGATATATATACACAATGGCATATTATTCTGCCATAAAAAAGAATAAAATCTTGACATTTCCAGCACATGGTTGGAACTAGGGGTCATTATGATAAGTAAAATAAGCCAGGCACAGAAAGGCAAATGCCACATGTTATCACTCATATGTGGGCCTTAAAAAAGAGATCTCATGAAGATAAAGTACATCGGTGGTTCCCAAAACCTGGGAAAAGTAAGAGAGGAAAGGGAATGAAAAAACAATGATTAATGAGTACAAATATATAGTTTGATAGAAGGAATAAGACCTAGTGTTTGATAGATGGGTAGGGTGATTATTGTTTAAAATAATCTATTGTATATTTCAAAATAGCTAGAAGAGAATAATTGAAATGTTTCTAGCATACAGACAAATACTAAAGGTGATTGATATTCCAATTATACTGATATGATTTTTTACAAAGTATATGAATGTATTAAACTATCACAGTTACCCCCAAAATATGTACATCTATTATATGTCAATTAAAAAAAGTTTAATGGGCAAAGGGTCTGAATAGACTTTTCTTCGAGATATATAAATGACCAAAAATATATGAAACGATGCTCAACATTATTAGACATCAAATGCAAATAAAAAACACAGTAAGACAACACTTCACACCCACTAGAATGATGAATCAAAAGACGGCAAATAACACGTGTTAGTGAGCAGATGGAGAAATTGGGATACTCATACATTGCTGCTGAGATTGTAAAATGATGCAGCCACTTTAGAAAACACTTTGATTCCTCCTCAAAACATAGAGTTTCCATGTAACCCAGCAATTGCATCATTTACTGATACACCCGACAACAAGGATGAACCTTGAAAACATCATGTTAAATGAAAGAAGGCACTCACAAAAGATCACATATTGCATGACTACATTTATATAAAATATCATAAACAAACCTAGAAGGGCCGGAGAAAGCAAGCTAACCAAAGTCACGGGGAAAAAATATGCACAGTGCTAAGTTCATAAAATTGAGCAGTACCGAATTGCATGAATGTATGGGTTGAGCTATTAGCCTTCAACCCCCTACTCAGAGGTCTCAAGAAATAGGATTATGGCTCTGATTTTGGGTGGGATTACTAAATGCTACTGGTATAGCAGAAGGGTAGGGGTTCAAGGAAATCAAGGATCCTTAGTGGGAAAAAGGTCATACACTTGTCTTTCCATGGAGTGAGACTGAATAAGAAAGGTAAAGTACTCTGGAGGAGGTTGGATGATGGGAGAAAATGGCAGAAATCCAGAGACTAATGAGTTCCAAGAGCAGTTATAGTAGTAGCAAGCATGAAGAGAATCTTAACAGAGAGGAGATTTTAGTCACGGTAAGATACATAAAATTAAGTTCTTCAAACATTCATGTATTGAAACAATTCATTATGGAGCTTTGAAAATGAATGACTCCAATAGAGTAGAGATAAAACTAACTGAAGAAAGGAAGGCTAGAATTTTAAAACTTGATTGCTTTCTATAAATGCACTGGCTTCAGCTATGACAGGAGATAAAGTGAAGAGGACAATTGGGAATATGCATCATCTCAAAGACTTCAAAGGGTAAAGGGAAATGATCAAGTAATCAATAAATGACATTAATAAGGAAGGGGAGAAAATAGTATCGCCTGATGGAATGAGACTCAAAAGAGAATAGGCTTTTATCAGAGGCTGGAAAGGAGATGTTCTGACTAACAGGTGGTTCTTAGAGGACCAGCAAGAGCCCTGTTCTGGGGTGTGACACTCTCATGGTGTTCTGAGCCTTGGCAGATGCCTTACTATAAAGAGAGGCATCTCAACATTTAAAAAAATACTTACATGAATAGTAAGTAGCATTTTGATAGAAAAAGGAGAGTTAGTAAGCAAAAGAAAAAACTCAGACTTGGAAACAAGAAGTACCTTTGTGTTTGTGGAAGGTGGTTTTGTCTTATTTTATTTAAAAAATAATAAGTGAATCTTTCATAGTAATAAACTTGATTTAACAAATTGAGTGAAGCCAGATTTTGAAGAACTTTGCTTTAAAAGCTAATAATAAGGTTTTTTTAATCCTGAAGTCAATATTTTCAGTGAATATTTTTATCAAGGAGGTAATATACTGAAATTAGTGTTTAAACTTGTTGGTTAGAATAGAAAAAAAGAAAGGATCAATAAACCACTTAGGAGACATAACTTAAGCTGGGGAAAAGAGGAATAGAAATAGAAAATAATGAAGCTGAAGACAATTCCAAGAAGAAATTGTAAAATATTTTTTAATGGAACAAATTAAAATGTTTTATTTGATTGTTTTTACATATTATGTTTCCAAAAGGTTTCATAAGTTAGATCTAGAGCTTAAGTTTCCAAAACTGTCAAACCAGAGCAAACCTAAAATATCAAAATATTCACTAAAATAGCCTATTCGTCTAATTCATTTACCTGGTCACCATCTATTGGGTGCCTATTATGTGCAAGGCTCTATGCTACATTCATTTTTCCTTTAGCAGGCAAATTATTGGTGACCTGTAGTTTCATATGTTCCTTAACTGCTTGTTACCAAATCCTAATTTCAAAACTTCAGGAAGGGACTGTGGAGGAAACTTTTTGTATTTATCATAGTCTTAGAAAATAAGATATAGTAAGGAGAAATTTATAATATTTTTAACTGTTAATGAGGCATTGTTTTAGTTCATAAAACAGGTTGAAGGGTAACAGTTGCATCCTGTTGTAGATAATTTTCTTCAGTGCATCTGTGTCTCTCATTCAATTTTCATTCCTTGATCAACTGCAGAATTTACTCCAGGAAATAACATTCTCCAAAACAAAATGAAAAACCAAATTCAGAAATGTTCTTTGAGCTATTCCTACTCAAAAGCTAGTATTTTTTTTTTAACAAATTATGTTTACCTGTAGGAAAAAAGTCACCATTACATTGTTCTTTTCATTAAATAATTCTT
The DNA here is from genome assembly GCF_047675955.1 of Chlorocebus sabaeus. Lineage (NCBI taxonomy): Eukaryota > Metazoa > Chordata > Mammalia > Primates > Cercopithecidae > Chlorocebus > Chlorocebus sabaeus. The sequence continues at coordinate 58,857,241 of NC_132910.1, forward strand.
CAGTAAATAAAAGACGTTAAATCAAATTGTTTTTGCAACCAAATAAGGAAAAAACATAATCAATAGAATGAAAAATGTGTCCTTTAGAAAGGAAACCAATGAATGTTTTAGAAGAATTCTTAGATATTCTAATCACCAAATACAAAAGACAGGTTTTTAGAAGCAAATGGATTCAGTTAGAAATCAAAGATCTGGCCATGAGCCCAACAATTCAAACATTAAAAAGAATTCTGATGACTCTGTAGATTGCAAATATATCTGCCTTCCATAATTCCTGTATTCCACTCTCATGAAGTTTAAAGCAAATATTTTAGTGTAGTAAAACCCACTAGAAAAAATCATTAAGCTAAGATTAAAGTAAACTAAGTTTTTGCCTCAAAGTTCATTTTCTGACCAAAAACACGGATATGTGCCTTTCAGGGATTGTCTCCCACCCGGGCAGAAGTTGGTATTCTAGTGTAAATCTGTTGCTACAGAACCCTCATGAACTATTTTATTCCTTACCTCATCGGCAAATAGGAAAACCTACAGGCTGAAAAGAGACACGATTATATTGGGCTCAGTGAACTTCACGGTAGCATCTGCTATTTTAATAGCCAGTGCTGACTTCATCTTCATCTACTGTAATTCCTGATCTGGAATGGCTCCTTAGAAATTCACAATTTTGTTTCTGGTATACAAATGGAAATGACAATGAACTCTCTCTTATATGACATGGTAAAGAATAGAGTGCTTTGTTTAATTAGAGACTTTGGCTAACATAGCATTGCAATATATACTAAGAAATGTATTGACATAAAATCTATGTTTAAAAATTCATATTTTTCTGAAGATTTAAAGGACATTTAAAAAATTTTAGTGATAATATCATCATTTTACAAATCATTAGTCAGTTAAAGATAGATACCGTAGACAGATTCCGGATTTTTTCAAAAATAATACTTTTACGATAGTGTAAGACTACTGGGTCAAGGCAAATTTCCGAACAGCAACTAAACTTTTTGGGAGTGGAGGACAAACAATTCTACTAGCATGATTCAACAGACAGAAGACTGGGTATACTGTGGCTAAATGATCAGAGTACGGACAAAAGTTCATTTTCTGGCCTTGCCTATATTTACTTCAAGAAAGATCCTAACTCCTTCCTTCTAGGGAGGCTCCTGAGCCAGGTGGTAAAATCATCTTTGCAAAAATTATTACAGTAAAAGAGATTGACCTAACTGACCCCATCTCGCTTCTAACCTCCACACTGTCCTTGTTCATTCCTAGGCTTAGGCCAAACTAACGTTGGGAGGAAGTTAGTTTATAGTTTAGCTTTGAAACAAAGACAGTAACAGCCCCTTCTCAAAACAAACCCCCTTTCCTGCTTGGGGACTAGACTGCCTTTGTAGGACTAACAAATTAGCCACAAGATTAGAAATTATGATTTAGGAGTCATGCAGCTAGAGGTTGCAAGATTCTAAACCTCCCCAAATTGTTCTTGGGGATAACGTCACTATTGTAAAACATAAGATCAGTGCTTGAGATATTTTGCAGACGCTGCACAGGATGAATCAGCTGGCACCACCCAGATCGATAAACTGGCTCATCAGGTCTTGTGCCCCCCACCGAGGAACTGACTCAGCACAAGAGGGCAGCTTCAACTCCCTATGATTTCATCTCCAACCTGACCAATCATAACTCCTGACTCACTAGCAGCCCACCCACCAAATTATCCTTAAAAACTGCAATCCCTGAATTTTCAGAGAGACTGATTTGTGTGATAAAATTTCAGTCTCCCTTATAGCTGGCTCTGCATAAATTACTCTTTCTCTATTGCAATTCCCCTGTCTTGATAAATCGGCTCTGTGTAGGCAGCAGGCAATGTGCACCCACTGGGCAGTTAAGTGGTGCACCTAAGTGTTATAGGTTGTTACTCAATGTCATTACTTCTCTGGTTGTAAGGGTAGTGTGTTTCTGACTTTAAGTCCAAAGTTTTTTCTTCTCAACATTTTTTCTTGCTAAGATGAAATACAGAGTAATAACTGCTTGATTCCTTTGCCAGCTTTCTCAAAGTCTCTAAGGGATGTCCTTGTCTTAAGGATAGGATGTTTGCAAACGATCTTCCAATCAAAATTCACCATAGCTGTATAGTGACTAAGGTGTGGTCTGCTCCTGCATTGCATTGTTGAGATCAAGCCAATCTTGCAGAAGCCTTCAGCAAGTTACACTGACCTGCCAGGTTTCTCATCATTATGCAGAATGCAAATTCCTTATGTACTTGGAAATCTTTGTAATGGAGTTCTGGAGTAGGGTCACATTCAAGAAAATTTTGTGCTGACCGTAAAAGAAACTTAGAAACAACTGAACAATATTATTTACATTTCTCTAAAAATTAAACTGAATTAAAACATACAGTACACCTATTAAATTATTCATTTGCCTTCTTAATTCTCTGTCCTAAAAATATCCAGGGACTACCATACCCCAAGCAGGGAAAATGTATCTAACTCATTTCTTCTCTACCACCTTAGTCCCCATCATCTATGCCTTATAAGACCTTTATCCATGATGTGCCTTCTAAATGGAACACTACCCTCCCCGACAGCCCCCAAAAGGCATAGCTTGGGCCTTCATTAGCACTGCTATCTTGAGAATCAGTCATAGTTCCAACCCCAGATAGCCCTCTCTTCCTGTCTCCTCTCTTCATTCTGGAATCTGAACAATCACAGCCTAATACCACTTTTCAGTAACTAAATAGATTAGCGATGTACTCAGTAGCGGCAGACTTTGGCCACATTGATGAGCACAACCCTCTGTATCCATTTCTAAGACTCCAGAATTTTTCTCAAAGACTGAATTATATTGGCCACCACATTCAGGAAAACCACTATATGCCTATATCTACTTTACCATAACTGCTCTGTTTAATGCTAACTCAGAGGACACTAGAAAAGAAATTTAGTTGAAACCTATTTCATTTAAAACATCTTTTTAAAAAGTTTTTTCATATGTCTCTTTTCAAGATGTATAGATGGAAAAAGGATTGGGATGGGGGGTTTGATCTGTAGTGTGAGGAATCTGTCCTGCTGAGAAAATGAAAACAATTTCTGCTCTTCTCACTGTCATCCATGCATGCTGCTTACTGGGCTTCTCCTTGAAAGCAGTTGATTTGCATGATTGTGTACTTACTTGGTCTGGTGGGGTTTTTTGAAACTCAAAGGACTTACATTGAAAATCTATTTTTGTTTGCTTTTGAATGGAATGCATTTATTTGGGGGATGTAAACTTCTGGGATTTGTGGTAAATTTGAAATCTTAATTCTGTTACATACTCTTAGATGGATTGTTTAGTTGAGGAACTATATTTAGCTTGAGATTTAAACACCTAGATTGTAATAATTTTTTGAATGCTAATTTCATATCTAAACTGTTGATGCATAGTCCGGATGTTTGGACAGATCATGTGAGATAGCTGATATAAATATTTGGCTTCATGTAGGGTAACTGGTACAGATTCCTCTGTAGAGATTGGAAAGTTTCTCTTCTTGCTTGAAACTACTCATTAGCTGTGATTGGATCCACAGTAATAATATCTGTTGGCATCTTAATTTTTATCAAATGCTTTTAAATTATTTACTTTCTTAACTACCTCATTTACATCGCTAACAATATAATATTACAATATAATTGTACAACCTTCATGGTACCCAAATAGACAGAAGATTCTTTACTCCATTAGCCCCCAAAAGCAGTTCTATTAATGAGCTGGTTTAAGATTTCAGAGACATCATTCCAATGAGCTCAACTTTATCATTTAATATTTATTTCTAGAGAGCAAATAACAACAAAATATTTTATTTTCCCTTGGAATTATTTTGTAAGATATTTATTGCCCCAGATTCACTTTTCAAAGAACATCTGATTTTCACTTACAAAAGTGAACCTCCAGTTAGTTATGCACTGAAAAAGACAGATATGCTGGCCTCTGACGGGCACAGAACATTCTGAGCTGAAACCTGAACTAAGTGTGTTTAACTAGAGCCTATTCCTTGAGAGTCTATCACAAGCTTTTTACGTATCTTGCAACCTGGATCTATCCCTACTTCTCAATGTACCAGTTACAGGAAAGGGGACCCAATCCAGACCCCAAGAGAGAGTACTTGGATCTTGCATAAGAAAGAATTCAGGACGAGTCCACAGTACAAAGCAAAAGCAAGTTTATTAAGAAAGTAAAGTGGTGAACGAACAGCTACTCCATAGACAGAGTAGGGCATTCCCAAAAGGAAGAGGAATACGTCCAGCCTAGATACAAGACTTGTTCGTATGTAAGATTTAAAAAAAAAAGATCATGGGGGGATGTGCTCTGCTACAAGGGTTTGTGATAAAGGATTTTCTTAATTTCTATATTTTGCAAGAATTGATATTGTTATCTTTAAAGCAAAATTAGGAATGCTTCTGTTCTCAAGATATCAGGGTATCAGAACACTCCCAAGCCTGAGTCTGTTTAGCAAACATTATCAATCTGTTCTCTTAACCATAAACATCTAGAGGCCAGGAATACCTAACTTTCTGGGAATGCAGCCCAGCAAGTCCCAGCTTCATTTTCCTAGCTCTCACTCAAGATGGAGTCACTGTGGTTCGAAAGCCTCTGACACACCCATGGGCCTGAGGCCCACAAACATGAAGTCTAGGAAAGAGGGCTCAGAAACAAACAAACAAACAAAACAAGAAACTTATGTGTGCCTGATCCAGACCTGGACACTAAAGGATAGCTTCTGTGCCATGGGATAGGCAGATATTAAACAAATACGAAACTCATCTATCAATGAAACTACCTTTGCAAAAATCATACCTGAGGAAACTATGACAGTGAAAGAGATCAGACCAAACCAACCCCATCTTACTTCTCACCTTTAAGCTGTCCTTGTTCATTCCTGGGCATAGGCTGAACTAACCTTGGGAAGGAATTTAGTTTACAGTTCAAACTCTGAAACAAAATTGATCATAGCCCTTTCCTGAGGGGGAAAAAAATCCTCCTTGCCTTGGGACCAGTCTGCATCTATAGGACTAATAAATTAGCTACAAGATTACAAATTATGGTTTAGGGGCCATGCAGCCTTCAGCTGCAAGGGTCTGAACCTCCCCCAAATTGCTGCTGGAGATAACATTACTGTTGCAAAACCTAAGATCATTGCTTGAGATATTTTGCAGACCCTGCATTCCAATGCAGCAGATGACATCACCCAGACCTGTAATCTGGCTCAACCAGTTCTGCAATCCCACCCAGGAACAGAAGTCAGCAAGAAAGAACTCACTTCGGACCACCTATGATTTCATCTCCAACCCAACCAATCAGCAATCCTTGCTTCCCAAACTCCTATCTGCCAAATTATCCTTAAAAACACTGATTCCCAAGCTTTCAGGGAGACTAATTTGTGTAATAATAAAATTCTGGTCTCCCACACCGCCAGTGATGTGTGAATTACTTTTTCTCCATTGCAATTCCCCAGTCTTGATAAATTGACTCTGTCTAGCAGCAGCCAAGGTGAACCTGTTGGGTGATTACATCAACGGCCATGAAAGCCCTTCCTATAATTTCCGTAGATCATCATTTCTTCTTGCTTTAAAGAGCTTAGTATTGTCTACAGATATGAGTATTGTCAAATCTACAGATTTGAGATCTAATTGTTAACACAGTTTTTAGATTATTTCTTACTATTCTTGAACAGTCCACCATTGCTCAGGCATCTGTGATGAAATCTGTTACACACAGATGTATAAGCATAGGATTCTTTGGTAGCTCTCAGTGATGTCCTGTTAATTAGTTGTCTTTCCCTAGGTCAATGCCACACTATCTTAATTAAAAATATTGGATAAGTTATGATACCTGATACACTGTATCACAAATCCACTTGCCTTGTGACACTTGTTCAGCAATGTCTTGACTATCCTAGGTCTTTGCTCTTTCATAGATATTATAGAATCAATGTGTTAATTTCCTATAAAGCCTCTATTTATATGTGAATTATAATTGTAATTAATAGATACTAGTTTAAATCTTTTGACATTAATATTAAACTGTTTTTCACCTACAAAGATGACAATTTCAGATGGTTCTACTACTGAACAGATCACAAGGGAAAGAATTAACATCTTTCTGCTATCTACTCATGAACATGATGTATCTCTCCATTTCCTTAGGTTTCTTCAATATCTTTATTAAAGTTGTAACTCCATGCAAGTATTGAATATATGTTGTAAGATTTACTCCTAGATATCTTGCTTTTTTTTTTTTTCCTGTTGTAAATGGTATCTTTTTCTTGTTATTATACTTTCAGTTTGTGTGTACATGCTACGGTTTGGGCCTTTGCCACCTCCAATCCTCATGCGGAAATTTGGTACCCAATGTGGCAACGTTGAGAGGTAGGGCCTGATGGGAGGTGTTTGGGTTCTGGGGGTAGATCCCCCATGAATAGATTAATGTTCTTTCTCAGGGTGAGTTAGTTCTCCCTCTATTAGTTCCCCTTGAGTACTCTAGGTAAAAAACACCTAGGGCCTCCAAGTGGCTTCCTCCTTTGCCATGTGATCTCTCTTTGCACTCTTGGTAAGGAAGTGTTCCAGACCCAAGGCCATTCTTATGCATCTATGTGGAGGTGGAAAGACATCATGCACAGGGCTGCGGTTCCCAATACTCATAAAGCAGAACTTCTGCTGGATTCAACCAATTCTCTTTAACCTAACTTTACTCCTATTGGTTTTGAGTTATGTAATCTATTTCTTTTGCACACCTTCTTTCATACAATGCAAGGTCCTTGGAGTGTTTGATTTTAAACACTACCTCTCAAATTCCATGTTATTGTCATTTAGCATTTCAGTTCAATTTGTTAATGTCATGCTAGTTAGACATTATTTCATTATATTCTTGTCAACGTTTATTTGCATTACACTTTTTTTTACATGACATAGTTCTTTGCACTCTATTGCTTTATTGATTTCATTCTGAAAGAAGAACATCCTTCAGTAGGTTTTCAAGACTTTGAAAAAATTCCCTCAAAAACAAAATTAAATGTTGTTTATTTTGCCCTCAGTCTGGTATGATTGTTTTGGGTGGGTTTAGAATTCTAGATTGATGGTTGCTTTTCTTCAGTACTTTAAATATATTATTTTATTTTCATCCGATTCCCAGTGTTGGTGGCGTTGATGAGAAGTCCGCTGTCAGCCTAATTATATTCCTCTCTAGAAGAAATATATTTTTCTATCTGAATTTTTGGGCTTTTTTTTTTCAGAAAAAAATGATTTTCATCTCACTATAATGCATGACGGTAAGGGTTGGATTTTTTGTTTGGTTATTTATATTTCGGATTTGGTATTGTTTTGTTTTTGCTGCTGAGGATCAATTATGCTCTTTCAATTTCAGGGTTCATGTATTTCTTTAATTCTGAAAACTCCCCAACTATTATCTCTTAGAATACTTTTTCTCACTTTTATCTTTTATTTTCTCTTTTGGAATATCTCATTCTATCTCTTTATCTTCTTTATCTCTTAACATTTTTTATAATTTTTTAATTGTTTTATCTCTCTCTGCTAGATTCTGAGAGGTTCATTTAACTCCATCTTTCAGATTCTCATTTTACTTCACATTAATATGCTATTTATCCCATCTATTTCACTTATTTTTGTCATTATATTTTTAATATCTAGAAGTTCAATTTGGTTCTATTTTCAAAACTGCTTACAGTTTTTCAAGAATTCCAAATATTTTGTTATGAATTTTAATTCAATTTTTAATTTTGTATTCTTTTATCTCCGTAATCCTCTTAAATCTATTCTCTTTTATATTTTTATTTTTTTATCTTCAATTTTGGGAAGGCTAATCTCCTAGATATAATATTTCCTGGTATTCCATTACAGTGGGTCTTTTCTCGAGTTCTTTAAAACACTAATACTCTGTCCTGTGGTAGCTGCATTTGCTTTAGTTTATATACATGTACCCACAGAATCATTCCTCATTTTTTTTCTGCTAGGCTCTAGGTTTACAATACAGTAGCCAGTAGCCATACGTAAATTTTAAAAGAGAAATTAATTAAAATTAAATAAAATTTAAAATTTAGTTTTGCAATCTCACTAGACATATTTAAGTGTTCAATAGCCACATATGACCAGTAGTTACCACATTAGATAGTGCAGATATAGAACATTTCCATATCACAAAAGTTGTATTGTACAGTGTTGCTATAGAGTTTACACAGTCCTAAACTAGCTTTTGTGTTAATTTCTTTGTTCAGTTTCCTAACCCTTGCAGGTCATTAAATTGTACACCCTTTAGGTCTCATAGGTATAGAACTTTGATTAATTGTGATTAACTTATTTATTAATTCATGACCTCCAATAGACAGCAAATGATCTTTTCATTTCTCCAGACCATTAAACAGATATATCTAGATTCCTTTAAATAAGTAACTTGGTAACCTTTCAAGACTCTGGACTTTATTCAGAGGACTCAATTCCAGCTTTCCAGCTTGAATAGACCTATGACCACATCTTCTTTCCCTAGTGGGTATTAAAAGTCCTTTCCATATATTCCTTCCATAATCCCCGAGTAGTCAAAGGGCCTACTTCCACTTGCTTTTCTGGATTTGAATCCTCTCTTCTGTTCTGTCACCTGGAGATTTCTCTTTCTGTTTTTCAAGCTGCTTTGTATAATTTATTAAAAATTACATCACATTTTATCCAGCGTTTCACTATGTTCATGGAGAGAAAAATTGTCTACATCAGCTATATGTATCATGTGATTAGAAATATACTGACGTTCTATTGCATGCTTTAATATTTTGAGTAAGAATAAGATATGTCATGTTTCAAATGAATTTCATTGTTAAGCCTGCTCTTCTGTCTAATTGTAATCCAGTGGTTGAAGTTCTACAACTTCACTGGTAAGTGATTTGTTTTTCTTACTGGAATGCCTCATATCTAATCTAAATACAAAAATATTGTTTTTTAATGACACCTCTTGTATCAATCACTTCTTTCCAATATCATTTTACTTTTGCATAGAACCTGATATCATTTCCAGGAATGACTTTAACATTCTCCTCTGAAATTATAAAGTAATGCTTATTTATTATAATTGATAAAATAATATATTTAAAGAAAAAAATAATCGTCTCTCTTCTCTACCTCCTTTCTACTCCTTACTTCCAAACCACCTCCTTGCCAGATGGTGAGTGATATCAACATTGTTTTATATTGCTTTAGTAGTTTTCCATGTACTTTTAAATATATACAAACATATGAATTTATAATTAGCGTTACCTGTCCTTGAGTATTTTGACCAAAATGAGTATTTCACTAACTAAACACAGAGCATCTCTCTAGTCAACATGTATAAGCTTAATATATATTTTTAAATATTTTTATAATATCCATAGTATAAATATCCATAATTTATTAATCTTTTCCCTCCTGATGAATACTCAGGATGCTTCCAGCTTGCTGGCACTATGAATCATAACACAATAAACATCCTTGAGTATATTCTTGCATACTTGTAACTCTTGGATTTTTATATAACCTTACTCTAAATTAGTATAAAAATATGTGATCTTTCTTTAATAAGTCTCTCATTTCTCTCCATCCCATACAAATCTAAAATAATCTTTTTGTACCAGGTTTTTATTAAAGAAGTTAGATTATAAAAATATTATTTAAACCCAAAATGTATTATAGGTTCTTCTGTCTCCAGAGCAGACTGGTATAATTCATGTTAGTAGGAAGATATGTCTCTATATTTACTTTCTACCAATTAAGGAGATTGGTAAAAGAAAGAAGAAAACAGTGAACTCTCAATGTGTCTGCCAGAGGGACTAGATGACGTGGCCCTCTGCTTAACAGGACATATTGTTGACCCTCTGATTATACCAAGCCTAATAGTGCCTGGACAGTAAAACTGTTTTAATGAAGATGGGAACTGAGTTTGGAAGAGTAGTTACTGTAGGGAAATATAAAAGAGAGAAATTGACAGATGAGAAGTATGAGTGTTAAAGAGGGCATGGACTCAAAAATGTCAGGAGGCTGAAAACTACATAGAAGAATGATAAATGTCTGAGCATGGGAAGGGTTTTGAAATTGTATTCCTTTACTTTTGAAACCCCACACCCAGCACAATGCCTGTCACAAAGCAGATGCTCCAGGAATATTACTAAAATAAGAATTAGGGATGTTTGATATTCAAGTTTTAAGTGATTGCATTTTATGTTCTCCACAAGAAATCCACTTTAAATATAAAAACGTGGCTAGATTCACTACCTCTGAAGTGGTACAGTGTTATTTGAAAGAAAACTAGGATTAGTTATAAATGGGCAAATACTTTAAAAAGTACAATGACTGCATTGTCATAATGTAAAGCCTTTCCCTATCATCTCTAACTTTCAATGAAAATTCTAACATCTAAATATGTTATTAAACAATAGGGGGTCATGTTTGGGAAATCAAGAAAACAGATTAAATTACAGCCCCTGGAGAGCCCAGAGCTTAGAGAAGCCAATAGTCTCCAGATCTGATAAACGTATTAAGAGCCAGAGTTCTCCTAAAGCAGGAACTTCTTGTAGAGGTGATCATGGAAATGCAAGCCCCTAGGAATCTAGGATAACTGATGGAAAACATTACATATCCTACGGAACAAGAGGTAATGGCTTAAAGTAATATTATGCTGGGGTGACCAGAGCAAACGTTTGTTAAACAATGAATCATATAATCATAGAAAATGTTTAAACATGGAAAGCAATAATCTAGTCCAGTGGTGATAAACACCTTCATTTCATGAGCTGTTTCAATTGATAGCATCCTCCTGGCATGCTAAGTTGAGCAGAGTTCTGAGACTGGAAAATGGGTTTGTGGTGAAGACGGCTGGGAATTATCAAAAAGCCTAGGGAAATGCAAGGGGGGAAAGTAAAGCATGTAAATTTCCAGATTGCAAATTTATGGAGGAAAGATATAATTTGTTTTTTGTTCCTTCACACCTTTCCCTCCTTACAACTCCATCAACTATTCTCAATGAGTTGTTGATGCTGATTTAGTCTATCCCTGATTTAGTACAAGCACCTCCTTGATAAGAAAAATACTTGTTTATTTTTTAACCTACCAATATTGAATCAGGAAGAAATAGAAAGCCTGAACAGACCCATAACAAATAAATAGATTAAAATGGTTATTAAAATCCTCCTCCCAACGAAGCAAAGCTCAGGACCAGATTGTTCAGGGGAACAACCAGTCAATGGGGCATTCAGAACATACACAACATTTATCAATTAAGTTCACTGTCTTATAAGAGCACAGTTCATGGTGCCCCAAAATAATTAAAATAGTAACATAAAAGGTCACTAATTACAGATCACCATAACAGATAGAATAATGAAAAGTTTGGAAATTGCAAGAAATGCCAAAATGTGACATAGTGTCCCAAAGTGAGCCCATGCTGTTGGAAAATGGCACCAATAGACTTATTCCACACAGGATTGCCACAAACCTTCAATTTGTAAAAATGCAGTATCTGTGGAGCACAAGAAAGTGCAGTGCAGTAAAAACAAGTTATGCCTGTGTCTATAAAAGGGAGACAAAATTGTTCCTTCAGGGAGTCGCTAAATAGCTAAAAATAATAGTGCCCTTTCTGTCATTGACAATTACAGAATGCCTTGCAACATTTTGCATTGTTGATCGAGCTGGTTCTTGACTCTGCTTTAATTGTTTGTATTTCATTTTCATATTTTTACAACCATATGGTAAACTTCTAAAATACAAACATTTTATCTTATAGAGCCTTCTCATTCCTATATACCTAATAGGCAGTCAATAAATATTTGAATCGATTAATGCTCTAAATTTTACCTCTCAAACCAGATTACATATTTATTGAGAAAAAAATGTATTTTTTCACACTTTTCTCTCCTCATAATTCCTCAATCCACTATGCTTAGGAGGTTATTGAAAACATACATGAAATTTATAGATAAATAAATGAGTTTGATGAATTATTAAATGTTGGAGAGTAATTCTTGAGAACATAAGTCCTTTCTCAGATGACAATTAAAAATTGATAAAGGAGATTTGGTAAAAATTACTCAAAAAATTTCATTACTACCTGTTTTCAATTATACATTATTATCTTTAAATTCTGTCCTAATTGGATATTTTACAGCTTCTGCTTCTTTATAATAAAAATTATATGTAAACATAACTATAACTTTTGATTTTTTTACACAGCAGTGCATATTTACCATGTTGAAAATACTATTTAACAAATAAGTGTGCAATACTAGGAAGGAAACTCCTTCTCTCAAGGAAAATAGTGATGAAAGTGGGAGAGAAAAACATCATTATTGTTGTTGTTGCTGTGTTTTTATTTAAAACTGTCACCTCATTTGGTTTCCATATTCTGAACATGAAGGAGTATTATCCACTCAATAAACATTTACCAAGCACCTGCTATGTTATGTCTGAGAGTCACAAAGATGAATGATCATGATCTGTCTTCAAGATTCATTGTTTCTTGGAAAAGGCAGACACATCAGCAAATAGTTTGTGATGAGTGCTCTCTTGACGAGGGTATGCCCAAGGTGCTAGGAGACTGCAGAGGAGTGAGAAAGAAGAAAAAGTTCAATGGAGGAAGAACAAGTTTCAGGCAGGGATGGTCTGAAAGATAAACAAGACCTGATTGCTAGTTCAGTTAAGACAGGCAGCCTCAGGTTTCTGAATGAATTAGTTTTGGATGTGATAAAGGGAAATTCCGATGCCACTTATTCTACATATTGCACAGCCTTCCCAGTAACTTCAAAAAAACTCTATAAAGTGTTTATGCCCATTGCTAAAGTTGAATTACATGTGTGTTGGAGCAGGGATTCGCCAAAGTACAGCCAAACTCATCTAGAGACCTGTTGAAGTGAAAGTAACTAACTTCTCCTTCTGCCAAGAGCAAGTAAAAAGTATTGAATGTTTGAGAGAGGGGGTCTTCTGTCTAAGGTAATACAGCACATGATGACACCATAACCACAGCATTGTCCTCAAAAGAAGTCTCTCATCACCAGCCCTCTAACCATAGGGTTCCATTTTGTTTTTTGGAGTTGTGTTTTTGTTTGTTTAAATATATTAGAACTAATTTTGGGGAATAGATGGGATAGGGGAAAATAAGAAGATTAAAAAGTCACTTCACAGGCTGGGCATGGTGGCTTACACCTGTAACCCCAGCACTTCGGGAGGCCAAGGTGGTAGTATCTCTTGAGTCCATGAGTTCAAGACCAGCCTGGGAAACATGGCTGATGTTTGGCTGTGTCCTCACCCAAATTTCATCTTAAATTATAGTTACCACAATCCCCACATGTCTTCAGAGGGACCCAGTGGGAAGTGATTAGATCATGGAGGCAGTTTCCCCATGCTGTTCTTGTGACAGTGAGTGAGTTCTCACAAGATCTGATGGTTTTATAAGGGGCTTCCTCCCTTCTCTCTGCCCTTCTTGTTGCCATCATGTGAAGAAGGATGTGTTTGCTTGCCCTGCTACCATGATTGTAAGTTTCCTAAGGCCTCCCCAGCCATGCTGAACTGTGAATCAATTAAACCTCTTTCACCTCTTTCCTTTATAAAGTACCCAGTCTTGAGTATGTCTTTTTCTTTCTGAGATGGAGTCTTGCTCTGTTGTCCAGACTGGAGTGCAGTGGTGCAATCTCGGCTCACTGCAGCCTCTGTCTCCTGGGTTCCAGGGATTGTCCTGCCTCAGCCTCCTGGATAGCTGAGATTACAGGTACATGTAATCTCATGTCTGTTTGTTTTAGTAGAGACGGAATTTTGCCATGTTGTCTAGGCTGGTCTCAAACTCCTGACCTCAGGTGATCTGCCCACCTCAGCCTCCCAAAGTGCTGGAATTACAGGTGTGAGCCACTGCGCCCAGCCGAGTATGTCTTTTTTAGCAGCATGGGAATGGACTAATACAGTAAATTGGTACCATGGGGAGTGGGATGCTACTACAAAAATACCTGAAATGTGGAAGCAACTTTGGAACTGGGTAACAGGCAGAAGTTGGAATCGTTTGGAGAGCTCAAAAGACAGGAAAATGTGGAAAAACTTGGAACTTCCTAGAGACTTGGAAGGCTCAGAAGACAGGAAGATGTGGGAAAGTTTTGAACTTCTTAGAGACTTGTTGAATGGCTTTGCCCAAAATGCTAATAGTGATATGGACAATGGAGTCCAGGCTGAGGTGGTCTCAGATGGAGATGCGGAACTTGTTAGGAACTGGAATAAAGATGATTCTTGTTATGCTTTCGCAAGCAACCAGACAAGCAGTGAGGTGGATTGCATAAACCAGGAAATGGCATGATGGACTTGTGTGCCATGTGAAGAGGTTTTACTTGATCTAACAGACAGTGTAGGGCCACTGAAAAGTTTTGAGCCAATGGACAATTGAACAAACTGCTATGGCTACAGTGCAGATAAGGGGTTGGAATGAGAGAGGCAGGACAGGAGTAAGTTCAATTAAAATCTGTCTAAGTAATTCAGGGAGGAAATAACATTGACCTGGACTACAGGAATGGCAGCAGGTACAGAAAGAAGTTCGTTCAGAAGAGGTTGAGGTGATACGTGCAATGGGACTTGGAATTACAAAAGTACATATCTTTAGTCTTATATTTCATTTCTTCTTTAGCAATCAATAATGTTGTCCTTTGTGTCCTCACACTGCTTTCAACTCCTTTTTGGTTTCTTTAAAATTTTTGATTTTTTAGATGTATTAACAGCATCTGCTAGGAGTAGAGCCTTCTATTTTGTTAATCATGTGACAGGCAGAGAAGGAAATAGAAATGTATATGAGGAGGTAAATGTAGTAGTGTCAATGCTTGTTTCTTTAAGCAGATTGAATTATCTATAGGCATCTAATCTCTGAAAACTATACCAGGAAATCCTATCTGTCCTTCTACCTCTGGGAAGAATTATATCCAGAAAAGATGGACTTCTTTTCTCTTCTCCCAAAGTTTCAGCAAGAGACCTCTACTCCCGTTATCTACTCTCCCACCAGGAAATGAGAATAGGAACCTTATAGACATATGCCTAAACATCTCATATTATCAATATTGCATTGCAGAATAATCTCTCAGGGGTCTGGGTTCTCATACGCATAGAGATTACTCCAGGTTCCTCCACCTAGGAATGAAAGATCCAGAAAAACTTTATTTCTAAAAATTCAGTATTAGATATCACATAATTTCACCATTAAAACTTGTATCTTGCCATGAAAATGCTTTTTATACTGCCTCAAATGCTTTTCTTTTTGTATTATTTTGCTTAAAAAAAATGGCCAGAAGTTTTGACCTAATTAAAACCTTGAAAATATGGCATCAAGTCTGCTAACCTTAAAAATTTTGTTGAATCTTTTAGGAAATCAAAAGAAAACAAAACAAAACAAAAATCCTTCTTCATAGCTCAAGACCTGTGCTTTTCTAAGAATACTTTTGAAACAGTTGTCCTATTATCGACCCCCACTTTGGTCATGCATTAAACCTCACAAAAGCTCTGCGCATGTGGTTTTGGAGCTAAGTTATTGGAAACAAAAGTTTTAAAACCAATCAACCACGAAGAGAAGAAAATCAAACTAGCCACTTATGCCTGAAGTGCCAGCTTCCACCATATGTAGTCCCACAAAAACCAGAAGGGAAAAATAATCAAAGTAGAACCCAACTGTGCCAGCATCACAGAGTAAGGGAACAGAATTTCTAAACAGTTTCACCCAAACCTATGAAAATGAAAATCACTTTGTTTTCCACAGCTGGCCCCCAGACCCTGTAAAGGAATACATTACTGTGATTTGCATTGATCTGATTAGTGTATTTACATAATGCCTCCTTCTACACCACTCCCAGTCAGCTGGACATCCAGCACATGCAGTTCTGGAGTAAAAATCAAGTAAACACTCCGAAAAGTATTTTGTCTTCTCCTACACAATTAAAACAATTTGCAAACTTGTATGCATTCAAAATAGCTTTGTTTACAAAATTATAGATTTTATTTGTTTTTATTCCCCAAATGTTGACAGTTTGTATAATAGATTAGGCTTTAAGCACAAACACACACACACTCACAAAGTCCTTAATAGTGTAGAGGGAAAGTTGTAGAGCAACTAGTACACTATATAGAAATTGTTCGAAATTACAAAGTATTATTTTCTCTCAGGGCTCAATTAAAGCTATTAACTAGGATTCCAAAGGATGCGTAGGAGAAAGAATGAGAACTAGCAGAGCAGACACATAAATTAGAATATGTTCATGTGCACAATACCTAAAGAAAATCAGTCCAAGTCTAAAGGAAGTCAAGCAGAAGACATAAAAGGGATCAATTAGGTACCTTTTGGTAACCTATCATGTAGCTCATTTTTCCTAGGAAACAGTGAGTGTCTAGATGTTGCTGCTTTAGATGTGAGGCAAGCTGGAACCTGCAATGTGTGCTGGCAGGGAGAAGTAGGAAGTCTTCCACCACAGTGAAGGATGGGGAACTAACTAACTGTGCTACAGAAGCAGTGTTATGTGATAGAAGTTAACAACGTCTGAAATTTATTTGGAGTACCTATGTCACAAATTAGAAAACCGAATCTTAAAAAGATCAAGCTATTTATGAAAAAATCACAAGCTAGTAAACGGCAGTCTGGAATATAAACAAGGTCTGTATGACTCCAAAATCCATGCATTCTATTCTACAACGCTGACACTCATCCTAAATAATTTGGCCCTATATATATTTTACAAAGTCTTCTTTTATATTCTGTTCACCTGCCAACTTTGGAGGGCTAGCAACAGGATCCATCTTTAAGGACAAAGAAGATCCAGAGCTTACTAGGAAACTGATGCTCCAATGATTAGTGGGAGGATTGTCCAGTACAGGAAAGTGAAAGGAGAAACACTACAGAGTGTGAAATCAAGGCAGAAGCCTGATTCTATGGAACAGATGCAACTTGGAAATGGCACAGGTGCCTGAGGCCTAATTGTGGTATCCAGGTTTCAGTCTGATTGTCTCCAGCACAGCTGTAACAGGAAGAAACAATGAGAGGCATACAGTTGCTGAGTATTTATGACTGTGGAGTGTGTTCATGTGAAGACTATTCATACACTTTTTTGTTTTGTTTTGTTTTGTTTTTGTTTTTGTTTTTGAGACAGAGTCTCTATCGCCCAGGCTGGAGTGCAGTGGCACGATCTTGGCTCATGGCAACCTCCATCTCCTGGGTTCAAGCGATTCTCCTACCTCAACTTCCTGAGTAGCTGGGATTACAGGCATGTGCCACCATGCCCAGCTAAGTTTTGTATTTTTAGTAGAGATGGGGTTTTGCGATGTTGGCCAGGCTGATCTCAAACTCCTGACCTCAGGTGATTCACCCGCCTCAGGCTCCCAACGTGCTTGGATTACAGGCGTGAGTCACCGCACTCAGCTTCATATACTTCTATCTTAGTGCAGGAACTGGGAAAATAAGTAGGTCCTTCCATAAGCTAAACTATTAGAGGTTAGAAAGAAAGGAACAAAGGAAACAAACTAGATGATAAATAAACAACTAACAGATAGAACTGTTTTCTCTTAGCCCAGTTAGGAAAATCATAGCAATAAAGATAACTCCAAGGCACAGAATATAAAATATACATAGCCAATGTACAATTTTTATAAACTGTTTCAGTTATCTGTCACTATATAACATATCATCCAAAAATTGAATCTCTTAAAACCATTATTTTTTCTCACAATTTTGTGAGTTGACTGGGCTCAGTTGGGTAGTGACACTGCACAACGTGACACAGTGGAGATCCCTCATTAGACTATATTCAGTAGTGAGCTCAGTTGAGGATGAACAGCCAAATGGCCTCTCATCCTTCAGGATCTCTCTCCATATGGCCTTTTCTTATTCAGTAGTGAAACCTAGTCTTAAGTCTGCATCAGTCAATTGAGCTATATAATTGGCTGTACTTTCTGTCAGGCTAATTTATGCAATTTTTATTTTCATCTGCTAGTATCTTTGACACATTTGCCTGCAGAACATTGCTATCTACACTCTTATAGTTTGTTATAATTAAGAGAGGGGGCTTGTAAAAGAAATGGAAGAGTTGTCCAGTCTTTTCACATTGCCCAGTTAATGTCTCCCAAATATAGAAAATATCTTCTACAGACCTGATCGCAAAGATCACGATGGCTTCCAGTAGTTCTGCAATCAGTACTTCTCCATTTAATTGAAGCATCAGAATAACACTGACATGAACATTCTATCATCAGAAGATGAAAAATATTGTATATTTCTTTGATTTTGTGTATACCTATCTTGAATTTGAACAGGGAAATCCACAGTATAATAAAACACTCAAAAAATGACTTCTGGTTCTACTTCAGCCTTTAATCTGCTGTGTGAACTTGAACACATCATTTTACCTGTTTCATCTTTAGAATCCTTACTATGGACTGAATTGTGTGCCATCCAAAATTCATATATGAAGGTTCTAACATTCAAAGTGATTGTATTTGGAGATGGAGCCTTTGGGAAGTAAGTAGGATGCAATGAGGTCATGAGAGTGTGGCTTTCTAATGGGATCAGTGGCTTTTTAAGAAACAAAGAGAGAGATCTCACTCTCTGTGACATGTAAAGACACAGAAAGAAGCCAGTCATCTGCAAGCCAGGAAGAGCGCCTACACCAGGAACCAAATCAGCCAGCACCTTGATCTTGAACTTCCCAGCCTACAAAATTGTGTGAAATAAATGTCAGTGTGTAAGCCACCCCATATATGGTATTTTATTGTTGCAAACTAATACTATCCTCTTTCATAAAATGTGCCATTGGAATAGAAGTTCTCTAAAATTATTTCCAACCAAAATTATATTCTATTATGTTATTTTTCTATAAAGTTGTATTATTAAGTAAATATTGTCTGATTAATGTTAAAGGAAACACACAAAAAAAATTAATTTAAGTCATCTAAAGAGTAAAAATAACTTTCATTCCAAAGCAAAAATTTGGAACTCATTTTAGAAGATATAGATATGCTCATTTATTTAAACTTCAGAGGCAGGCAGAAAATCAGTGAAGACATAATCGAACTCACCACCACCACCACCGATCAACTGAATACAATTAACACTTATAAACAACTTTATCTGAAAACAGCAGGATAAACATTCTTCTCAAGCTTACACAGAACATTTACCATGGTAGACCACATTTAGGACCATAAGACACACTTTAACAAATTTAAAAGAATCAAAATTACATAGTGTCTGCTCTCATACTGACCCCAGTGGAATTAAACTAGAAATAAGTGACAGTAAGATAACTAGAAAATCCCAAATACCTGAAGATTAAACAACACACTACTAAATGACATGTGAGAAAAGAAAAAAACCTCAAGAGAAAATTGAAAATATTTTGAACCAAATGAAAATGAAAAAACAACCTGTCAAAAATTTTGAGATTCAGTGAAAGCAGTACTTAGAGGGAAATTTATAGCACTGAGTTCACACATTGGAAAAGAAAAAAGAACTAAAATCAATGATCTACATTTCCACCCTAGGAAACTAGAAAAACAAGAGCAAATTAATTCCAAAGCAAGAAGAAGAATAGAAATAATAAGACTTAGAGCAGTGGCTTGGGTGGTGGCTCATGCCTGTAATCCCAGCACTTTGGGAGGCCAAAGTGGGCAGATCACTTGACAGGAGTTTGAGGCCAGCCTGGCAAAAATAGTAAAACCCCATCTCTACTAAAAATACAAAAAATTAGTTGGGCATGGTGGCACATGGCTGTAATCTCAGCTACTCAGGAAACTGAAGTACAAGGATCACTTGAACACAGGAGGCAGGGTTGAAATTAGCCGAGATCATGACACTGCACTTTATCCTGGGCAGCAGAGTGAGACTCTGTCTCAAAAAGAAGAAAGAAAGAAAGAAAGAAAGAAAGAAAGAAAGAAAGAAAGAAAGAAAGAAAGAAAGAAAGAAAGAAAGAAAGAAAGAAAGAAAGAAAGAGGAAGGAAGGAAGGAAGGAAGGAAGGAAGGAAGGAAGGAAGGAAGGAAGGAAGGAAGGAAGGAAGGAAGGAAGGAAGGAAGGAAGGAAAGAATTTAGAGCAGAAATCAATAAAATTGAAATCAAGATATTAATATAGAAAATCAACAAAACCAAAAGCTGGTTCTTTGAAAAGATCAATAAAATCAATAAACCTCTGGCCAAGCTAAGAAAAACAGAAAGGAAACAAAAATTGCTAGTATAAGAAATGAAGGAAGGGACATGTCTACAGATCTTATGGACATTTAGAGGATACTAAAGGAATACGGTAAGGAACTCTATGACAACCTCAATGAAATGGACCAGTTCCTTGAAAGATACAATCTGTTAAAACTCATATAAGAAGAAATAGGTGGCTGAGTACAGTGGCTCATGCCTGTAATCCCAGCACTTTAGGAGGCCAAAGCGGGCAGATCAGATCACCTGAGGTCGGGAGTTTGAGACCAGCTTGACCAACATGGAGAAACCCTGTCTCTACTAAAAATACAAAATTAGCCAGACATGGTGGTACATGCCTGTAATCCCAGCTACTCAGGAGGCTGAGGCAGGAGAATCACTTGGACCCGGGAGGCAAAGGTTGCGGTGAGCCAAGATCATGTCATTGCACTCCAACCTGGGCAACAACAGTGAAACTCCATCACAAAAAAAAAAAAAAAAAAAAAAAAATAGGCAATCTGAATAGGCATCAACCTCAGGTAGGTATACACAAGTGAATTCTACCAAACACATAAAGAAGAAATTACAACAATTTTCTACAATCTCTTTCAGGGTATACAATCAGAAGGACTACATCTTAACACATTTTATGAAGCTAGTATTACCCTAACACCGAAACTACCCAAAAACATTATAAAAAAACAAAACTACAGACCAATATCTCTCATAAACATAGATGCAAAAATCCTCAACAAATATTCCCAAATTGAGTTCAACAATGTATAAAATGAATTATACACCATGACCAAGTGGGATTTATCCCAGATATGAAAGTCTAGTCAGTATTAGAAACTCAATTAATATGATCAATCACATCAACAGGCTAAGAAATCACATAATCATATCAGTAAATGCAAAAAAAAAAGCATTTGACAAAATCTGACGTGTATTAATGATAACAGCCTCTCAGCAAACTAAGAATAGAGAAACTTCTCCAGTGTAATACAGAATGTCTACAAAAACCTACTGTTAACTGAGAGGTAAGAAACTAGAAGCTTTCCTACTAAGATTAGAACCAAGACAAGGATATATCCTCTCACTACTGTTTTTCAACAACAGACTAAAAAGCCTAGCTAATGTAGTAACACAAACAAGAAAAGAAAAGGTATACAAAATGAGAAAAATTAAATAAAATTGTGTGTTCACAAATGATGCAATTTCCTATGTAGAAAATCTGAAAGAATCAACAGAAAAAAACTCTAGAAGTGATAAAAGATTGTATCAAGGTTGCAAAATACAAGGGAAATAAACAAAAGTCAATCACTTTCCTGTATACTGGAAATGAACAAGTGGAATTTAAAATTAAAAATACAATACCATTCACATTAGTACCCCCAAAAATGAAATACTTATGTATAACTCTAACAAAATATGGATGAGACATTTATAAGAAAAACTATAAAACTTTGATGAATGAAAGCAAAGAACTAAAGAAATGTAGAGATAGTCCATGGTCATGAACAGGGAAGTTCAATACTGCCAAGACGTCTGTTCTTCCCAACTTGAGTGATCCACAGATTCAATGCCATTCCAATCAAAATCCCAGCAAGTTATTTTGTGGATTTTGACAAATTGATTCTAACATTTATATAGAAAAGAAAAAGACCCAGAATTGCCAACACATTACTGAAGGAGAAAAATGAAGTTAGAGAACAGGTATTACCCAACTTCAGAACTTATGATAAAGCCAAAGTAATAAAAACAGTATGGCATTGGTGAAAGAATAAACAAATAGATCAATGGAACAGAATAGAGAGCCTGTAAATAGACCCACATAAATATAATCGACTGATCTTTGACAAAGGAGCACAGGCAATACAATGGAGCAAATAAACTCTTTCATCAAATGGTGCTGGAACAACTAGACATCCCTATACCAAACAAACAAACAAAAATCGAGATACAGACTTTACATCCCTCACAAAAATTAACTAAAAATTAATCATAGACCTAATGTCAAATGCAAAACTATAAAACTCCTAGAAGATAACAGGAGAAAATCTGGGAGAATTTGGATATAGCAATAATTTTTTAGATGTTTTATTGTAAGGCTGATGAATAAAGGGGTGATATACAAAAGTCAATCACTTTCCTATTGTGGTGGTTAATATTGAGTGAAACTCGATGCAAAGTATTATTCCTGGGTGTGAGGGTGTTACCAAAGGAGATTAACATTTGAGTCAAGTGACGTGGGAGATGCAGACCCACCCTCAATCTGGATGGGCACCATCTAATCAATTGCCAGCATGGCTTGAATAAAGCAGGCAGGAGAAGTTGAAAAGAGCAGACTTGCTGAGTCTTCTGGGCTTCATCCTTCTCCTGTGCTGGATGCTTCCGGGCCTCAAACATCAGACTCCAAATTCTTCAGCTTTTGGACTATTGGACTTACACAAGTGATGTGCCAGGAGCTCTTGGGCCTTCAGCCACAGACTGAAGTCTGCACTTTTGGCAGATTTTGAGACTTAGACTGACTTCCTTGCTCCTCAGCTTGCAGACGTACAATTATGGGACTTAACCTTGTGATCGTGTGAATCAATTCTCCCAATAAACTCCCCTTCATATATACATATATTCTATCACTTCTGTCCCTTTAGAGAGCCCTGACTAATATACCTATAACCAGAAATGAGCATGTGGAATTTAAAATTAAAAACATTATACCATTTACGTGATAGTTGAAGTGAAATCATATTGCTAGACCAGGAGTTATGAGCATAGCTGAAAGCATCCCTGTTAGTGATCAGGGGATAGGATTAACTATATGATAGACCTGGATTTGGTGAGTCGTTAGATTAGGCGTATTAATATTGTGAAAATGTATGCTTGAAATAGGGCTACAGTGAATTCAAAAACAGTTAACATAACTAAAATAATAAATGTAAATGTAATTGAGGCTATAGTAAAGCTAACTCATGTTAGCACTGGCATGGCCCCTCCAGTTAAATGTATAAGTAGACTTCTAGCTGTAATGTTAGCTGTTCACTGTACAGCTAATGGGACAGTACATCAAAGTAACAGTTTATAAGCTGAACTTCATTAACATTAAAAACTTCTGCTCTATGAAAGACAATGGCAACAGGATGAGATGATAAGCTACAGACTGGGAAAAATATTTGCAAATGACACACCAGATAAAGGACTGTTCTCCAAAATACACAGAAACTTCTCAAAACTCAACAATTAGAGAACAAACAATTCAATTTAAAAACACGCCAAAAGTCTAAACAGACAGCTCACCAAAAAAGATATACAGATTGCAAATGAGTGTATGAAAAGGTGTACAACATCATATAGCATCAATGAAATGCAGATTAAAACAACAACGTTATACTACTATATACCTACTAGAATGGCCAAAATCCATAACATAAAACACATCAAGTGCTGGCAAGTATGCAGAGCCAGATGACTCATTCATTGCTGGTGGGAACACAAAATGGTATAGCCACTTTGGAAGAAAGTTTGGCAGTTTCTTATAAAACTAAACATACTCTTACCATATGATCCAGCAATTATGCTCCTCAACACTTACAAAAAGGAGTTGCACATACAAAAACCTGCACACCGAATTTTATAATAGCTTTATTCATAACCACCTAAACTTGGAAGCAACCAAGATGTCTTTCAGCAACTAAATGGATAAATAAACTATCCTATATCTAGACAATGGAATATGATTCAGTGCTAAAAAGAAATGAGCTACCAGGTCATGAAAAGACATGAAGGATCCTTAAATCCATTCTACTAAGTAAAAGAAACAAATCTGAAAAAGCTACATCCTATATGATTCCAATTATTTGACATTCTGGAAAAACCAAAACTATGGACATAAGAAAAAAGATCAGCAGTTGCTGAAATTTGAGGTGGGTAGAAAGGAATAAATAGGCAGAGCACAGAGAATGTTTAAGGTAGTAAAAACACTCTACATGACATTATAATGATCGATGCATGTCATTATACATTTGTCCAAACCCATAGAATATACAAAACCAAGAACAAACCCTAGTGTAAATCATGGATTTGGGTGATTACAGTGTGTCAATGTAAGTTCATCAGTTGTAATGGTTGTACCACTCTGGTGGGGATATCGATACAGAGGAGGCTGTACATTTGTGGGGCAGCTATTATATGAAAAATCTCTGTACTTTCCTCTTAATTTTGCATGAATCTAAAACTCCTCTTAAAAATAATAAAGTATTTTAAGTTCCAAAACAAACAATTTCAGAGCATATTTGAGTCTATTAGTACCCTAATATTATGATTTAGAAAGTCTATCTGCTTAGAAGATTTAGAAATCATATCACCCAGAAAACTGAACAGAGACTGAGGAACAGAGACCCTCCTTTTGTAGTTACTGTTACCTTGCCTCAGCAATCTCATGTAAATGGTTTGAAAGCAAAAGAAACAATTGTCTAAAATGAGGACTTTTCACTAATTTAATCTAATAGTTACAATCTGATGATCCTTTAATATTGCTTTCCCCCTTCCTCACACACACACACACACACACACACACACACACACACACACACCTCCCAAAGGGTTTCTTAGCAAAAGATTGACAAGTCTAGGAATAAGATATATCTTTTTTTTCATGATTTAATTAGTAAAATAAAAGTCAAATTTTTGGTTCCAGAAACTAGGAAGATAAAAAAGCAGGATTGTTCAACCACTTTTATCATTCACTTTCCAATTTAAACAAATAAAACTCTCATAAAAACTCCCATTAAAAATCAAAATGCATGTTGAAGTCCAATTTAATGACTTAAGAGTTAATTCAGAAGTTGCTTTTGACTCTGAAGCCCTCTGTAATTTTAAAATTGTAGCATGAAATCAGCAAGGAAGGAAATAGTGATGATTGAACTTATTTCTCTTTTTGCCTTTTCAGTGTAGAGACAGTATTTCTGGTGCAAAAAAGTCAGCAAATTACCACATCAGCAGCAAATCCCAAAGAGATCATAAAAAATAGACTCTTTTCTAAGTCTGTCCAAATTTATCCCCCATAGTGTCAATATAATATGGTCTTTTAACGGGATATTACACAATAAAATACACAAATAAAATTAACTGAATTCATCAACCTATAAGGACCATGTGTTTACATATCAAGGGAGATTGTCAGTTAAAGACTCATAAATCATAAGCCAAAGAGGAACCCTGCAAGTTCCTCTATCCTCTTACCCCTACTGTTTCCGAGGCATGCTCTTTAATGGTTTTGCACTTGGGTATAAAGTAATTAGCAGGCCTAGCCTGAGTAAAACAGAAAAATTGTAAAAACAGAGTTGAAATCATTGGGACAATTATTTCCATCTTTGATTGAGTATACCCAGCACATAACACAGTGGTTTACCTAAACCACTCCAGATTGATTTATATGGATTTTTTCATATAAATAGTGAACAACGAAAACAATTCAAATAGGTTCCACTATTCATTTACTAAGTGTTGGTGCCAGGCATTTAGCAAGATTCTATAAACACAGTAATGACCAAGTAAGACAGTCTCTGCCTCTCATGGAGCTTTGAGAGAGGAAGAAAAAGAGAAAAGCAAACGTAGTTTAAACATTAAAGAGAATATGCGTATATTTTTTGCAATGATTTAATGATTTGCGCTACATTGTGAGCAACTCAAAGCCATAAAGTTTTTTTTCATCTTTTTATGGACTATGAAAAGATACAGTAGTTGCTCAATGCCCATTGTATCTTTTTGGAATAAAATGTTTCTGGAAATATCTACATGTATATGAAGTATATATATATTTATATGTGAAACAAGCAGGTGATGATTTAAAACGACATTCCTCTTTGCATTTCTCATTTCTAAAATGATATGTACTCTTCTAAAGACGTTTTGAGAAGTAAAACAAATCTTAAATAATTTTTTGTAATCAGCCTTAAAATATACCCAAATATGGCGAGGCCATTTATTGGCCATACATAGTGCACATAAGAACATCTGGTACAGTACTATGAACTTATCAACACTCATAAATGTTATTTGAATGAATAAAGTGTGAATCAATTATGCAATGACTAAAACATGGGCATGAAATTCTCTGAAGCATCCGTTTCACTTTGGCATCAATAAAATGAACTTCAGGGCACATGGAACATCCAGACTTTGTCCCTCATCTGGACATCAGTGTATTGGCAAACCTACTCTCTTTTCAGTGTACATATGTAAGATATGCATGGCATATTGCATAAATAGTATATATTGTCTCTTGTGACATTTCTGATTCAGTCCTTTCAGTTCTACTTGTTATCATTTTTTTCATCATCTTATAATTCACAAGACATCTATGATCATCTCAGTCAGTCTATTAAATGACAGCTGCAGGTCTTTCCTTTTCAGCAAAGTCTCCCTTAATTACCTTACTTAAGATTATATTTCTCTTTACCTCAGCACTGTCTCTCCCCTTACCTTAGTTTATTTTTCTTTAAAGCACTTTTCATTCTGTAATTTCTTATTTGCTATGTAAGTTCCATGTAAGATGAAGATTTTATCTTTGTTTTTTATTGCTGTATTCCCAGCACTTAGAACAGTGCTTGGCACATAGGTTTTCAAAACCTATTTGCTGACCGAATACATTCCTGACAATGAAGTCTCCAAACCACTATGAGGTATTACAGGGCTAGCTGTCTTCTAATAGTGATAGTATAAGCTATATTCAGTAAACTTCAGACTTTAATTTTTCTTCTGAGTACTAGAAATAAACCAGGAACTACTTGGTTCCCATAGACATAAGGTGGTTTCTCTCCTTTACACCTTTCCTCAAGTTTTCCCTCTTTTAGGAATGTCCTTCCATCACCCAAACGCTTCTCTGCCTGGATAATTCCTGCTAATTCATTCAGTCTCAATGTACAATGTATCTACTACCTGAATTGCTCCCTGACACCACCCTCTGCCACCTCCTGCACTAGGAGCGTGGGCTCTGACCCCATGGCAGTGTCTAGGGTTGAGTGTTTACAGCTCCAGAAGCCCCAGTAGCCACGTGTTACATATAGTGTGCTCCTTCAGCTTAGCTGTCCACAGGCAGCTTGTCTTAAGTAACTCAATTAGACCCTCTGCCTTACAGCAAGGACAGAGGGCTTTCTGTATCATGGGGTCCTTACCCTAGTGTTCCAAAAAAAAATATCAGATCACATGTGGGCTTGGGGAACGAGTGCAAGGTTTTATTGAGTGGTAGAAGTAGCCTTCAGCAGATAGATTGGGATGCTCAGCAGCCAGGATCTCCTGCGACCACCCTTGGCTGAATTCCCATTGGCGTCCATGTTGTTCTGCCATTGGTGTTCTGCCGTTGGTGTCCTGCCAGTGTCTGTGTGTTCTTCTGCCAATGTGTTTCTCTTTATGTCCATCCACTTGTGTCTGTGCCTGCTAGGGTCTCAGGGTTTTTATAGACATGGGATGAAGGGCATGGTGAGCCAGAGTGGTCTTGGAAAATGCAACATCTGGGCATGAAAACAGGAGTACCTGTCCTCACTTAGGTCCATGCGCACAGGCTTGAGGGTGGAGCCCTCGCCAGGAACCCTGTGTTTCTCTGCCCAGCACTTCCCTGTCCCCCTCCCATATCAGTATCACAGCCCTCAGTTCTGGGGTGTCCCAGCCCTTAGCATACTATCTTGAAATTGTTGGTTACTTACCTGTCTCCTCAATTAGAACATAAGCTCTTGTAGGACATGGATTGTTTTATTGATCTTTGCATGAGTGCAACACAATGGAAACTGAATGAAGAATTTAAATGAATTGAGTTTAATGCCCTTGGGACAGGCAATATATAGTGATTCCAACAGAGGCAGGTGGTGTAGGGGGAAATGCAGGAAGTCTTAAGACCTGGACTGTAGTGCTAACTCTGACAAGGGTTAAATCCAAGACAGCTTCCAAATCTATAAGATCATAAGGCAGAAAGCATTCCATGTAACCCAATAGAAGTAGTTATTAAATGTCAGGTTTTCATGCTCCATCTGCTGGTTAAATTCGACAAAAATCTCAAGACCTTTTTGAAATGGCAGAGTAAAGGAATTAGATACCAGCAATTCTTGCTTGTGACCAATTGTGGGATATGATAAGGTTTCTCTTCAAATAACCTGATCAATCCTTCATTCTTTAATTCATAGTACAGACCCCCACCTCATTTTCCTTTTTCTCTTTTTCTCCTTTCTGCCTTTGTTACATGCCCTGACATGCCACAGTACCAAGCTTATCAGTACCAGCTCACATTCCTTTCCTTATTTGGAAAGAAGACTAGCTCTCTAGCTCATTGCAGACACCCCTTCCCCTTTTCCCCTCTCTCCCTTACGTGCCCACCTTATCTAAAGAAAGTTCAAATGTCTAGCCAATAGGGAATAGTTCAGATTGTGCAACCTGACCCCGGCCAATGGAGAAAGGGTACGGGGCAGGACTTGCATCAGGAATAAAGGCTCTTGTGCCCCTTTGTTCAGGGGTGCTCTCATGGCGACTGGCGAAGGAGAAGTGCTCCTCTGCACAGAAGTAAAATTGCGTTGCTAAGAATCCTTTGTTTGAGTGTTCAATCTCCTTAGAATTTTGAGTGTTACTCCCAACAATTCTGGTGCCCAATTTTGGGGCTTGAATATTATCCTTCGGGAAGGGGGTCTTTGGTCACCCCACCCAGAGGGGATGCGTACCACTGTCTATAGCTATGGTGAGGTATATCAGGGCCCAAGGGTGAGGGAGATCAGGGCCCACCCGTTGTGACAAATAAATCTGGATTCTCAGCAAAGCGGTGAGGAGACGCTTGTAAGACCGTGGCAATAAGAGGACCAGGTAATTCTTGCGCACAGAATAAGGCAGGAGACTTTGCAAAGGTGACAAAGTATTTCCTTGGTGGTTGGGATAATTTGGAGGTTGATAGTGTATGAATGGAGCTAAGCATTATGGTTGTGTGGAATGAGTCTTCTCTGCGGTTTTGCGCAGCCATCTATCAACTATAGGCAGGAACAGTCAGAGTAGACAAAGAGAAAGGCACAAGGAACTTCTAGAAGGGTGAGCTATAGGATACACAGGAAACCCCAAACAGGAGAGGTTAAGCCTCCAGAAAGAGAGAGGCGAGACATCTCTAATATGAGAGGTTGGACTCCCTCTTCAAAGCCTCAGTAAGCCTGCAGAAAGGGGGGGAGTGAGACACCTCTAATAAGAGAAAGGGGGAGGTTGGACCCCCTCTTAAAAGCTGCAGTGAGCTTCTAGACAGAGGGGTAGGCACCTCTAACAGGAGAGGCGGTAGCCCCTCGGCCCCTCATAGCCTCTAAGATGGGGAATGTTTCAAGTAAGACAGGAAAACTAAAGAGTCTAGAAAGTGATGAAATTCCTTCTGATAGCCCCCTTTGGCTTATGCTGAAGTATTAGATAATGAGAGAACTAAGTATAAACGAAAATAGTAGATGATAAAATATTGTTGTTTTATTTGGGTTCAATAACCCATCCTTAAACCCTCACTTTTCTAGCCAAAATTTGGGTCTAATGGGGAGCAGATTTGTCAGCTCTTAATCGAGCATGTTAAGGGTAAGATCCCTGTCTCCTAGGAAGAAATCGATTATGCCTTCTGCTGGCAGCAGGGGCCTGTCCTCCTTTACCCTTTAGAATCTAGAGGGAGAAAGCGAAAAACCAACGTCTCTGGAAGGGAAAGACCCGTGTCTAGACAACCCACACTCACTAATACGTGGGACCCTCTACATCATCTTCTTCCATTCAGTGCCCCTGATCTCTCTCCTCTGGTTTCCGTTTCAGGTCCCTCCCCTGCTTGCATCCTTCTTCCTGCTGTCCCTGATCCCGCCCCTCTGGTTCCCATTTCAGGTCTTCCCCGTGCTTGTGTCCCTCTTCCAGCTTTTCTGATCCAGCTCCTCCAGTTTCCATTCCAGGCCACTCCCCAGCCTGTGCCATCCTTCTGGCTGTGGTTTCAGGTTACTCCCCAGCCATTTCAGGCCACTCCCCAGCTGTGGTTTCAGGTTACTTCCCAGCAGTTTCAGGCCATGACCCAGCCTGTGTTACTTGCCCGTGTTCTATTCTCCCAGCTGCTGCTTCGGATTCCTCACTCACTTGTGGTGGCTCTACTCATATTGCTCCTCCTCCCTATAATCCCGACTTTGTGGAATTACCCTTGTGAGCCTGCCCCCACCAACCTATTAAGTATCCTTCATTAAAGGGGCTTCAACGGGAGATAGAGCAATGTAAAAAGGATATTAAAAACTTTCCATTTCCCTGCACACCTAGAGAGCCAGAGCCGACTTTCTTTCCACTAAGAGAGGTACCACAAGGATGGCGGCAAAATTGGCTTTGTAAAGGCCCCCTTGACTAGTTCAGAAGTCAGGAATTTTAAAAAGGAGTGTAAGCCACTGTGGATGACGCTTATGGAGTACCAGATCAAACTGATCAATTTCTAGGGCCTCAGATATACACTTGGGCCGAGTTCATGTCCATCTTGGGCATCGTCTTTTCTGAGGAAGAACGAAGTATGTTTCGGAGGGCCGCTATGGCAGTTTGGAATGTGAGCACCCTCCTGGTCAAAATGTTCTTCCTGCGGACTATAAATTTCCCACTCGAGATCCCCAGTGGGCCAATAACAATGCAAACCACCAGGAAAACATGCAGGACCTATGGGAGATGATAATAAAAGGAATTCAAGAATCAGTACCCCGAACTCAAAATCTTTCTAAAGCATTTGATATTGAACAGGAAAAAGATGAGGGGCCTTAAGAATATTAAGAAAAGATTCCCAAATAGATTGAGGGAGCAAATGAGGCAACATGCAGGCCTTCATTTGGAAAACCCCTTGGACAAGAAATATTAAAACTTCACTTTGTTACTAAAAGTTGGTCAGACATTTCAAGAAAATTACAAAAGATAGAAAATTGGGAGGATCATCCCCGAGTGAACTGCTTAGGGAGGCTCAAAAAGTACATATAAGAGGAGATGAGGAAAAACAAAAACAAAAGACACAACTTATGTTATCCACTTTCCAACAGATAGCTCCAAATCCATATAACCCTAAGCTGGGCTTTCAAGGGGTCAGAGATTATAAGGGGCCTAAACCCTCCTTGAGAGGACTCAAGTCCCATCCGGAGGGTCGAGGTCCTCATCTAATCAGCACCCCAAGGAGGTACAGGGGAGCAAGGGCAGAGAATGCTAAGAATGAGAAGGAGGAAGGACAAGATAGATGTTACAGATGTGAAAGAACAGGCCACTTCAAGAGGGAATGTCCTGAACTAAAGAAAGAGAGAGAAACTTTCATACTCATGACTTTGGAAGAACAAGAGTCAGGGGTTCTGCCTCTTTTATTTTGAGCCCCACCAGGAGCCCTTGATAAATTTGGAGGTGGGACCTAAACATGAATTTATCACCTCTTCAGTTGATTCAGGGTCTTCATGCTCCTCTGTTTGTTTCCCTCCACCTGATCTTACCTGCTCTTCAGAAGAACTTTTAGTCTCTGGGGCAAAAGGAGAAGGATTTAAGGCAAATATTTTAGAAAGCACAGAAGTCAGATATCAAGATCGATTTACCCATTTTCAATTTTTATTAATTCCTGAAGCTGGAACTAATGTATTAGGAAGGGACTTAATGCTAAGGCTAGGTATAGGCCTTCAAATGGGCCCTAACGGATTCCTCACTTCACTACATTTACTTACTACTGTGGATGAGAAATATATTCATCCTGATGTCTGATCAAAGGAAGGAAATCACGGGGAAACTCCAAATCCCTCCAATAAATATCATACTAAAAACTCCTGGGGAAATAGTAAGGAGAAAACAATACCCCACTCCTTTAGAGGGCAAAGTAGGGCTAAAGCTTGTAATTGAGGGTCTCATTTAAGATGGGTTTCTTGAACCCTGTATGTCTTCTTACAATACTCCAATCCTGCCTGTCAAGAAATCGGATGGGTTGTATCAATTAGTGCAAGACCTTATAGCTATTAATCAAATAGTCCAGACCACTCACCCCACTGTTCCTAACCCTTACACCATTCTTAGCAAAATTCTGTACAATCATTAGTAGTTTACAGTGATAGATTTAAAGAATGCCTTCTGGGCATGCTGCTTGGCAGAGGATAGCCAAGATATATTTGCTTTTGAGTGGGAAGACCCCCATTTGGAGTGGAGACAACAATATTGATGGACAGTCTTGCCCCAAAGGTTCACAGACTCCCCCAGCCTCCTTCATCAGATCCTAGAACAAGTGCTAGAGAAAGTCACAGTCCCTAAGCAGATATGCCTGCTTCAGTACTTGGATGATCTTACAACTGGTAAAGACATAAAGGAAGTAGGTGACTTCTTTACACATATTCTCAATCACTTGCAATGTGAGGGGTTGTGAGTCTCAAAAGGGAAACTTCAGTATTTAGAACCTGAAGTTAAATACTTTGGTCACCTAATCGGTGCAGGTAAATGAAGAATAGGACCTGAAAGAGTAGAGGGAATTGTTTCCCTACCCCTGCCTCAAACTAAACAAGAACTCAGGAAATTTTTAGGACTAACTGGATATTGCTGTTTATGGATTGACTCATATGCACTAAAAAGTAAATTTCTATATGAGTAACTTGCTCACTGGAAGCCTGATCGTCTCTTCTGAGGAAATCCAGCAAATTGAGGAATTAAAAGAGATGCTCATAACTACCCCTGTTCTAGCTCTACCCTCCCTAGAAAAGCCATTTTACCTTTTTGTTAACGTAAGTAATGGGTTAACTCTAGCAGTGCTTACCCAAGAACAAGGAGTCTGTTGACAGCCTGTGACCTTCTTATCAAAGGTCTTAGACCCAGTCACTTGTGAGTGGCCCCAGTGTATTCAATCGAACATGGCTGCAGCAGTATTAGTTGAAGAAAGTAGGAAATTAACCTTTGGAGGAAAATTAACAGTAAGCACAC
This sequence comes from Chlorocebus sabaeus, assembly GCF_047675955.1. Classification (NCBI taxonomy): domain Eukaryota; kingdom Metazoa; phylum Chordata; class Mammalia; order Primates; family Cercopithecidae; genus Chlorocebus; species Chlorocebus sabaeus. The sequence goes on from NC_132910.1 coordinate 58,890,365, forward strand.
CCCACCAAGTTAGAACTATTTTAAATCAGAAAGCAGAAAGGTGGATCACTGGCTCAAGGATTTTAAAATATGAGGCCATCCTAGTGGAAAAAGATGATTTAATATTAACTACTGATAATTCACTTAATCCAGCAGACTTTTTAACAGGGAATCCAAACTTAAAAAGAGATCACACCTGTTTAGATCTTGATTACCATACAAAAGTTCGACTAGACTTAGGAGAAACTCCCTTCAAAACAGGGCTGAACTAATATATTCATAGATGGGCCCTCCCAGGTAATTGAAGGGAAAAGACATAATGGGTATTCAGTGATTGGTGGGGAAATGCTTGAAGAAGTAGAATCAGGAAGACTGCCTAATTGGTCTGCCCAGACATGTGAACTGTCTGCACTCAGCCAAGCTTTAGAACATTTACGAAACAAAGAAGAAACTATCTATACTAACTCTAAGTATGCCTTTGGGATGGCACGCACATTTGGAAAAATTTGGATGGAGAGGGGTCTTATCAATAGTAGAGGCCAAGGTTTAGTTCATGGAGAACTAATTACCCATGTCCTTAACAGTCTCCAATTGCCAGAAGAGATATCTATTGTGCATGTCCCAGGGCATCAAAGGGACTTATCTTTCACAAGTCGGAGAAATAATCTCACAGATCAGACAGCAAAGCAAGTTGCCATTTCTTCTCAAACGCCTGTTTTTCATTTAACTCCATGCCTTCCTTCTCCTACTGCAACCTCCATTTTCTCTTCCATTGAAAAAGAGAAGTTAATAAGAATAGGATCTAAAAAGAATGCAGAAGGGAAATGGTTATCACCAGGTCAAAGGGAGATGTTGTCAAAACCTCTCATGAGGGAGGTCTTGTCTCAATTACATCATGGGAACCACTGGAGACCACAAGCAATGTGTGATGCAGTTCTCCAGGTTTATGGGTGTATAGGAATTTACACCCTGGCTAAACAAGTTGTAGATAGTTGCTTAATATGTAAAAAGACTAATAAGCAAATTCTAAGGAAATCACCTCTTGGAGGAAGGAATCCAGGGCTAAGACTGTTTCAAAGTGTCCATATTGATTATATTGAAAAGCCCCCAACTGGTCATTTAAAATACTTATTAGTAATAATAGACCACTTTACCCACTGGGTAGAGGCTATCTCACTCTCAAGTGCAACTGCCAGTAATGTAGTTAAAGCATTAACTGAAAACATCATACCCAGATTTGGACTAGTAGAAAATATTGATTCAGAAAATGGAACCCATTTCACTACACATGTCATTAAGAAGTTAGCTCAGGTACTAGACATAATTGGGAATACCATACCCCTTGGCATCAATCCTCCTCAGGAAGAGTAGAGCAGATGAATCAGACTCTAAAAAACCACTTAACTAAGTTAGCTTTAGAAACTCAATTGCCAGGGATTAAATGTCTTCCTATTGCTTTGTTAAGAATCAAGACTGCCCCTCAGAGAGATATTGGCCTTCCCTTTATAAAATGCTTTTTGGATTGCCCTACTTACACTCCACTGCTGACATTACTACATTTGAAACAAAAGATCAGTTCCTCAAAAATTATACACTTGGTCTAGCCTCTACTTTCTCTCCCCTTAAGACTAAAGGTCTCCTAGCACAGGTGCCACCCCTGGAGTTTCCAGCATATCATCATCATCCTGGAGACCATGTCCTCATCAAAGGGTGGAAGGAAGGGAAACTCAAACCAGCTTGTGAAGGACCTTGTGCTCCTAAGTACTGAGACTGCAGTCCAAACAGCAGAAAGAGGATGGACTCATCACACCCAAGTCGAAAAGGTGCCACCACCTCCAGAATCATGGACTGTCACTCCAGGGCTCACCCACACCAAACTAACTCTAAAAAGAGCTTCGTAATCACTTGTTTATTTTCTTTTTTCTATTCAACAGAAGAACATCTTGTCATCAATGTAACTCAGGCTAGCCATCCTTTAACCTTCAGCTTGACACTTGTTCAGTTATCCCGTGCAGAGACGAGCAAGCTCAAAGGAAGCTATCCCATGTTGATAAGTATCTATGTCCATACCACAAAGAGTCAACCAAGTATAAGTATGGAGCTTTAAAAGGTCCCTGTAGTGACTGGGCAGATGTTTGGTGGACCACTAAGTAAAAAGGGAGGACAGTCAAGCCCCCTGCCTCAAATAGGTTACATGGACTAAAACGAAAACTCCAAGCAGTTCGTGGTCCCACCCCACCAAATTGTAAACCATTGCACTGTAACCCCTTGTTGCTGATAATAAATAATCCCTGGACAATGGCCCAAGAACCCTCTATATTCAAATGGTATGGGTTAGGAGCAGACATTGAAGAACAGTACCCTATAGGAATCTTCTCCCTAAGGTTAGTTAAACCACTGGTTAATAATAATAAAGGAGTTCAGACCCAGAGTCCGGGAGACATGTGGAACCCAACGGTTTCCCCAAGTATAGCGAGTCCAATGTCTTCCTCCCATCTCCAAAATGACTACCCAAGGTAGTGGTTGTGGAGGTAGGAAACTTAAGGCAAACTATAGCTCTAGAGACAGTATATCAAGAAGCAAATGCTTGGCTGGAATGGATTAAATATTCTGTCTGCACTTTAAACAAAAGTGAATGTTACGCTTGTGTGCACGGTAGACCAGAAGCCCAGATTGTCCACTTTCCACTTGGGTGGTCTTCCAGCTGACTGGGCATGAGCTGTATGGTAGCTCTGTTCCAAAACCCCTCAGCCTGGGGCAACAAATCATGCCAAGCTCTTTCTCTGCTGTTCCCTGAGGTTCAACACCCTGCAGGTCAGCCCCCACGGGCCATTCAGCATCCATCTCCCAACGCCAATTTTACTTTGTGTTTCTCACGACAGAGAGAAAACTTGGCATTCTTTGGAGCCTTAATGGGATACAGTGAGTGTAAGCCCTTCCAAGAGCTCACCCATCAGTCTGCCCTTAGCCATCCTTGAGCAGATGTGTGGTGGCATCGTGGTGGACCAATACTGGACATTCTGCCAAGTAACTGGAGTGGAATTTGTACTCTAATTCAATTAGCCATCCCTTTCACCCTGGCATTTCATCAACCAGAAAGGATAGGAACCAAACACTGTCAGACAAGAGAAGCCCCTCATGGGTCCTTCAATTCTCATGTTTATATAGATGCCACTGGGGTCCCAAGAGGAATGCCAAATGAATTTAAGGCCCAAAATCAAATAACTGCCAGATTTGAATCTGTGTTCTTCTGGTGGTTAACTGTAAATAAAAATGTGAATTGGATAAATTACATTTACTACAATCAACAATTTATTAATTATACTAAAGATGCTATTAAAGGAATAGCTGAACAATTAGGACCCAACAGCCAAATGGCCTGAGAAAATAGGATAGCATAGACGTGATACTAGCAAAGGAGGGTGGAGTTTATGTCATGATCAGGACCCAAGGCTGTACTTATATCCCTAATAATACTGCTTCTGGTGGGACCATAACTAAAGCATTCCAAGATCTTACTGCCTTATCAAATGAACTAGTCAAAAATTCAGGACTAAAAGATTCCTTCACAAATTTAATGGGAAATCGGTTCGGTAGATGAAAGGGACTTAGGTCCTCAATCCTCATCTCTCTGGCCATTGGAATAGGGTTGCTTATTCTTGTAGGATGCTGTATTATACTCTGTGTCTGAGGATTAACACAAAGACTTATTGAAACAGCTCTCACTAAAACCTCTTATGATCCTCCTCCCCCTCATTCAAATGAGCTTTTCCTTCTGGAAGACCAAGCAGAACAATGGAGCCAAATTATGCTAAAAAGATTTGTAGAGAAAGAGTTATAAAAAGAAGGGGAAAGCTGTGGGATATGATGAGGTTTCTCTTCAAATAGCCTGATCAATCCTTTATTCTTTAATACATGCTGCCCCCCCACCCCATTTTCCTTTTTCTCTTTTTCTCCTTTCTGCCTTTGTTACATGCCCTGATATGCCACAGTACCAGGCTTATCAGTACCAGCTCACATTCCTTTCCTTATTTGGAAAGAAGACTAGCTCTCTAGCTCATTGCAGACACCCCTTCCCCTTTTCCCTCTCTCTCTTACGTGCCCACCTTATCTAAAGAAAGTTCAAATGTCTAGCCAACTGGGGTTAGTTCAGATTGTGTGACCCAGCCCTGGCCAATGGGGAGAGGGTACAGGGGCAGGACTTGCATCAGGAATAAAGGCTCCTGTGCCCCTTTGTTCAGGTGTACTCTCATGACCACTGGCCAAGGAGAAGCACCCCTCTGTGCAGAAGTAAAATTGCTTCGCTAAGAATCCTTTGTTTGAGTGCTCAATCTCCTTAGGATTTTGAGTATTACTCCCAACACCAATGAAGAAAAGAGTTTTAAAAATAATGATCGTAGAGGAATAATGACCTAGAAAAGAGATAGTTGGGAAAGAAAATAAACATTGACAAGCACATGTCTGTAGTGAAAAAGCACACCCTGCTACTTTTACCCCACATACATACCATGGATGCCAGCTCATCCCCACCTGCTGGGATTCACACCCTTGTGTAGTTCTCCCCACATGTAGAGGGTTTGTTTGTATGAACAACAGCATACAGCAATGGTGATGGTCCTGGCACTTCTCAGATTAGGGTATTAAAAACTGCAGTTTTCATCTTAAATGTGAGCTTGTGCTCTCTCTCTGGCTCTCTCTCATTTCATTTGCATAGGAGAGCCAACTGCCATGTCATAAGGACACTCAGGCAGTCCATGAAGAGACCCACAGTGTAAAAAAAATTAGCATTTCTGGCCAACAGCCAGGGCTTGGAAGCAGATCCTCCCCTATTTGAATCTTCAGGGTAGAATGACTGTAGCTCAGGCTAACAGCTTCCTCTCACGAGAGACTCTGAGCCAAATCCACACAGATCCTTCACACCCAACTCCTGCCCCACAGAAAGTGAGATAATCTGTGTTTGCTGTTTTAAGCAGTTAAGTTTCAGAGTTATTTGCTACATAGCAATAGATAACTAATACACATTCAGACACATATATCTAGGATTAACTCAAATATTTATTGATCACCTATGTATTCATTGATTGTAGTAAGACTTTTTACTTAAAATTGTCCATATCATCTTCCTCAATAATATTAATTGCTTTTCCCATATATTTGGTGTTTTGCATGCCTTATCTGTTTTCTGATAAACCCATTTAACTGGAATAAGAACTCAGAAATAGACTTAAAAAGCATGTATATATTCTGAAGAGTCTTTACTAATATTACCTGAGAGAAAATTATAGGCCTTAAAAAAGCATGGTTTGTTACAAATAAGTGATAGTTATAAGTCTCAGTGGACATCACAATGAACAGTGACTTATGTGTTTTCTTAAAACTCTGGATGAACCATTAGAAAAATTCATCAATTCTGTAGTCATTTTTTTACAAGTCTTCCATTTTGCCAATACATACAGAAATATTTATGAACTTTTATTTTTCCTTTTCTTTTTTTGCTGTAAAGAGACTGGACCGCTGATGGTATGTAGATGAAGAAGATGCAAAAGTGAAAAGTGTTGCATATAGGTGATTCTATGAAATACTGCCAAAGAATAGTTGCTATGTTTACTCACAGCATTTTATTAAAAAAAAAAAATGCAAGATAAAATTTTCTACTGAGATTTGAATTTAATGCTTAAAACCTTAAAAATTTCAAAATAGAACTAAAAATCAACTCATCTTGGCTTAACTAAAAGTTTGCGGAGTACATAATAAATATAGATTCTAAATCTAATTGGTGACTTAAATGTAAAGAGATCATAAAAGCAAACAAAATTTCTTAGCCACCATCCAACATCTTACAAAGTCATGAAAACAAAGTTCTTCTGAGAAAGGGAAAGGGTAAGCAAATTATTTTTCAAGTGTCTAACTCTTCATTAAAACATTTGGCAGCATCTTTCACATATTGCAAAATTTGACTGAACCATTAAGCAAAGAGATATTTGTCCAATGGGGACCATCTGTTGGAAAGAGGAGAAAGAAAAGCAAGAACAGAGAACCACTAGAGATAGCAGAACAGTCAGGTCCTTTGAGAAGTTCTTTTTGACATTCTCACAGGGTCTTGATGTTCTCTTGTTCTGGAAAGCCTCACTTCATGCCTGCTCCCCAACCAGCTATAGGCAGCTCATTCTATCATGTTTACTGTTAAGACTAAGTAAATAAAGGTCAATTTTACAGCCCCCACAACCCAGTGGGTCAGACTTTAAAACTGTATGAATTCTATTTCTACAGGCCTAATAAATTTAGAGAATCATAAGATCCCCTGCAAAATACCTAAAAAATTGACTACACTTCCAGGAGCCTTTGCTTCTAAATTCTGTGTATGCAGTACTTGAGGGCAGAAAAGTAGACTTACCTGCTTTGTGATGATAAATCTACCTGAACTTTGGGATAATAGGCTGCTTACAATTGTCTTTCTTATTATAAGCTATGTATCATCTCTTATTTCTTTAACTTGCTTTTGCTCATTACTTTTTTAAAGTTATAATTCCCATGACCTTGGTAATGAAGGATGGGAGGATGAGGGGTTACTATAGTAGAGTTTAAATTGCTAAGCTTTAAGAAGATGTTAGGGCAAGGCCATAATATCCTTTGTGACAATACCCTGGGATGGCTTGCTGCCTTCAGATCCACATTTAGAACACTATTGAAGTACATATAATTAGACCACCTATTTAAGAACAGATTAGTTTCTTCTACTACAGAATGTGTCTGTCAAAGAGGTTTATCTGACAGAAACACCACATAAATGAAGATTTGACGAATACCAAGACAGCAAATAATAGATCGTTCATTATTATCTGCAAATAATAAAAGAAATGAAACCTCACAATACCCAACCTAGTGCTTACCTAATACATGTTTATACTAAGCTTGTCACCACTCAGAAATACATAAAGATCAAATCTTCAGCTCCTGGCACTATTCAGCATTGCACCCTGTACATAATAGGTGCTCAATAGATATTTGTGGAAGACAGGAGAGGGAGGGAGGGAGAGAGGGAGGGAGGGAGGGAGGGAGAAAGGAAGGAAAGGAATGAAGGAAGGAAAGGAAGGAAAGGAAGGAAGGGGTTGTCAGCAAGGCACAATGCAGCTAACAACCACATAATACAACTACAAGATAACTGATTCTATTAAGCTATTCAGTCCACCAAGCTCCATAAGGATTTATTGTCCCTCCCTCCTCCACCCCCAGGGATCTATAGAAGTCAATACAATGTGAATTTACTCAACTCTAAGACACACTGTCTTAGAATGAAACTATTTCATTTTTCAAAGTAATTAATTATTCATTCCCTTATGTGGTGGAAGAGAGGTAAAGATAGGAGAATAAAGAGATAGGGCAAGGCTCATTTACTGACAAAGAAATACAAAGTCTCTTGTATTCTCTCACCTCAAATGCCTCCCAACTTTAGGCCAATCTACAGGCAAAAGAAAGGGGAGCAAATGAGTTAGCTTGGTCACTTTTGGTGATTGTCCAAACAAAAAAAAAAAAAAAGAAAAAACAACAACAACAACAAAAATCTAAATGTTTTCCCCAAATGTTTTGCAATCAGTAATACCCAACCACAATGTGCCGAGCCTTTTTTCTCTTAATTCTTCAAACCCATGTGTATTCCAAGGGAAATGTAATCCATGTGTCTCTAATTTGCTTTCACTTAAATCATTATAAAAAGTTAAGCTTTTTCAAAGAATGTTCAACATCTCTTTTGTGTGTTCCTCATGATCCTTCTTTAGGATTCTACTTAAGAAGGTAGCATTTCGAAGAGATATGCAGACAGAGACCTGAATCATTGATCAGAACTTGGGACTTAGCAATCTCTGCATGAATTTTGTCTCTGTATGTAGGAAAACATGAATTTGTTCAAACACTGAGAATCAAAGAACAAGTAGAGTTCTTACAGAAAATTCGCTACATTGATCTATTTATTTATAATACCTTTTAAGATCTCTATAATGAGGCCTGGCTAATTTGGACTCTTCTTCAGGTACCTCTTTTAGACTACTCCAGCAAGGTACTTGATGTAGTGCATGTAAGAAAAAACTTTCTTGGGGATATCTAGGAAAAATGTAAAAGATGAGCAAGCAACTCAGGCACTAGAAGAATTAGGTTCCTGATTTCTTTAGATAATGTTCTTTAATATGGTACAAGATAAGCACTCATCACATATGATACCTTGCCTTATCATAACAGTATAGTGAACGAAAGACTCTAAAGCACAGAGAAGTTCACTGTGAAGCTACATCCATTAGGTTTCAGGGTGTGGACTTTGTGCCTCTAAATTAGAACCATTCTAAGCTAATTAGTTAAAGACATAGCCTGCCTTCTGCCATTCCCATTTTCTACTGCAGGCTCCTCTCAATGGTGGTGGTGTGCTATGGAAAAGGGATAAGTTCACAGTGAGTCTACTTGTTTAAAATAAACACTTACAAAAAGTATCGAAAAAGTTTGCATTTCTTGTTCCAAATGGAGAATAACAAATTAATAAAGCAAAACCTTTTTTACTGCATCTGCAATTTAAAAAACAAAACCAAGAAACAAAAATAAAAAGCTTAAAAGCTATTGCCTTGAAAGCACCCAGAAAGGAGGCCAGCTCCTTCAAAGTGAAAGTGAACAAAGTGAACCTGACACTTGAGGAATAAGCACAGAACAAACAAACCAACAAAATAGTAGGAGAAATATGCTTCATCAGTGCTTATTTGCTCTAGTTTGTCATTTTATGCTCTCAACAATCCAGTAAATTTATTCCATGGATCTAATGTCAAGTTGTGGCAGTCCCACTTTTATAAGGTAGCAACCCGACCTTTCTTTCCCTCCCTAATCTGTGAGGCTGTGGCACATGACCTCCAAAAGCCACAGTACAGCCCAAGCAATGGCTATCCAGGAAGAGATGCAGTGGAAGGATCTGCTGCACAGATCAGCAACCATCTGGATCAAGTTGCTGGATGCTGGCGTCTGATGCAAGGAGGAAGCTGCAGAGACATCTGCGACACCCTGTCATAAACCTAGTTTCTGACCCAGACTTGCAAAACTGGACTCATTTCACTGGGGAAAAAGAAGGTCTTGATTTATTTTCAATTATGTTTATCTCTATCAGGAAAAGCCTCAGATACCCTTTTGCTTCTTTGGAGAAGCCCACAGTTATAAGCCATAAAAGGCAAGTTATTTGTAATAAAACAAGACAGCACCACATATACCAGGGTTATTTTACATTACTGGATGTGGTTCAGATAAGGTCCAGCCAAATATCCAGCTTAGTCTAGACAGCCTGAAAGAAAACATTATTTTATTTGAACTTGACTATCATTTTGCCCTTGAAGTTAAAGGGCACACTCAAACTCTATGGTCAGGAAATTGATTTAAACAAGGCAAAATCTGTGTCCTTTAAAAAAATGGAAAAGAACTCACAAAAGCCTCTTCATGATTACTTGCACTAGCATCCATTTTTTTTTTTTTTTTTTTTAATGAAATTGATGACTCTTCATCTAGTAAGCCTTGGTTCCAAGGATGTTCTTCAACTTTCCTTTCCTTCTCAGAGCTCTTTGTTCTTACAGCATCCCCATTGCCATTGCTTCTCCTCATTCTATAGAGATTCATGCTGATTAACAGCAAGTATATCAACAGATTCAGACTTGAACATCTTGTATCCACTCCTTAAGAAATTCACTTGTTCTCTTAGTTTTTTGATATTATACCAGATCCATATTTCCAGAACCATGATTATTTTCTCTCCAGTTTTATGCTTATCACTGATCCTTGTCAGTTATCACCGACATCACATTCTCATGCATATCTAACAATTCAGTTAAATGGGCTGAACTCAATGGGGTGCAGTCAGAAAGCAGTTTTTATTTTTCTGCACTACTGTTTTTGATTGTTCTCTGTAGAGGCACTTCAGCCAAAGGAAGCAATACAGAGCAGTGGTGAAAAGTCCAGATTCAGAAGTAAATCAGTCTCAATCTCAGCTCTGACAATACACACACACACACACACACATATACACATATATACACATGCACACACAGGGATAGAGATAGAGAGAGACATAGTTTACTCTTAAATAGCATGAGGGTTAAGAGTGTTGACCCCTCACACAGACAAAATTCCACATAGAAGTTTGACTCCCTAGAAATTTAACTCCTAATAGCCTACTGTTGACGGGAAGTCTTATCAATAACATTAACAGTCAATTGACACATATTTTGTATATGTGTTAAATACTATATTCTTACAATAAGTTAGAGAAAATAAAATATTTTTAAGAAAATCATAAGAAAGAGAACATAGATTTACTATCCATTAAATGCAAGTGGATCATCATAAAGGCCTTCATCCTTGTCATCTTCACATTGAGTAGGCTGAGGAGGAGGAAGAAGAGGAAGGATTGGTCTTGCTGTTTCAGGGGTAGCAGAGGTGGAGGAAAATCTGCATATAAGTGAATCTGTGTAGTTCAAATCCATGTTGTTCAAGGGTCAACTATATACATATATAATTGGTTAATACATATGAATAGAATAATATATACGCTATATATGAATAGAATAAATATCAATACATAGATATATATCAATATATATGCACAGAATATATGTAATTTAAAATATATTAAATTATATTCCTTTGTAACTGATCAATTTCTAGTCCTTTTTTTACATAGCATGGAAATGGATGATGAGCTAACATTCACACATACATGAGTATGGTTCAGAAGCTTTTTCTAAAAATGTGGGGGTAGTAGTCAAATACTGTCCTCAGGTCAGAACTTCAGATGAACTTCCAAGACAACAAAAAAGTCCCATCTATGGCTGGGTTCAGTGGCTCATGCCTGTAATTGCAGCACTTTGGGAGGCTGAGGTGGGTGGATTGCCACAGCTCAGGAGTTCAAGACCAGCCTGAGCAACATGGCAAAACCCCATCTCCACCAAAAATACAAAAATTTAGCTGGGTGTGGTGGTGCACAGCTGTGGTCCCAGTTACTTGAGAGGCTGGGGTGAGAGTACCGCTTGAGCCTGTGAGGCAGAGGTTGCAGTGATCTGAGATCACATCACTGCACTCCAACCTGGGTGACAGAAGGAGACCCCATCTCAAAAAAAAAAAAGAAAGAAAGAAAGAAAGGAAGTCCCATTTCACCCTGCTATAATTTTATACATACATTAAACACCTAATAGAAAGCTTTAAGCATAGGAGGTACAAGACCTTGGTCCTCCAAGGATTCCATTTCTGATTGTTTGGCATCACTATCTAGGCTGCAGGACGCGTAACGACTCCCCTCATATCATCATTATTGGGCCTCATATCTAAAAATGGGGCTGAAATGAAGATGCTATTTCCTTAGTTTTCTGTGTCTCACAGTGGCCTAAAGACCATAAAGCAACACAGCTTGAGCTTTCTACTTCAACAATATAAATTGGAAACCCAACGCCAGAAACATGATCAACTTTGGATAAAAGCTGTTTCCAGCGTTTAGATAATTTGGTTGCAAAAGAACACAATAATTAAAAAAAAAAGATGCTTTATTATATAAGGTATGATTTGTAGTTTATGAAATAAGATAAAATAGATTTAAATATGTATGATTTATTTAATATAAACAAGACTGTATAGTTGTTAATTTTATGTGTCAACTAGGCCATGGGATGACCAGAGTATGAGTACGCTTCTGAATAAGGTAAGCATTTGAATCCATGAACTCAGTAAAGTAGTGATGTTGGCAGGCACCATCCAATCTATTGAAGGAACCAAAATAGAACGTATTGGAGGAAGCAATGCTTTGTTGCCTCCCTGTCTGCCTGAGCTGAAACATCATTCTTTTTTTTTTTTTTTTTTTTTTTTTTTGAGATAGAGTTTCACTCTTGTTGCCCAGGCTGGAGTGCAACAGCACTATCTTGGCTCACTGCCTCCTGGATTCAAGTGATTCTCCTGCCTCAGCCTCCTGAGTAACTGGGATTACAGGCACCCACCACCACTCCCACTAACTTTTAAAATATTTTTAGTGGATATGAGGTTTCACCATGTTAACCAGGCTGGTTGTGAACTCCTAACCTCAGGTGATCCACCAGGCTTGGCTCCCCAAAGTGCTGGGATTATAGGCGTGAGCCACCATGCCCATGCAGGACTCTCTTTCAAGTTGTAAAGAGAGCATGGATAGTTCATGGTACAATCTGGCAACAGAGATATGTAAAATATTGATATCGGATACTCCTAGTCAACTACTTATAGGAAGCAAGATGCTGGATGACTCTGTACGTGATACTTTTGAACATTTTTAGAAAACAAATGAATACAATGACATTGGCTGGTTGGTTCTAATTTGCTGGAAAAAGTGATGCAAGTAAAGGATGCACTCAAGGGTTCAAATTCCCAGCTCTGCTGCCCCATAAATAACCTAAGAGCTTCTCTCTGTGTCCTGAAGGAGACCTCTGTCTCCTATAATGCAGGGCTGAAATTGCTGAAAATCAAACACAGAATCTCTTCCTGTAAGTGGCTAAATTTCAACACGAGTTAATTTCCAGCCTCTCAGGGAGCCTATGTTAAAGTGAAGGTACTGAAAGGGAAAGAATGGGATCTTGTAAGTTGGGATGGGTATATGCGGGAAGATCCAGGTGAAGTGGGGGACACTGAGCCCCTAAATTCTGATGAGTCTTCTTTGTCAGCGGAAGCAGCCTCCCCGTTCCCAGCAGAACTGGCGTCTCCACCCTCATCAGAAATGGCCTACCCAAATCCAGTGGAAGTGATCCCTCCACCCCCAATGGCAGTGATATCCCCAATCACAGTGGTATTGGCCTCTCTACCTCTGTCTGACAGGATTAACTCTGCATTGCTTGAGGAAACAGTAGTTACCTTCCTTGAGGCAACTGCCATGCAAGACAATATTGAGCCTTCTCAGGATTCACCCTCGCCACCCCTCTTTAATTCTAGACCTATAACTAGACTCATGTACCTAAAATTGAGAAGCAATGTATGACCCATGTAGAGGTGCACTACCCTCCAAAATTCTCTTCAGTCATAGCGTCTGAGATCTCAGGTGCTGCTTAGTTTTCTACAATCAAGTCTGTAAATGACTATATATGGTTCAATGTCCAATCGACTAAAATCATATTTTTTCTCCCCACTTGTACTCAATATTCAATATGTTCAATAGTGGAACAAGGATGGATAACTTCCATAAACACCTTCACTCAGAAAGAGGAAGAATGGGTGGTATGTGGTTGTCACTAGAAAAACACTGTGCTGGCCCCAGCTCTGGGGTGGGGGAGGAAGGGTGTTTTCTGGATCTAACTCTAATTCTGTTGTGATTGAGGAACTCCTTCATCCACAGTTCTCCTTGGCCCTTGGGAAGTATACCTATCTATCTAAAGTAGGTATTGAGGAAACAGGCCCTCTATGAAGGCTCTTAAATCTTTGAAGCTGCATTCTACACATGAAAATTTGGGGCTCCAATGTTTGCATTGTTGCCATCAATCAAAGGCTCTCTAAACTAATGTTGTTTTTTGAGGGGAATCAATTCCCTTAAATACTCAGTGGACTTCTGATTTTTTCTTCCAGTCAGTTCCATGTTCTCTGAGCCAGTAACCACACCCAAATTGTTTCCTAGACACAGTAAGAAATGGTATTTTAAAACACTTTGAAGAATAAGTCCCAGTAAGAGGTCTTTATTGAATGAGGTGACTCGGGAGAAATCAAATTAAGGGTGTGGTCCTCCCATTCAAGCCAGCTAAGTTCAAGGTACCAACATTTAGTTGAAAGAGAGAGGTGTAGAGACAAGAAAGCAAATAAATAAGGCTAACATGAGATTTAATTAACTCAAGCTGCTTTAACAAAAATTTTTTTCTCCTAAAATAGCTCCCTCTCTTTCTTCCAACTTGTTTTGTAGAAGTACCCTTCTCAACACCCTTGCCAAACACACAATGGTTAGTTGTTTGTTTGTTTCTCACATGGCAAGAACCCATTTATGCCTAGTGTTCCATTATCGGAACCCTAAGCATGTGAGAGTTATTTATATCCTACTGCTAAAGGTCATTGCCAAAGTCTGATTGAAAAAATTCAACAAATTACAACCTCAAGTATAAATGGATTACATACACATCTACTAATCAAATATGTCAGAGGTAGTAACTTTGAGAGCCTTTTGTTTTGTTTTATCATGGTTGAAAGTTGGCTGCCACAAATCTAAGAACATCTATACTCATGGAAAGAATGGGCAGAAGATGTGATATCAGCCATATGTTCCTTTTATCTGGAAATCATTCAACATTACTATCCAGTATTTACCACTTTGCCTGTGCTCTCTACACAGGTTTGAGTTGGGCAAATTGTTAAATGTCTAAGCTTGAAAGAAGTAAGCCATATTAATTAAAATATCACAATCAGAGTAAAATATGCATAATATTTAATATTAAACCAAATCTTGTAGTGTTGTAAAAATGAAAAATTGGGAACATTAAACAAATTGCCTTACCTTGCAATATGGAATAAGGCAAATAATGTGTAACTTGGAAAAAAATCTTGGACAAACTAATTTCTTTTTAAATATTCTATGAGTTCTTCAAATGCCAGCTCAGGCAGACAGGCAGGAGGGGACAAAATATTCCTTCCTCTGATATATTCTATTTTTGTTCCCTCCATAGATTGGATGGTGCCCACCAACATCACTACTAAGTCCTTGGATTCAAATGTTTATGTTATTCAGAAGTACACTCACAGACACATCCAGAAATAATGTTTACTCTGGTCATCCCATGGCCTAGTTAAATCATGAGAAGACCTGAATGAGAAGGGAGGGGGAGAAAGCTTTCAAAGCAGAGACAACAGCTGGTACAAATGCACTGGGCAGAAATGTGTTAGGCTTATTGAAGGAATGGAAAGGCCAGTGTGGCTAAAACAGAGTGAACAAGACAGAAAGTGCCAAAAGATGATTAGAACAGTAGGTAGAGTCCAGAAAAATTATGCAGGGGTCTTGTACACCACAGGAAGAACTTTGAGCTTTGAAAGATGGAAACCACCGGAGTTATAATTATAACCATAGTGCTGTCTTTAATTGGCCTAAAGAGTGGACTTTTGGAATAACTTACAAACTTAGAGGCTAAGAAACTATGTCAAGGATTACCTCAAATCATATGAATGAAAGGTTACATTGATACTAGCTAAGGAAAGCATGCCATGATGGAGGCCTGGAACACATACAAAACTCAGCTTTTCCAACCACTACAGCAATTGTAGCAACACCAGGCAAAAGGAAAGGTAAACAAAACACAATAACAAGAGATTAAAGGAAGAAGCCAAATATGCCAGTTCTACATTACCGATAATAATAGTAATGTACATTTTAGTATGTCACAGCCTACAGAGAACCCACATTATCTCACTTGATCCTTTACAGTCTCCCAGTGAGGAGAGCTAAGAAGAGATTATCCCCATCTTCCAGATGGGCATCAAGATTCAAGGCCACACAACCAGTAAAATGCAGATCATTTGATCGTAGTCCCTTGTTCTTCTTATTAAATCACACTACATAACCAAATCCTAAATAAACTACTCCCAAAACATGTGGAAAGTTACAGCACATGTGGAAAGTTATTTAGGAACTCACTGGAGGCAACTCACTAAAAAGCCTTACATTCATCTGCATGGGGCACCAAGTAGGGTTACGGTGTGTCATGATTCAGGAATGAGCAGGCCCTTCAGAAGGGGATATGACAAATCTTGACCACCTGGTTTTATACGATTTCTGACCTCAACAGACATGAAACAAAGAATTCCACATCACTTTACTGCATAAATTTGAGCTTAGAACTGCAACTTAAATTTCAAAAGCAGTCTCTTCACTTACTCTTCCAGCAAAGATTTTAATGGATTGTCTTGCAACTCTTGGGAAACTTGGGAAATAACTATTGACAAACACTGCTGACAATAACTCTCTTGTTACTCTTGTGTGTTTTCCATTTTCTTTTACATTTTCCTCAACAGAATGGAACTATATGAGCAATAACCTTAAAATTATCAAAATAATAGACCTGTAGGAAACAAATATATCCACTGCATTTATATATAACTGAATATTGTACAAAAAAGTTTATAAAGAATGCCAGGAACACACAGAAAATAGCTTCATTGAATCAGCAGAGCCTTTATCATAGATTATAATAACCCCTTCCTAGAATGCTCTTGGGTTATTTATAAGGCAATTCCTAGGACAGTTTTGTCTCTGAAAAACTATTTATTTAGTAGCTACCTCTTGGTGATGAGGTGCTTTGAAATGCTGAGAGTACAAACTTTCCACACACTCAAATATATTCAATCAACTATTTAGTCATAATAATATGTTGTGAAAGAATTTATATTCTATATAGGTATAAATTTATTATGAGTTTTTAAAGCAACAAACTTAAAATAATTTTTGTATTTTATGACAGATTATTTGATTCATAACCTGATAACGTAGTGTAAAAATTTCAGTTTATGAATCATTGAGTTACCTTAATAATGTATTCTTCAGAGCTGAGAGATACAAAGCTACAAAAATGTATTAGGATTTCTCTATAACAAATTTTGCTTCCCTAGTGATATTTAACCGGCCCCTATGGAATTCACAAAATGACACACCCCCTCAAATTTTTAAATTATATCCAGAAAGAGCATTTTGCTTGTATTATCCCTGTAGACTACTTGCTTTTGACATGATTCAACTTGTTTTGTTTTTCTAGTGTTGAAAGGAGTGGAAAAATTGATCTGTTTAATGAACATTTCTGAAAAACATTAACACACAACAAGTGAAAAGGGACATGCTTTTAAAAGCTGAGAAGAAACAAAGCCAGCTGTTAGTGGGGCAAAATGAGTCTATTAAAAAAAAAATGAACACAGTTTTCTTTTCACCATAGCCTCAAAGACCACTCATGTTTCCAATCTAAGTAAGCAATAAAGGCCATTTTGGAAAATATCTGTTCAGTAACAGCACTGATTTGAAAAATTTGGAAATAACCTCTTGTAAAAGGGAATATAAGGAGAGTAACTAACCACAGTAATAATAATTATTATCACCATCTAGAAGTCTGATGTGTAAGGTACCATGTGTGTGCTGCAAAGTAGGCCACACAACAACTAGTAGGTCAACAGCAGCAAGCAGAGTTAAGAGACCTGGTGGGGAAAAAAAAAAACAAAAAAAAAACACCTTCGAGCTCAACGCACTTGACTTTTCCTGGATGTACCGCTAATTAACAGACTGAGACCTCCATTTATCAACTCAAAAATGGAAAAGACAACACTAGGTGACTCCTATGGTGCTTTATTACTCTTTCTACATCATGAGAAAATACACACAGAAGGCCGGGTGCAGTGGCTCACGCCTGTAATCCCAGCATTCTGGGAGGCCGAGGTGGATGGATCGCCTGAGATCAAGAGTTCAAGACCAGACTGGCCAATGAAACCCCATCTCTACAAAAATACAAAAATTAGCCGGGCATGGTGACAAGTGCCTGTAATCCCAGCTACTCAGGAGGCTGAGGCAGGAGAATCGCTTGAACCTGGGAGGCAGAGGTTGTAGTGAGCCAATATGGCGCCATTGCACTGCAGCCTGGGCAAAAGAGCGAGACTCCTGGGTGACAGAGTAAGACTCTGTCTCAAAAAAAAAAAAAAAAAAGAAAGAAAAAAAGAAAAGATGAGACACACAAAAGTAAGAATAAGGATAAAATAGTGAGATACCAATTACCACAGGTAATAATTTGGAGAATTTTTTAGTTAAAAGTTAGCAAATTTTCCAGTTCCTATCAATGGTATACCCCCACCTTATGCCTCATCTCACAATTCTTATGAAATCATTAACATTTAAGTCCCTATTTCTTTCTCACCATGACTATTTTGCCACCAGAAAATTTGTTCGCCCTCACTGGAGTATCCAAAAACATGCTGCATCATCACCTAGCTGAGCCTTGGCAAAGGATTCATACATCAGTAGGTAGGTGCTGGTACCTTCTGTACCTTGCCTCTCTCAATAATCCTGCACCAAAAGTTTTGTCACCCTGTAATGCAGATGCAGATACTGAAGTTCAGAAATTCACTCTGCTCATGAGCTGAGATTTAAGCCCAATTCCTAAGATGCTACTTTTCCCCATACTATAATTTAATGCCATCACAAAAAGTAGAAAAATATTGATTAATGGAAAATATAGTTTATATTATATGTATATAAATCACTGCATCTCCAAAAGCATTTAAGAAAATCTAATTTCTAAATTTTTCAATTCACAGTCATTTGCTGCTGGGTCATCTACAGCAGCAAATGCTCCCTGACGTAATGAAACTATTTGTGTGTCTTTCTGCTCCATTGGATTGGAAGATCATCAAAGACAGAAAATGTGTATGTTTCATTTTCACATTGCCAAGCTACTACTCTGCCTGGCAAATAGTAGTGTTCTATAAATGTGGACTTGATCTGAAACATTTAAAATACAGTTATGGGAGAAAAAAAGTAATATTGAGGAGAATCTAGCCACTGTATCAGTTTGTTTCATGGACTTTCCTTTACTTTTTAAAATTAATTTGTGAATCAGGAGAAAGTACGTTATTAACTTTTCATGATAAACCATGTTGGATGAGCACCAGCATTTTCCCTGAGCACTTTGGAAAAGACTGGTTGAAGACAGAAATAGAATCTGGGTTTGATGTCCTCCCTCAAGGTCTAATGAGTCCTCCTCTGGGGAAATAACAGTGAAAGTATGCTTGTTATTCTTGTTGTTGTTACTGCTGTTTGGTTAGTTGTTTGGTTTGCTTCAGTTTATTTTGCACACCATGGTGTGAGCAACTCAAACAGAGCACCAGAAATAGATTTTCACATTTCCACTTCTTTCCTATTCTCATTCCTACTCCCACCTCAAGACAGAAGGAAAATAGTTCTTTGGCTGACTACCTAATCTCATGTCCACTGAGACACATTAGTAATTCTCAGTGGGGTGACAGTAGTGAATCTGGCTGATGATAGCTGGGCTGAACTGTTAGTTGACCTACCTGCTGATGAGCTCATCCCCAAAGCCATCATGGTTCTAGCAGATGTTCAGACTTCACAGAGTTGTTTCCTCCTCCTTCAATCTCCAAAGCCAACCAGAACCCCATGGAACTCTGCTAAGCAATGTGGCACACACAGAGTTAGAATACACAGAACAAGGAGAAAGACATCCAGAGGACCTGCTACTGTACTACTTCCTCACATCCAAAATCATACTGCTGGTAGCTGCAAATGACTTTGCAATGAAGATACAGTGCACAGCTGTGAGAGTTGTCTGCTAGAAGAATAATGAAAAAAGAGAGAAAGATTTATGCTGAGATCAAAATATCCCTGTTTACATGAAGGGAAATTTTCATTACAGCAGATGAATCATAGTGATTCTGAGACTAGCACCCCTTCTATGTGCACATGGAAATCATTATTTAGGAAACCAGTTGTCAAAATAATTGTTAAAATGTCCCTGCAACAATTATTTCTTTCTCCAGAAATAAGAGGATAACCCACATATCCTGGGTCATAGACCCCGAATGTCTCATAGGAATTAAGGTACAATATCAGGCTTTGGTGGCATAGGATTTAAGCCTGTACACAGCTTGCTAATATGGGTTAACATAAATCCATCACCTAGTAATAATTTTATATCACTGTGGAATTGGAATGTGTGTGCATATACACCTATACATATTGATTGTAAATTCAATCTGTAGATTGAAAACTATGTGATAGATCTCAGTGTTCAAATCTCGTCGTCTCCACCCATGCACACAGACCCAATATAATCATTATTTTGGTACTTTGCCCTGGCCCAACTAAAAAGAAAGTCATATATTTTTTGTTCGACTTTTATCTTCAAGGTATATTTTTCAAATGTTCATTCAGGGTTTTCAAATCAAGGAACAATTGTTACACTATTGCAATGCATGATTTAGGGATTATACAACTATGAAAATTGCATAATCTCTAGCTGAATATTTTAGTTTTGATAGATGCCACAAGTGAGATACAAATTAACAGTGAGATTTGTGTTTAAAAACACAAGAAACTCTTCAACAAAAATCTTTAGGTAGTATCATGCTTTAGAGTTATATCTCCAATGATTTAAAGTCAGTTTTGTGACATCCCAATGAGTTTCCAAATGTTTAAAGTGTGTTAGAAATGTTTCAAATAAGATATGAAATTATACTGGGAAAATCATCCATGCTTTCTAGTGTTAAAGTGGAATATGTATGCCATTGATTCTGGTTGGGGGAAGTTTCGCAAATTCAGACAGTTCCTAAAGGGTTAGAAACACTGGAGACTGAGGGAATGTACATTTTAAGTCTCCACAGCTAAAACAATAATACAAAGAAAAAGCCATCAATTGAATTGCTGCTTAGGCCAAACAAAAGATTATTATTTTAGGTAAAAAATATTTTCAATTTTGAATATTACTCTAAATCCATTCTCCATTTTTCTTTAAGTAGAGCAATTTCCTTTTAAGTGCAAGTAGTTGCATCTTCACAACTACTTGAAAATGCAATTAGATAGTAATATAATACACTACAGCTGGAAAATGAACAATCCATTTTTCCTCTTCCTAGACAAGGTCATACTGCTGAGCACACTCGAGTTAAGCGTGATACAGAAGTTAAGCCATAAATTCAATGAGATGGAAGACTCTGGCATCCAAGGCACACGCATGGTCCAGTGTCAGAGGGGCTCACACTCAATTCTCTGTTTTACTTAAAAATTCTCAGTCCTTATTGACAAATAACCTCTCTGTGAAGAAAAAAAATTATGGACCAGATAAACAAAAGACACTGTCATTTTTAAACCAAAACATATTTAAGAAATAAAATGTAAGTGAAACTAATTTGCTACATATGTTTTATACATACAGTACATAAGGGGGTTTCTCCAACGCCATATGGAAAGCATCTGAATTTGTAAGACAATGACCTTCATAAATCACTCTAGGCTCCAACTCCAAATTATGTCTTGTTCCCTCACTC
This sequence comes from Chlorocebus sabaeus, assembly GCF_047675955.1. Classification (NCBI taxonomy): domain Eukaryota; kingdom Metazoa; phylum Chordata; class Mammalia; order Primates; family Cercopithecidae; genus Chlorocebus; species Chlorocebus sabaeus. The sequence goes on from NC_132910.1 coordinate 58,911,371, forward strand.
ATGGGATAGTCACTATATCTCATATAAATTCATTATGTTATATGTGCACAATAATCTATCTCTACCTTTATAAGGAATGATGTCATAACACATAGGCAAGGTTTTCCAGAAAAGGGAACAAGCTCTCTCACCAGATGGGCCAACCTATAGTACTGTTTCTCTGAACATAATATGTTTCACAATGCAGTTTATCCTTGCTGCTCGAAGGAAAAGCAAATTAATGGGGAAAGAAATGAGCGATCTGAGAATAAATGTTTTCTGAGCCTACCTGTTTTTTTCTTTTTTTAAGGTAAATGTAAAATAAAAGTCTTACATACCTTCACATAGTTTCTGTTTATGTATTTACCATTTATATCCATTAAAAAGGAATCTGTATTCTGCCTAGTTATTTTTCTCTGTGTCGAATCACCAACCATGGCTCCAGCAGGGTTTTCTCTTTAACAATTGTCTTGCCATGACAAAAGTTTAAGTTAAGAGAAAGCAAGTTTTTGCCACCGGCTGAGGGAGGAGGAAAATGAAATAGGTATACTCCATCCTTCAGTCTGTTTTTCCACAGAAAGTTACTTCTTAACACCTTCTTTCCTAATCCAAACTTTCTTTACTTTCTTTCAACTACTTTCTGTAGTTCAGCAGTACAGATTTATCTGTTCTCTTATTCACTTTTAACCGCTTGAGGAAGTGAGCACTGAGTTAAGACACAACTTCTTGGTCTTTCTTCCTTAAGAACATTAAGGTTTGCAAATCCATAAAGTGAAATAAAAACAATAAAAATCATGTGTAAACCTATAGAAAGGCTACTTTTCAGTCTCTTTAATTGTCTTCCTTTCCTTTTCTACTTCTTTCTTTATTTCACTCTAGGCTAAGAATCAAGCATGAACATAAGAGAATGAAAAGGCCAAAACGAATACATATTGAATGAATCAAGTAAATGTTAATGACTAGAATGAGGAGTTATGATGATAATGACAACCTGTAGAAATTATGCCCCATCTGAAGGAGGCAGCTCTGAAAAATTTTTGCATCTCAGAACCACCAGAGGGATGAAGGGGAATAGGCACTATATGGGCCAACAATGTACAGGCTGAAAAATTATGTGTACAGGCTGGTTAAGGCCTGAAAAACAAAAGTATGCAACCTTGTACCTAGAAGCTAAGAATTTCCAAAGAAAGAAAGCACACTTGGAAATACAAGATCCAAATCAACTCTAACTGCTATATAATGCTAGATATTATTATAAATATCTGAAGATATCAATAATGACAAAACAGTAGACTATAAGAGCACCAAAAACATGAGCAATCTCTATCTTTAATCATCAAATTTTTCATGAAACTATCAAGATAGGAGGATTTCATAGTAAATTTATAGTTGAACTTGTCTTCTACTTTTTAAAAAACATTATGATAAAAAGATTAAGACTTTTAGAACCACTAATTACCAAACATATTCTGAAAAGCCTGCAAACTCATATCATTAAATGTGCACACACACACAGAATATTAAGTGTAAGGAAATGCCCAAAATGTGATTTTTCTATTATAACTTTCATGCTTCCCTTAGAAAACCAAATTTCTAAAAAATATATATATGTATATGTATATATACAAATAATTGAGTAGAGAGACCTAGCCTTAAATAAAGGTCATGCCATACTTGTCCCAAAGAGTTTTTAAAAAAGACTTTCAAAGGATCAACATAAACCACAGATATCTGTCTTAACTGCCTAGCAGAACAAGGTTCAGTAATCTTTAAAAACCACAACACAATCAAGCACAAAACAATGAAAACTTCACAATATCTGACATCCACAAAAAATTTCTAAATGTGCAAAAAAAATTCCAGGTATATGAACCAAAGAGAAAAAAAATCAACAGAAAAAGAAGGAGAAATGACAGAGATGACAAATTAGCAGACAACACAGTTAAAATGACTATTTTCAATATGTATATTATGCTGACTTTTTTTAAATTAGGAAAAAATGAAGAAAAAAAAATGGAACATAAAAAAGCATTTGAATGGGGTCAATTCTGCAACATGAAGGAATAGAAGACTCCAGCTATCCTTTCCCCATAGACATACTAAGTTAGCTCCTATACATGGATCAAGCCTCTTCAAGAAAAAGTCAGAATCCAGTTGAAATTCTCTGGGGCCAGGTGTGGTGGTTCACGCCTGTAATCCCAGCACTTTTGGAGGTGAAGGCAGGTGAACTGCTTAAGCTCAGGAGTTCAAGAATAGTCTGGGTAACGTGGCAAAACACTATCTCTACAAAAATTACAAAATTAACCAGGCATGGTGGCATGCGCCTCTGGCCCCAGCTACTCTGAGGACTGAGGCAGAAGGATCACTTTAGCCTAGGAGGTCAAGTCTGCAGTAAGCTGAAATTACACCACTGCACTTCAGCCTAGGTGACAGACCAAGATCCTTTCCTTACCCAAAAAAGAAAGAAAGAAAAGAAAAAGAAAGCCTCCTACACAATATATGACTGAGAAAAAATCCACATTAAAACAAGTAGAAAAGCCACTTAACTACTAAAAACTTAAAAGTAGTTGCTGGCAAGATGGCCATATAGGAGCAACTCCAGTCTGCAGCCCCCAGTGAGATCAATGCAGAAGGCAGGTGATTTCTGCATTTCCAACTGAGGTACCAGGCTCATCTCATTGGGACTGGTTAGACAGTGGGTGCACCACACGGAGGGCAAGTCAAAGCAGGGTGGAGCGTCATCTCACCTGAGAAGTGCAAAAGGTCGGGGAACTCCCTCCCTTTGCCAAGGGGAGCCATGAGGAACTGTGCCGTGAGGAACAGTGCACTCCAATTCAGATACTACACTTTTCCCACAGTCTTCACAACTGGCAGACCAGGAGATTCCCTCCAGTACCTATGCCTCCAGGCCCTGAGTTTCAAGCACAAAACGGGGCAGCCATTTGGGCGGACACTAAGCTAGCTGCAGGAGTTTTTTTTCATACCCCAGTGGTGCCTGGAACACCAGCGAGACAAAACTGTTCACTCCTCTGGAAAGGGGGATGAAGCCAGGAAGCCAAGTGGTCTAGCTCAGTGAATCCCACCCCCACAGGGCCCAGCAAGCTAAGATCCACTGGCTTGAAATTTTTGCTGCCAGCACAGCCATCTGAAGTCAACCTGGGATGCTTGAGCTTGGTCAGGGAAGGGGCGTCTGCCATTACTGTGGCTTGAGTAGGCAGTTTTCCCCTCACAGTGTAAACAAAGCTGCCAGAAGTTCGAACTGGGTAGAGCCCATCGCAGCTCAGCAAAACCACTGTAACCAGACTGCCTCTCCAGATTCCTCCTCTCAGGGCAGGGCATCTCTAAAGGAGAGGCAGCAGCCCCAGTCAGGGGCTTATAGATCAAACTCCCATCTCCCTGAGACAGAGCACCTGGGGGAAGGGGCAGCTGTGGGTGCAGCTTCAGTAGACATAAACGTTCCTGCCTGCCAGCTGTGAAGAGAGCAGCAGATCTCCTAGCACAGTGCTTGAGCTCTGCTAAGGGACAGACTACCTCCTTAAGTGGGTCCCTGACCCCCATGCCTCCTGACTGGGAGACACCTCCCAGCAGAGGTCAACAGACATGCAATACAGAGAGCTCTGCCTGGCATCTGGCAGGTGCCGCTCTCAGACAAAGCTTCCAGAGGAAGGAACAGGCAGCAATTTTTGCTGTTCTGCAGCCTCTGCTGGTGATACCCAGGCAAACAGGGTCTGGAGTGGACCTCCAGCAGACCTACAGCACAGGGGCCTGTTAGAAAAAAAACTAATAAACAGAAAGGAATAGCATCAACATCAATAAAAAGACATCCACAAAGAAACTCCATCTGAAGTTCACCAACATCAAAGACCAAAGGTAGATAAATTCATGAAGATGAGGAAAAAACAGCACAAAAAGGCTGAAAATTCTAAAAACCAGAATGCCTGTTCTCCAAAGGAACACAACTCCTGGCCAGCAAGGGAACAAACCTGGACAGAGAATGAGTTTGATGAATTGACAGAAGTAGGCTTCAGAAAGTGGGTAATAACAAACTCCTCCAAGCTAAAGGAGCATATATATACTAACACAATGCAAGGAAGCTAAGAATCTTGAAAAAAGGTTAGACAAATTGCTAACTAGAATAACAAGTTTAGAGAAGTACATCAATGACCTGGTGGAGCTGAAAAACACAGCAAGAGAATTTCATGAAGCATACACACAAGTATGAATAGTTAAATCAATCAAACAGAAGAAAGGATATCAGAGATTGAAGATCAAATTAACGAAATAAAATGTAGAGACAAATTAGAGGAAAAAAGAATGAAAAGAAATGAACAAAGCCTCCAAGAAATATGGGACTATGTGAAAAGACCAAACCTACATTTGATTGGTGTACCTGAAAGTGACGGGGAGAATGGAATCAAGTTGGAAAACACTCTTCAGGATATTATCCAGGAGAACTTCCCCAACCTAGCAAGACAAACCAACATTCAAATTCAGGAAATACAGAGAACACCACAAAGATATTCCTTGAGAAGGACAACCCCAAGACACATAATTGTCAAATTCACCAAGGTTGAAATGAAGGAAAAAATGTTAAGGGCAGCCAGAAAGAAAAGTTGGGTTACCCACAAAGTGAAGCCTAACAGTGGATCTCTCAGCAGAAAGCCTACAAGCCAGAAGAACCATTTTTAAAGAAAAGAATTTTCAACCCAGAATTTCATGTTCAGCCAAACCAAGCTTCATAAGTGTGGAAGGAGAAATAAAATCCTTTACAGACAAGCAAATGCTGAGAGCTTTTGTCACCACCAGGCCTGCCTTACAAGAGCTCCTGAAGGAAGCACTAAACATAGAAAGGAAAAACTGGTACCAGATAAGGCAAAAACACACCAAATTGTAAAGACCATCTACACTGTGAAGAAACTGCAGCAACTAACAGGCAAAATAACTAGCTAGCATCATAATGACAGGATCAAATTCACACATAACAATATTAACCTTAAATATAAACAAGATAAATGCCCCCAATTAAATGACAAAGACTGGCAAATTGGATAAAGAATCAAGACCCATTAGTGTACTATATTCAGGAGACCCATCTCATGTACCAAGACACATATCAGTTCAAAATAAAGGGATGAAGTAATATTTAACAAGCAAATGGGGAAAAAAAGCAAGAGTTGCAATCGTAGTCTCTGATCAAAAAGAATTTAAAACAAGATAAAGAGACAAAGAAGGGCATTACATAATGATAAAGGGACCAAGGCAACAAGAAGAGCTAACTATCCTAAATATATATGCATCCAATACAGGAGCATTCACATTCATAAAGCAAGTTCTTAGAGGCATATAAAGAGACTTAGACTCCCAAACAATAATAGTGGGAGACTTTAACACCCAACTGTCAATATTAGATCAATGAGACAGAGTATTAACAAGGATGTTCAGGACTTGACCTCAGCTCTGGACCAAGCAGACCTAATAGACATCTACAGAGCTTTCCACCCTGAATCAACAGAATATACATTCTTCTCAACACCCCATCACATTTATTCTAAAATTGACCACATAATTGGAAGTAAAACACTCCTCAGCAAACGCAAAAGAATGGAAATCATAACAAACAGTCTCTCAGACCACAGTGCAATCAAATTAGATCTCAGGATTAAGAAACTCACTCAAAACCACACAACTACATGGAAATTGAACAACCTGCTCCTGAATGACTACTGGGTAAATAACGAAATGAAGGCACAAATAAATAAGTTCTCTGAAACCAATGAGAACAAAGGCACAACATACCAGAATCTCTGGACATAGCTATATTGTGTTTAGAGTGAAATTTATAGCACCAAATGCCCACAGGAGAAAGCAGGAAAGATCTTAAATCAACACCCTATCATCACAATTAAAACAACTAGAAAAGCAAGAGCAAACACATTCAAAAGCTAGCAGAAGACAAGAAATAACTAAGATCAGAGCAGAACTGAAGAAAACAGAGATGCAAAAAACCTTTCAAAAAATCAATGAATCCAGGAGCTGGTTTTTTGAAAAGATTAACAAAATAGATAGACTGCTAGCCAGACTAGTAAAGGAAAAAAGTGAGAAGAATCAAACCGATACAACAAAAAAAGATAAAAGGGATATCACCATTGATCCCACAGAAATACAAACTACCATCAGAGAATACTATAAACACCTCTATGTAAATAAACTAGAAAATCCAGAAGAAATGGATATATTCCTGGACACATACACCCTCCTAAGACTAAACCAAGAAAAAGTCAAATCTCAAAATAAACCAATAACAATCTCTGAAATTGAGGCAGTAATTAATAGCCTACCAAGCTAAAAAAGCCCAGGACCAGATGGATTCACAGCTGAATTCTGCAAGAAGTACAAAGAGGAGCTGGTACCATTCCTTCTGAAACTATTCCAAACAACAGAAAAATAGGGACTCCTCCCTAACTCATTTTATGAGGCCAGCATCATCCTGATACCAAAACTTGGCAGAGATACAACAAAAAAAGTAAATTTCAGGCTAATATCCCTGATGAATATCGATGTGAAAATCCTCAACAAAATACTGGCAAACCGAATCCAGCAGCACATCAAAAAGCTAATCCACCATGATCAAATTGGCTTCATCCCTGGGATGCAAGATTGGTTCAACATATATAAATCAAAAAACATAATCCATCTCATAAACAGAACCAACGGCAACAGACACATGATTATCTCAATAGGTACAGAAAAGGCCTTCGATAATATTCAACACCACTTCAACCTAAAAACTCTCAATAAACTAGGTATTGATGGGACATATCTCAAAATAATAAGAGTCATTTGTGACAAACCCATAGCCAATATCATACTGAATGAGTAAAAGCTAGAAGCATTCCCTTTGAAAACTGGCACAAGACAAGGTTATCCTCTCTCACCATTCCTATTCAACATAGTATTGGAAGTTCTGGCCAGAACAATCAGGCAAGAGAAAGAAATAAACAATATTCAAATAGGAAGAGAGGAAGTCAGTGCACTCACCAGTGCTCCATCTGTAATGATGCAAATTTCTATAGAAGTACCTTACCTTGCTGAGAATTAAAAAGAAAATGTTATATCCAAGGGCTATTTCTCTTGTGGCACCAAAACTTTTTATATAACAATTTGGGGTCTCGCCCATGATTACATTCCCCTCCAGGGATGGCGTCTGGTTCTCTCTTGTGAGGAGGCACACCCCTCCCCCTTGTGGTGGCCTCAGGGGTGAGAAATCTGAATCCACCCAGTGCCAGGAATAACCCGAGCACTCAACAATGCAAAAAAAAAAAAAACAAAACAAAAAAAAACCAAAACACTGGACAGCAACCTAGCTTAAAGGATCCTCACATGTTGCAGTGATGACTCTGTGCACAGACCAAGGAAGGAGAAGCCGTGGGAGCAGGTAAAGTATTTCCTTGGTGGTTGGGACCACGGTAAGAAAGCCATGGGTGCGGTGCAGTGAAGTACTCCTTGGTCGGGGTTAGAGGTTAAAAAGAGGTGAAACATCCTCATTGGGGGTTATTGAACCTCACACAAACCTCCAGTAGTAGAAAAGGCAAGAAATTTCCAGTGGGGAAATTGAGCCTCACCCTAAAAGGCAAGAAATTTCCAGTGGGGAAATTGAGCCTCACCCCTAAAGGCAAGAAGTTTCCAGTGGAGAAACTGAGCCTCACCCCAAAAGGTGAGAAATCTCCAGTAAGGGAAATTGAACCTTGAACCTTACCCCAAAACCATCAAGATGGGAAATACCCCGAGCAAGACAGGGAGCTGTTAGGCAGGAAACTAGACCCTACATGGCGGCATTACCTGGCGTAGCAGGGCCTTTTTTAAAGACTCCCTTCACCCTTGTACACACCCTCAGACTTACATATGTCAGAGGTTCCGGCTGGGCAACCACACTCCCCCATGACCTGCAGCTCACCTGCATTCCACGAGTTTGTAAACAGCAGTTTCAGTTAACAGTTTCCAAAGACCCCTTCCTCATGACCTTTACTCAACTCCTGCCCTAGTAGTTTCAAGACCCCCCAGGCCCTGTTTGCACAACCAGCTTCCCTACCTCTCAGGCTATAAAGAGCCCCTACCCTCCTCCCTCAGCGTGACTTCCTCAGCCTGCACCTTTGGACCGAGGAACCTCGCCCACGAGTCCTAATAAAGGCTATTCTCACTGCCATTTGCCTTGTGTCTTCGTTCCCAGTTTGGCTCCAGCCTCAGTTTACCCTTACAGGAGCAAGAGGGATAAAGATAGTAACAAAGATATCCCCCCAGATAGTGCCCTAGGTCTCATGCTAAAACACTGGAAGGATAAAGAAGGGACTAAACATAGGAAAAAGCAACAAATGATAAAATATTGCTGTTTTATTTGAACTCAGGGACCCATCCTCAAACCCTCAATCTTCTGGCCAAAGTTTGTTTCGAATGAGGATGTAATGTGTCAGCTTCTAATCTGATATGTTAATGATAAAAGTCCAGTGTCTCAAGAAGAACTAGGCTATGCCCTTTGTTGGAGACAAGGACCTGCCCTCCTTTTTCCCTTAAAAATAAATATGGAAGAACCCAATCTGGCACCTCAAAATGAAAAGTCAGAGGAGCCAGCTTTCATGCCTAAAGATTCCAGCACATGGGATCCCCTAGACTATCTTCCCCTGTTCAGTGTCCCCAATCTTTCCCCTCAGTCACTGCCACCTCAGATCCTGTTCCAAATTCCCCTCTACTCACCTCCTTAAAATGCTGACTTTTAGGAATTACCATCCTATTAGCCTTTTCCCTTCCAACCTAAATACCCCTGTCTAAAGGGACTCCAGTGTGAGGTAGAACAATGTAAGAAAGATATTCAGAATTTCCCATTTCCCTCTGTACCTAATAGGTCAGCCCCGACCCTCTTCCCTTTGAAAGAGGTACCACAAGGAGCAGGGGACGGCATTGGCTTTGTAAATACTCCTCTAACTAGTTCAGAAGTCCAGAATTTTAAAAAGGAGCTTAAACTACTACTAGATGACCCTTACCGAGTGTCAGACCAAATTGACCAGTTCTTAGGACCTCAGTTTTACCCTTGGGTCGAGTTAATGTCCACCTTGGGCATCCTTTTTTCAGGGGAAAAAAGAGTAGCTCCACTCCCACTGGTCCCTCCCCTAGAGGAAGGGTAAGGAGAAGGGAGAACAGCAGCATAAGCAGCTGGCAGAGGCAGGGAAAGAACAGCAAAGAGAGAGAGAAAGAGAGACACAGAGAGAGAGAGGAAGAGACAGGGAGTCGACGAGAGAGAGAGGCAGAGAGAGAAGAAGAGACAGAGAGACAAAGAGGGAGTCAAAGAGACAGAGAAAGAGAGAGACAGAAAGTCAAAGAGAGAAAGAGAAAGAGAGAGATAGAAGTAGTAAAGAGAAAACAGTGTACCCTACTCCTTTAAAAGTCAGGGTAAATTTAAAACCTATAATTGATAATTGAAGGTCTTCTCCATGACCCCATAACACTCCAAAACCACATTGTTGTCAGTATAAACAAGGGCGTAGCCCAAAAGCACTGAGGCCACTGACAACCTGTAGCCTTCCTAATCAAAAATCCTTAATCCAGTAACCTGCAGATGGCCCAAATGCATTCAATCTGTAGTGGCAACTGCTTTGCTAACAGAAGAAAGTAGAAAAATAACTTTTAGAGGAAACCTCATTGTGAGCACACCTCATAAGGTCAGAACTATCCTAAGTCCAAAATAAATAAATAAATAAATAAATAAATAAATAAATAAATAAAGTAAAAAGGTAGCTTACTAACTCAAAAATCTGAAAGCATGGGGTTATTCTGTTAGAAAAAGATTATTTAACATTAACCACTGATAATTCCCTTAACCCAGCAGGTTTCCTAACAGAGGATCTAAATCTTAATTAATTACCATACAAAAGTCTGACCACACCTAGGAGGAACTCCCTTTAGGGACAGGATGATACATAATGGGTATTCAGTAATTGATAGGGAAACTCTTGTAAAAGCAGAGTTAGGAAAATTGCCTAATAATTGGTCTCCTCAACCTTGCAAGCTGTTGAGCTGTTTGCACTCAGCCAAGCCTTAAAGCACTTACAGAACCAGGAACGAACTATCTATATCAATTCTAAGTTACTTTGGACTAAACAAGGTCTTATTAGTAGCAAAGAATAATTGAAATCCCAAATTTACAAGGTTTTCAACAAAAATAGTTTGCTAAAATTAACAGTGTAACATGTATTATCCTAATTTCTGATCTTGTGGCCTTAGACAGTCTAGTCCACAGAGATGAAGAAAGTCTGCTTTGGAAAAGAATGGTTATTATCTTTGAGAAAAAAAATGTGGGGGGAGAATGTATGTAAAAATGAATGTTATATGGTAAATTCTTGTCCTAAAATAAATTAACTGGCTGTTTAAAGAAAGGGTTGTTTGCAGCAAGTCAGAAAGTTGAGGCTTGTCAAAGAATTGCCTGTAAAAGTCATGAAAAAAAAAGTTATAAAAGGGAATTTATGCAAGAAATGTTATATAATTTAAAAGTAATTAGGCCTCCTGAATGTAAAACTATTGAAGAAGCAGTTTATGTGCAAAGTGCATAAGGAAAGTAAAATATACCTTTGGTAAAAGGATTATAAGGAGGCATAAGAATGTGGATTTTTACCTACATTAAAAGGTTGAAAATATATACATATTTTGTTTTAAAGGTTTAAGCAAGTTTTGAAATGTTAATTGCAAAGAAAATTCTGTGCGTAAAGATATTGGCTAAAGTCAAAGGGGTGTCATCCAGTTTTTCTGTGAAATGGACATTAAAATAAAAGCACAACAGGTTTTTCTTAAAGCACTAACCTGCTCTTTAACAAAAATTATAAAAGGTTAAAAAGAGTCTATAAAAATCTTACCTATGGTCAGACATTAAAAATTGAATAAATATGCCTACAAGGTTTTATTAAAATTAAGTTTAACATTAATAACACAACAATATAAAGGTGAAATTTAGCTTATCTGGTATAAAAATCACACAGGAAGCATTGTCAAATATAAAATGGTGTTGGACTTTCTTTGGTCGAAAATCTAATAAAAATAGGTACTAAAGGAAATTTCTCAGTGAGAAGGCATCAAGGACTATAAAGTCCACTGCTGATGTCCCCACATTTAAAACAAAGATCAATTTCTTAGAAACTACATACTTGGTTTATCTTCCACTTTAGTTTCCCTCAAAACTAAAAGTCTTTTAGCACAGGTACCACCCCTAGAATTTCTGGTAAACCAGCACCAGCCTGAGGATCACGTTCTCATCAAAGGGTGGAAAGAAGGAAAACTTGAGCCAGCCTGGGAAGGACGCTACCTTGTGCTACTAACCACTGAGACTGCTGTTCATACAGCAAAAGGGGATGGACTCATCACACCTGAGTCAAGAAAGTGCTGCCCCCTCCAGAGTCGTGGGCCATGGTCACAGGGGAAAAACCCTACCAAACTAAAGCTAAGAAAAATTTAACTCCTTTAATCTATCCTGTTACTCTTTCTTCTTTCCTTGCTCTATTGCTGACCATCTAGTTATTAACATAGCCAAGTCAATTTTGCCTCAAACTATTGCATTTAATGCTTGCCTTCTTATACCCCATGGGGACTTGTCAAGTCAAAGACAACTCTCTATTTCAGAAAAGTACCTCTGTCCCCTCCTGACTCTCCTCAGACTGGGCATTAATGAATTGGGACCATGCAATCCAGGGAGATTACGATAAAGACCCCAGTGTCAACCAGGAGTCTTTCTCCCCAGTGTAAAGCTCTTATGCTGTAGTTAGTCCAATGTTCTGTGGACCACTAAAGAGCAAGGATGGACTGCCCCAACCAGTTTTTGTAATTTCCAAAAATCATACATTCATTTTACTAGAGAGACAGCCCTCCCCTCGAACTGTCAGCTAAACCAATGTAATTTTATATAGACTATTATCTCAAATCCTCAACGTTCTTCCCCTTTTTAAGCCAGTTCCCTTCTTTAAGCTGGTTTTATGGTATAGGGGCTGAGGTTTCAGGGAAAAACCCTATTAGGTTATTTGAAATGCATTTCTTTGATCCCCAACCACCTGCACCTTCCTCTAAGCCTTCTTTCAAAACCTCTCACACTGGAACCATTGCTCTTCCTCCATCTAACGACAAGACCAAGATAGCTATCATAAAAGTTAAAGACTTAAACTTTGGCAATTAAGACAGGATACCAAGATGCAAATGCCTGGTTGGAATGGATCAAATATTCTGTCCACATATTAAACAAAAGCAATTGTTATGCTTGTGCACACAGCAGGCCAGAGGCCTAGATTGTCCCCTTTCCACTAGGGTGGTCCTCCAGTCGACTGGGCATGGGATGCATGGTAGCTGTTTTGCAGGATTCTACAGCCTAGGGTAACAAGTCATGCCAAGCTCTGTCTCTGCTATATCCCAAAGTCCAACACTCTGTGTGTCAGTCCCCAAGGGCCATCCAGCTTCCACCTCCCAACACTAAGTTCACTTCATGTCTCTCACAACAGGAAAGAAACTTAGCATTCCTTGGAGACCTGAAGGGATGCAGTAAGCTTAAGAACTTTCAAGAGTTTACCAATCAGTCAGCCCTTATTCATCCCCAAGCAGAAGTATGGTGGTATTATGATGGACCTTTACTGGACACTCAGCCAAATAACTGGAATGGCATTTGTGCTTTAGTCCAATTGGCTATCCCTTTCACCCTGTCATTTCATCAACCAGAGGAAGGACAACATCGTAAAGCAAGAGAAGCCCCTTATGGGTCTTGACTCTCACATCTATTTAGACACAATTAGAGTCCCACGGGGAATACCAGATCAATTTAAAACCTGAAATCAAATAGCTGCAGGATTTGTGTCAATATTTTGGTAGGTGACAATTGATAAAAATGTAGACTGGATAAACTACATCTACTACAACCAATAGTGATTTATTCACTGCACTAGAGATTCTGTTAAGGATGGCTAAAAAAGTGGTTCGGTAAATAAAAGGAATAATAGCCTCAATTCTTACTTCCCTCACAGCCGTAATGTGTGTACTTATTCTTGTTGGGTGCTGTGTCATACCATGCATCCGTGGGTTAATGCAGAGGCTCATAAAAACGGCACTTACTAAAACCTCCCTTAACTATCCTTTACCTTATCCAGAGAAGTTTCTTCTTTTGAAAATCAAGCAAAACAACTAAGCCAAGACATGTTTAAAAAAAAAAGTTTCAAAAGGAAGTTGTAAGGAAATACAAGGAGGGGGTTGTTAGATATGAGTTATAAATTTCTTTTCAAAGAATCAATATGTCAGTATGTTCAGTTCTTTACCTTCTACTTTTCAACTTAACTTCTCTCATAAAGCCACTTTTTTCATTTTAAACTTAACTTCCTCGTAAAGCAACCTTTTTCAATTACCTGCTTCACCCTGACTCATTTCAATCACCTGCTCCACCCTGACTCATTCCGATTACCTGCTCCACCCTGACTCATTCCAATTACTTGTTCTGTCATAACCATCGTTTCTCCCAAACCACTCACCCCCATCACTCCCTTTAAATTAGCCCATTGGAATTAGTTTAGCCTGTGTGGTCTAACCCTAGCCAATAGGGGAATGACACAGCAGCAGGGGCCACGTGCGTCAGGGATAAAAACCCCTTCTCCTCCCTTGTCCAAGTGGAGCTCCATCTGTAAGGGTGCACCCTTCTATAGAAGTACCTTGCCTTACTGAGAATTAAAAAAAAAAAAAAACTAAAAACTAAAAAAAAAAAAACAAAGGAAGAGAGGAAGTCAAATTGTCTCGTTGCAGATGACATGATTGTATACTTAGAAAACCCCGTCTCAGCCCCAAATCTCCTTAAGCTGATAAGCAACTTCAGCAAAGTCTCAGGATACAAAATCAGTGTGCAAAAATCACAAGCATTCCTCTACACCAATAATAGACAAACACAGAGCCAAATCATGAGTGAACCCCCATTCACAATTGCTACAAAGAGAATTAAATACCTAGGAATAAAGCTTACAATGGATGTGAAGGACCTCTTCAAGGAGAACTACAAACCACTGCTCAAGGAAATAAGAGAAGACACAAACAAATGGAAAAACATTCCATCCTCATGGATAGGAAGAATCAATATCATGAAAATGGCCATACTGCTCGAAGTAATTTATAGATTCACTGCTATCCCCATCAAGTTACCACTGACTTTCTTCACAGAATTAGAATAAACTACTTTAAATTTCATACGGAACTGAAAAAGAGCCCACATAGCCAAGACAATTCTAAGCAAAAAGAACAAAGCCAGAGGCATCACACTACCTGACTTCAAACTATAGTACAAGGCTACAGTAATCAAAACAGCATGGTACTGGTACCAAAACAGAGATATAGACCAATGGAACAGAACAGGGGCCTCAGAAATAACACCACACATCTACAACTATGACCATCTGATCTTTGACAAACCTGACAAAAACAAACAATGGGGAAAGGATTCCCTACTTAAAAAAAAATGGTAATGGGAAAACTGGCTAGCCACACGCAGAAAACTGAAACTGGACCACTGCCTTACACCTTACACAAAAAGTAACTCAAGATGGATTAAAGACTTAAATGTAAGACATGAAACCATGAAAACACTAGAAGAAAACCTAGGCAATACCATTCAGGACAAAGGCATGGTCAAAGACTTCATGAGTAAAACACCAAAAGCAATGTCAACGCAAGACAAAAATTAAAGAGCTTCTGCAAAGCAAAAGAAACTATAATCAGAGTGAACAGGAAACCTACAAAATGGGAGAAAATTTTTGCAATCTATCCATCTTACAAAGGGCTAATATCCAGAATCTACAAGGAACTTAAACAAATTTACAAGAAATAAATGAACCACCCAATCGAAAAGTGAGTGAAGAATATGAACAGATACTTCTCAAAATAAGACATTTATGCAGTCAACAAACATATGAAAAAAAGCTCATCATCACTGGTCAGTAGAGAAATGCAAATCAAAACCACAATGAGATACCATCTCACACCAGTTTGAATGGCAATCATTAAAAAGTCAGGAAACAACAGATGCTGGAGAGGATATGGAGAAATAGGAACACTTTTACACTGTCTGTGGGAGTGTAAATTAGTTCAACCATTGTGGAAAACAGT
This sequence comes from Chlorocebus sabaeus, assembly GCF_047675955.1. Taxonomy (NCBI): domain Eukaryota; kingdom Metazoa; phylum Chordata; class Mammalia; order Primates; family Cercopithecidae; genus Chlorocebus; species Chlorocebus sabaeus. Next base: position 58,926,506 of record NC_132910.1, read on the forward strand.
GTGGCAATTCTTCAAGGATCTAGAACCAGAAACATCATTTGACCCGGCAATCCCTTTACTGGGTATGCACCCAAAGGATTATAGATCATTCTATTATAAAGACACATGCACACGTATGTTTATTGCAGCACTATTCACAATAGCAAAGACTTGGAATCAACCCAAATGTCCATCAATGATAGGCTGGATAAAGACAATGTGGCACATATACACCATGGAATACTATGCAGCCATAAAAAGGATGAGTTCATGTCCTTTGCAGGGACATGGATGAAGCTGGAAACCATCATTCTCAGCAACTTACACAGGAACACAAAACCAAACACCGCATGTTCTCACTCATAAGTGGGAGGTAAACAATGAGAACACATGGACACAGAAAGGGAAACATCATGCATTGGGGCCTGTCAGGGGGTGGCGGGTTAGGGGAGGCATAGCATTAGGAGAAATATCTAATGTAGATGACTAGTTGTTGGGTGCAGCAAACTACCATGGCATGCATATACCTATGTAACAAACCTGCACATTCTGCACATGTATCCCAGAAAAGGTGTAATTTTAAAAAGATAAATAAATAAAAACAGAACAATAGCAGTAAAAAAAATACATAAATTAATTAATTAAAATAAAATAATATAAAAATAAATAGTGGACAAAGGACATGAACATACCCTTCTTGAAGGAACACATACACATGGCCTACAAACATGAAAAAATAGTCAACATTACTAATCATTAGAGAAATGTAAATCAAAACCACAATGAAATTATCATCTCAAAAACTAGTTAGAATGGCTATTATTAACACTAAAAACTCATAAAAATGTTGACAAGTTTGCAGAAGAAAGAGGACACTTACATATTGTTAGTGGGAATGTAAATTACTTCAGCCACCGTGGGAAGCAGTTTGGAGATTTCCCAAATAACTTAAAACAGATCTACCATCAACCCAGCAATCCTATTACTGGGTACATATCCAAATAAATAAAACTCATTCTCCCAAAAAGACACATAAACCTTTATGTTCATTGCAGCACTATTCACCATAGCAAAGACATGGAATCAATCTAGATGTCCATTGATGGTCAAAAGAATAAAGAAAACATGGTACATACACATCATGGAATACTATGCATCCCTAAAAAATGAAACCATGTCCTTTGTAACAACATGGGTGCACCTTGAAGCCATTATCCTAGGTGAATTAATGCAGAAACAGAAAACCAACTAACACATGTTCTCACTTATAGGTGGGAGCTAAACATTGAGTATACATGGACACAACAAAAGGAACAAAAGCCGCCAGGGCCTACCTAGTGGGGAGGATGGGAGGGGGGTAAGGTTTGAAAAACTACCTATTGAGTACCATGCTCACCACCTCGGTGATGAAATCATTTGTACACCAAATCCCATGACATAAAATTTACCCATGTAACAAATCTGCCTATGTACCTTCTGAACCTAAAATAAAAGTTGAAAAAACAAAAAATAAAAAAAGAAATACCTAAAATTTTTCTCCACACCTGAGGAAGATACAACCCTTTGCATAAGCAAAACTGAACTGGTTCCTGGGAGTAAGGAGAAAGACGAAGAGCACAGTATTTAGAACCACAGGAATTGGTAGACAGACTCACACAGTTCCCACCATATTCCTGCTTAAATGTAGTATAGAACATGATGCCTCCAAGGAAAAATAAACAGCTGTTTTGCAGTCTTATGAGAATAAACAGTAAAAAAGAAAACTTTAGTGGCTATATCAACATCTGACAAAGACTTTCAAGAAAAAATATTACCAGGGAGGCCAGGCAAAGTGGCTCACACCTGTAATCCCAGCTCTTTGGGAGGCTAAGGCAGGCAGATCAATTGGTCCCAGGAGTTCTAGACCACTTTGTGCAACACAGTGAGAACCTCATGTCTACAAAAAATAATACAAATTAGCTGGCTATAGTGGCATGCACTCATAGTCCCAGCTACTCAGGAAGCTGAGGTGGGAAGAGCACTTGAGCCAAGAAGCTTGAGGCTTCAGTGCGCTATGATTGTGCCACTGTACTCCAGCCTCAGCAAAAAAGTGATACCCTGCTTCAAAAAAAAGAAAAATTACCAGTGATAAAGAGGAGCATTTTATTATGATAAAAGAGCCAATCTATCTAGATGTTGTTACATGTGATAAAATGAGCAGGAAAACAATAGCCAAACAAATAACTGCAATCTTCAATTTCAACTTTCGTAGCTGTCCTTTATTCTGTCATTTCCCCTGCTTCACAAATTATCTCCTCAGTGACCTGTTTCTTCCATCACTAGTTCACTTCTGATTTCTTTAGTCAAAAACAAGTTCAAAACTTTTCCGTTCTAAAAGGCACCCCCCGCCTTTTATTATCTGTGCAAGGCCCTTTCTCTTTTATTCCTTTTCATAATCAAATTTTCTGAAAGTGTGGAGAAGTCTGTGCTTCCGGGATTCCCCTTGGATTCTGGGTTATCTTTTGCTAGTCAGATAAAAAGCAGTCTCATGCAGCAGAGTGTCCAGCAGTTACGACAGCAATAGGAATTCTAAGAGCAACAAGCTGCTGCAAGGGCCAACGCACTTGCTTTCTGATGAGGCTAACTGTGGTTTCTGTTAGTTGCCACTAGATGTGCCCAGCTGGTTTACTCTTCTTTATTCAAAATTTAAATGAGCGCTTACATAATTATAACAATTGAAAAATTGTTTATGGCCAGGTGCAGTGACTCATACCTGTAATGCCAACACTTTGGGAGGTCAAGGCAGGAAGACTGCCTGAGCCCAGGATTTTTCAATCAGTCTGGGGAACATAGCAAGACTCTGGTCTCTACAAAAATATTTTAAAAATTACCTGGGCATAGTGGCTTGTGCCTGTAGTCCCAGCTACTTGGGAGGCTGAGGTGGGAGGGTTGCTTGAGCCCAGGAGTTTGAAGCTGCAGTGAGCTGACTGCACCACTGCACTCCAACCTGGGCAACAGAGTGACACCCTGTCTCAAAAAAAAAAAAAGAAAGAAAGGTGTGTACAATTTTAGATCTAGAAGCTTCACTAATTTTTTTTACAATTGGAGACCATCTAAAGACAATTTCATTTTATGGGCATTGAACAAGACAAAAAAATTAGACCTCAAGTCCAGAAAGATGTTTGTAGGTTTTCACCCAGCTAAACTCTTCATTCTTTAACGTTCATCAATATAATTTCCACTCCTACACCCCATCAAATCTTTATGGAAACCATTTTCATATTTCAACAGTGGACTCTTAATTGTTAAAATCAATGAGTGATTGTCAATCATTGTACTATTTAGCTCCTTTTGTAATTCTGACATCATTCAATTATGAAAACCCATATCTCCATTAGCAGAGGGAGAAGTATTATAAAGCTAATGAAGTTTAAACTTCAAGATCCTTCATTTACATAGGATCTTTCCAACATGCTAGGAATAGCTCTAGAAATGTGTTCATATAATTATATATTTTTAACTTGAAAAAGTAAGATATTAAACCTCAATTAACTAATACTATACTCTCCATCCACATTGACTCCCACTCCATCACACTTCCTTCATATTAGGTGGCATTTGGTGTGACCATGGACATTTTGGAGATCTAACTAAGGATAAACTGAGTTGAGAATGAATTTAGCTTAAATTTAGAGAGGATTAGTCTGTTCTTGCGTTGCTATAAAGAACTACCTGAGACTGGGTAATTTACAAAGTAAAGACATTTAATCAATTCACAGTTCTGCAGGCTGTACAGGAAGCACCGCTGAGGAAGCCTCAGGAAACTTTCATGGCAGAAGGTGAAGGGGAAGCAGGCACATCTTACACGGCTGGTGCAGGAGGAAGAGAGTGAAGTGGGAGGTGCTACACACTTTTAAACAACCAGATCACATAAGAACTCATTCACTATCCTGAGAACAGCAAGGGGTAAATCCAATCACTTCCCGTGACCCAATCACTTCCCATCAGGCCCCTCATCCAACACTGGGGGTTACAATTTGACATGAGATTTGGGTGGGGACACAAATCCAAACCATATCAGAGGGATATAAATATAAATATGTTGTGTGGATGACAAACATTTTAATACATAATTATAACAAGATTTTACAGACTATAAGTAGCAGATACAGTAAAAGTAAGTACTGTCTGACTCAAATGTTAACACTCTACTAAAAAAATACAAAAAACTAGCCGGGCGAGGTGGCGGGCGCCTGTAGTCCCAGCTACTCGGGAGGCTGAGGCAGGAGAATGGCGTGAACCCGGGAGGCGGAGCTTGCAGTGAGCCGAGATCCGGCCACTGCACTCCAGCCTGGGCGATAGAGCAAGACTCCGTCTCAAAAAAAAAAAAAAAAAAAAAAAAAAAAAAAAAAAAAAAAAAAAAAACAATCTCAATACAACACTATATTGCCTTTCAATAATTTAGTGATTCACCATCAGGCCCCCAATTCCTTAATTCAGTCTATTCTATCCTGAGCCACTTACCAGTATTTCATAGTCTATTCTCAGGTACATGCTAGCATTTGACATCTTTTCCCTTCTCTTTTTCTGAGCTTCAACACACCCTGTGTGTTCACCACACTCAATGCAAATGTATCCTCCTATCTTCACTAGATCATATCTTTGTTCATGCTTTTCCATGCTCTTCCCTCAGCCTATGATGACCTTGCTCAATCACATCGGTACTCACTTTTATTAATTTCCTGCTGATTTGACAGGAAAAATAAATTTCCATGGAAATAACATGACATCAATTCTATACCACTATCATGAGAAAGACATTGACACCTGACGGTTGATTATGTTCATTCAGGCAATTTAGCAACTCTTTATGTTATCCATTGTTGTATGACAAACCATCTTAAAACTGATAGGTGTAAAACAGAGTTTTTAAATGTGGGTTTGGAATTTGAATATGCAAAGCAAAGATGACCTATCTCTGGTTCACCATGCCCAGGGCCTCAGCTAGAAAGAATCAAGTACTTGGGGGCTGAAATTCTCTAGAGACTCCTTTACTCATATGTCTAGCATCTAAAGTGGAATAATTTAAAGTCAGGACTCATCTGGGTTTGTCAACCAAAGAGTCTACACATGGCCTCGCAATGTGCCTTGATCCTCCTCAAAGCATGGCAGCCTGTGTGTAGTCAGACTTCTAACACTGAGGCTTAGGGCTCCAATAGCAAGGTGTTCCAGCAGCTAAGTAGGGAAATTCAGGGCCCTTTTTTGCTGAGCGTCAGAAGTGATATTTCCACCATGTCATATTACTTAAAACAGGAACAATCCTGCCCCTATTCAAGTGGAAGGGACATGCACCTCCACCTCTCAATAGGAAATGAGTGAAGTAATCCATGGTCATATTTAAAATTGCCATAGTAACTGCATGGGATACTTTAAATACCCTAAAATTAGTATTTACATGTGGAAGAATTTTTATAAAACTTTCCTCAAATTTGATAATAATCCTAAAAATCTGTCATTACCAATAATGAATGATAAAGCTGAAAAAAACTTTTCTAAATTCTAAACAATTAAAATTGAACTTTAACCAAGCATCCCAAAGGACAGATTTTATTATTTTCCTGTCTTTCTAGAGAGGAGAAGTAATCGAATAATATGCAGTCAAAAACAACAGGGAAAATACTACAGAAGGGTGTTAGGCAGTTAGCGAATTAAAATGTCATTTTTTTTTCTAGATTTGTGAAGTTTTGGTATTTATTTTCTCTTTATAAATAAATATCCAATTTTACCTAATTTGTATTAGTAATGTAATAAGATTATTTATAATTGAATAAACTTCAGTTACTTATAATTGAAAAAGCTTCAAGCCCCACAGAACTTGGATTTTCCTGGTTCTGTTTTCATGATATCACTCTTCGTCTTCCTCCGCCTCTTTGGCAATGCCATCTCACTCCCTACATTCTTCTTCCTCTGCTAACCCTCTTAATACTCACCAGTATTAATCCTCACTTCATGGTACTGAAAAAACTCCCTTTTTGCCTTACTCAAAAATCACGTAGGTCAGATCCAGAAATTAAACTTCTCAGATCAATATCAAATTCACAATTCCAAACTTCATTTAACATTAAAGCTTTTCTTTTTCCCCTTCCTGGGGCCTGCTATGAGCTAGTCACTCGCCTTGGGAGAATGGGGCCTGGCTCTCTTGTCTTTCCCTGATAAGTATGTCTGGGTAGGGAAAGGAAGAGTGCTAAAAGAAACAGGAAATGATCATACCTGTCACTGTGGAAGCTGGCTTTGCACCCTGTGGGCCTGACAGATGCTAACAGCTGGCTCTTTCTCTCACATGTGCATTTTTGGGTTTCTCAAGGCTACCCCATTGAGTCTCTCAAATTGAAACTCCTGTAATATGAACAATACCTGTCCACCTTAAACTGGGGTCCCCTGGCCCCAAGGGGCTGCCCTATTGGTCACGATTTCTTTGTAAACCATCCACTGCTGCCAATCCTCCCTGTGATTTCACACATGGTCCCACGGACACCTTTGATCTTCCAATGCAAGGGAGTGCAACTCTCTGTTCTTCCGTTCAGGTAGTATGAGCTGCTCCAGCTTTCTCAGGTTCATGCCAGTCAACAAACCTCTATGTCCCCCAATTTCAGGGCACACATAGCAAGCTCTCCACGTAGTCCCACTGGAGTGCTTCTCACTCTATATTGAATTTAGAAGCAGCCTCCGTATCCTCAACAACCACCTTGGGTAGAGGAAAGAAGGCAAACAGGAGATATATTTTGTAGCTTCTTCCAAATGTTTCCTTATAAAAGTCTATTTGCACTCTTTAGATTCTTTTATATCTTTGCAGTTTTAACATATGGTCTAGTACCCCTTTTGGAATGCAACATATGCCCTATCATGATGTTTCAGCTGAAATGTCAACTTTGGTATCCTGTTAAATAATATATATAGTTAAATAATATATATAATAAGTATATATTTGTATATATTATATATACTGTTAATTATATATAATTATATATATTATTATATATATTAATTATATTATATATTATATATAATCTATATAATGTTAAATATAATGTTAGATAATTAAATTTATAATTAAATAAATTTATTAATAATTATTTATTTATATATTATTTATGTTAAATAATATATATAATATATTATAATAAATATACACACATATGTATATTTATATATGTATCACATAAAATGTCCTCCAGAATGTGCTGCAGAGTTCAAAACTAAACTCAACTCCCAACTTGCTCACCCTTCCCTCCATGTTCCCTCAATTAGTAGCCCAATCTAAAAAGCCCAGTTATGCTAAAATTCTTCCATCATCAAAACTTAACACTTACAACTCAGAAGTGCCAAAAACTTGCCCACTTTTTCCTTGTTTAGTATTAGGAACCAATATCTTCTTAGCTAGATTATTGTAATAGTTGCCTTTGCCAAATGAGCAAATAAATAAGAGGAAGCCCACCTACATCCAACAGCCCATGCAGGTGGGCATTCTCTTATTTATTTGCTCATTTGGCAAACATCTATTGAGGATCTACTGTATCCCATGCACTTTGGACACAAGGCTTTAAAACTCAGGTATTCCACATGCTAATGAAGAAGATGATTAACCAACATACACCATGTATTATAATCTAATAAAGCCTTGAGGGCAGGATTTTGTCTGTTTACGATTGTAAACCAAAGACCTTAACAGGACCTGGCACTTGGTAAACATTTAATAAACATTTGCTAATAGAATGAACAAATAAAAGAGGAAAGTGGTATATTTGGATGTGGATGCTATCAGAGCAACACAGACAAAGACTGAGAATGAGGTCTCAGAATGAGGAAGAGACCAAAGAATACAATGCTGGATTTGGGTACAAACATTTATTCCCAGCCAGGAAAACAGAATATAGAAAAAGCACAAACAATAAGACTATTAGACAACTGGAAAACTGCAAATAATTCAATATAGTGTTGTATGTTGTGAACTGCAACTTGCAAAGTGTGGGGAACTGTTTAAGGGCTTTAAGCAAGCATGTGCGGTGATCAGATCCTTTCATTGAGAAAACTTACTCTGAAAGCAATACTGAAGTTGACTCAAAGAAAACAAGTCTGTAGATAGAGAAGCCAGCTTAATAGTAATTGTATTTTGTTCTAAATAGTGAAACAGAAAAGAAGCTACTGTGTTCTCTTTTCAAAAATTACCCCTGAATCACAAACAGAAGGAGAAACACAAACACAATTCCAGCAAAACTGTATGTAAGTTTGAACCACAGTATGTGGCAAAGGCTCCTAGATGCAGTGAATGTCAAGACAAGGGGCATTCCAAGTGGGACACATGGCCACAGTTGCACCTCAGGGGAGGCTGCAGAGCGATATTCTCCAAAACCGGAGATGCTCCCTGAGCAGAACCCCAACAAGACCTCGTGCTCCCTGAGCAGAACCCCAACAAGACCTCATGCTCCCTGAGTAGACCCAAACAAGGCCACAATGACAAGTGCCTGCACGGACTGTCCAAAAGACTTTCCCAGGATCCAGAAGAAACATGGAAAAAGAAGAAATCACACCAACACCTACACTCCTAGGAGCAGGATGTTGGTGAGGCTGTCAGGCCTGTTCTGCATGGCGAGCAGTTCCACAGGGCTGATGCCTGGTGGCTGGAGAGAAGAACAAAACAAAGAAATCTCAGAAACAACTTGAATCACAAGGAGCTTTGAATTAGCATTAACACTCATGAGCAAAAATAAAATTAATACAAAAAAATAGGAAAACTATTAATAGTCAAAATTTTATTTTTCCTCTCTCTGTTTTAGAGGACCAAGTGGACCAAAAAATAAGTATAAGCAGGAGTGACCTAACAGCCTAATTATGAAGGTAACATAATCATTGTTTAATTGATTGGTATCCAACTCTGTACCCTAAAGGCAAAAATGCACATTTTTTTCAACACTAATAGCACATTGTCAAAAATTAACTTTTTTGTGCCACAAAGAAAATATTAATAAATTTCAAAGAGCAGAAATGGCAAAGTTGATGGTCTGTGATCAAAAATAGTAAAACTAACGACATATTACTAGATCAGGAACGCTGTCACTTGCTTGTACAATTTAGCACAAAAGAGAACTACAGTAATACAGGCAAGAAGTTATGGTGGTCTGAAAAAAAAAGTGGGAACGAGGAAGCCATCAATTGATAGAATTATGTGGTGATTAGAGATTGAAGCTGAAGGAGATGAATGTGTCTTTAGAGACTTCTAGGCATTTCACTTAGGAAATAGATAGATAGCATCACCATTTATTAGCATTGGGAATACCTTAGAAAAAAACAGCTTTTGAGAAAAAAACAATAAGTTCATTTTCACTCAAATTGCATTTGAAATGTCAGCTAGACTTTAGTGGGTAAGATTGGAACAAGCAGTTAAACGTATCAGTCTAAGTCTCAGGGCAAAGATGGAGCAAGAAACATATACTTGGAAGACAACCATATATACTAGGTAAGTGGTATTTTTGGATTTATGAGAGACTCTGCTGAGAAGCTATGAATGAGGAGTTAAGAGGGCACAGGAGAGAGCCCTGGGGTTCACGGGGCTTAAAGAAAATCAAGAGAAAGGGTTTAGGGAAGAAGACGTTTCATAGCATTTATCACACTTTACTGGCTTCATGTCCACATTTCCTGATACATTCTAAGCTGCATAAGGACAGGAATACATGTTTATTTATTTATTTATTTTCTTTTATGAGATAGAGTCTCACTCTGTTGTCCAGGCTGGAGTGCAGTGGCTCGATCTTGGCTCACTGCAAACTCCGCTTCCCGGGTTCACGCCATTGTCCTGCCTCAGCCTCCTGAGTAGCTGGGACTACAGGCGCTTGCCACCACATCTGGCTAATTTTTTGTATTTTTAGTAGAGACGGGGTTTCACTGTGTTAGCCAGGACAGTCTCACATGTTTATTTTTTTTATTATTTGCCTAACAAGTGCCCAGTAAATAGTGGGTGACCAATAAATATTTGTTGAATGAATAAGTGACAGATTAAATTAAAACAAGGTAATACCTTCACTTGGACCTCCTTTGCTCCCTCCACCTTCCTATTCTAACAGTGAATCTGAGCCATCTTTTAGCCCTTTCCCTCCTGTACCTCCAGCCTCCCCCGTTTTGTTAGCATTCCTCTTTGTTCTATGAAAAATCTCTAAGAAAGGAAAAGTTCATGGCATATTCATTTTTATAAATACAATGACAAAAAATAAAAACCCTCTTTGGGGCTGTAAGTTTATACTCTTTGTTCTTAGAGAGTGTAGTGTGTTGGTCAAGAGCAGATTGCCTGGGTTTGAATCTGGCTCTGCCACTTACTAGGTATTTGATAATGGACAAGTTATTGAGTCTCTATGTAGCTGTTTCCTCTCCTATAAAATGGGATTTTGACTCCCTACTCTATATGGTTGCTGTGAAGATTAAATGATTAAATGAGTTAACATCTATGAAGTGCTTAGAAGTATATTGACAATTAGAAAATATGATTTTCTCATTTAGTTAATCATTTAGCAAGAAATACTTCATCTTACAGTATTTCGAAACAAGAATCTAAATTATACTGTTTTGCTGAAAGGATGAGTATTTGTGAGGTTTTTGCGACAAAATTTACTTGACATTGTCAAAAGTGAAAAAAACGCTAGAATAGCTGCATGTACACAGCTCATGTATACAAGTAATTGGAAGGAAATCTATAATTTACAAATGAAGAAACTCATTGAAATAATCATTCTATTTGGCATTTATAAATATAAAAATAAAAATGGTTTATTATTATGTAGGAAAGAAGATGTGGCAATGCTCCATTCAACAAAAATGTATCACCAAATGTTTTCGAAGTATTGTATTTTGAAAATGAAAATACTATTTAAATTCTTATTAAAAATTTTAACAGCTCTTTTGCACTATCTCCTTGTTCTTACTCGTATAATTTATATGTTAAATGGCCTAAAAATACTTTTAAAGAAATAAAAATGCTTCATTGAACCCAGAAGATAAATAATGGTAAGTCATGACCTAAAAAGGGTTATACTCAGGAGCTAAAAAGAGAAGAAGGAAACAAAAACATTTTCTCCTTAGGAATGATTGTATTGCTGTATTCATTGTATTGAACAATTTGATACCAGACTGGGGAAAGTATTAAAAATAAATCTAAGTTAAGACAAAATGAAGACTAAATCATCAGTTTAGAGACAAAGTTGAAAGGTGTATAAAGACTGAATATATGCCAATGGTCACTGAGTTATGATTTTATGCAAAATCCCCTTCAGACCTGTCTTTGTAGAGACAACTAAGCTCATGAATCCAACTTAGCTTACACAGTCTGAGCAAAGAAAACTCAGCTTAGGGAGCTTACCAGGGACCATTTTATCAAATTGTTTCATAATATTTTTTGAACTTTTTGATAGTATTTGTTGACAATGTGACAGGATTAAAGCTCATGAGGTTCATTTCACATAAAACTGCATAAAGCATGTTAATTATCTTTCTAAAGTCAATGTACAATAATCTTTGTAATATGAAATTCTAATGTTAAAATGTACATTTTATTTTTTATTTCCTTTAAATAAAGATACAACTGTATCTGCCAGTGTTCTTCATTATACTCATGAAAACCAACTCTGACCGTCTTGGGGAGAGAGAATTTATGAGAAGAATATTGTGGGCCCAAAGAATGAATGGGAGGCTGAAGAAGTCGATTCTAGCTTTCACCAAGATGATGACTAATAATGTGGGAAACAGTGGGGAAGAGGATTCCTTGAAAAAAAAAAATTGGGATGCCATAAAGAAAAATGTGACAGGCAAGTATTAGTAATTAAAAAGAGAATCTATCACATTGTGGGAGGAAAGGAACAAAGAATAGTTAGAAGAAATTGCAAGATGTAATCAGTAATTTCAAGAGGCCATATGCACATCACCAGGATCTCATACTGAGTCAGACTAATAAGAAGTATACTACCGAAAGCTTGGATCTTTGCCATTACCATTATGGGGTGAGCCAAGCATACCCTTGAGTACAGCACAGACTGAACTATGCATGCGTCCCTCCTAATTTCCTCGCTGATGGAGCTGCTAGCTCAGGCTAATTATATTGTGATGAGCTAATTCACTTGCAAATGAACAATCATTCCATCTCAAATTTGCTTTTGCTGTAGCCTTCCCTACTTCATTGAAATAGCATTTTCCTCCTTCCAGATGTTCAGGGTAAATTCATAAATCAGCCTTGATTCCTCTCATTCTTTCACACCTTGCATCTAATCCATCAAAATTTCTGATGATTATACCTTCATATTATATCTATAATCTTACATCCACTGGCCACCTAGGTCTGAGCCATCATTTCTCAACGGCGTCCTCCTCTTAACAGGCCTCTCTGCTTTCATCCTTCCTCCAATACATGCCACCTTCCTGGCCCATTCTGAGTGCACTGGACAGAGTAATTATTTTAAATTTTAAGTCAGAATATGTCTTTTCTCTGCTGACGACCCTCCAAACACTCCACGTTTCACCCAAAACAAATGCCAGAGTCTTGCAGTGACCTAATTGGTCCTACATGCTGTCCCACAATTACCTCTCTGACTCTCCTACCACCTTCCGCTTTGTTCACTGTACTCCCATTACATTGGCTTCTGTCTCACATACACACCAGGGATACTCCAATCTGAAGGTCTTTGCTCTGGTTGTTTTTCCTAGAACGCTCTTCCCACAGTTATCTACTTGGTTGACTACTCAATGACTTCAAGACTTTGCTCAAATGTCCTCTTCTCAATGAGGTTCACCCTGACCACCTTATTGAATATTGCAACCAGCCCATACCCCAGCACTCTTCATTCTACTTATCCCTGCTCTACTCTTTCTCTTCTCCACAACACTCCTTAATCTCTAGCAGACTATATTATTTATTCTCTTACTATTTATTCTCTCTCTGCCCCTACTAGAAATTAAGATCTGTGAGGGGAGAGATCTTTGTCTGTTTTGTTCATGGTGTTTCCCAAGAAAAATATTAATTTGTTACCATTAGACATCATGCTCAAAATATTTGTTGAATGAATGAAATAAACACTAATAACAGCAAGTTCCCAAATAAGGAGCTAGCATAGCATTTAGGAAAACATCAAGAAGTATAATATTAATGCTGTCAATGGAAAGATCCTGTGCTCTGAAAAAAACATGCTATATAAATTTATGGAAACATGATTTCAGGGAAAGGAATAGGGATGTTGAAACATACTGTGTGGTGATAAAGAGTCCAATATGTTTTTGTAAGTAGGACTGGTGCTTTTATTCATAATAGCTATTGCCGGCAACTTTTTCTATGACATTCCTTAGGCCCATGAAACCTGCCTCATAGGGGCAGTTACTTTATTTTCTTTACAATTGTCTCAGTTGGAGATCCCTAAATTGAAGTTATGGTTGAAATCTGGGTCCCTAAAGATCTAACAAAGATGAATATTTCTGCCATGTGTTCTTCTCCAGAGCTTACCTTTTCCTCAGCTTTTGAGTTTTCTGGGCATTGAATAACGAGTTCTTTCAAATGCAGTGGAAATACTTTCCTGTGGAACATCTTTTTCTCCTATTAGGATATATGTCTCTAGTGCTTAATTTTCCTCCAAGTGTTTAGCAGTTGAACCTTGTTCTTAAAGTGGTTCTTAAATTGGTTTCTTTCCTTTACTTAACATATCCACTACAGGCAAAGTTTGCTGGAATCAATGCTTGTGTTCTCTTTGTTCCTTTTTATTTTCTTACCCAGGTTTATTTGTCTAACTTTGAGGCTGAGACTATAAATTGATGCCTAACATTCATTCATTCCTTTTATTTTAATAACAGGGCTCCAAGTTTTAGTTGGATACCTTGCCATCTAACTACAAGGCTGTATTTCTCAGACTCCCTTGAAGCTTGATATAACTGAAGTTATAGCCAATGAGGGATAAAGAAAAGTTTTGTTTGGTGCTTATGAGAAAACTACTTAAAATGGATGTGTGTGTTCCTTCCTTCCTCCATTTTATTCAGAATGCGGATGTAATAATCAGAGCTTAGAATCTCCGATCATGAGAATCAGAACCATATTTTAGGATTGGCAGAGTTCTGATCTGTATGCAATTGGTGTCACTGATGACTCTGTGGAGTAGACTCATTACCCCAGCCCTCTGGATATTCTCTTTGTGAGACAAATAACTGCAAACTTGTACAACTAGTTCTAGTTTGGGCACATCTTTCACATGCAGTTGGACCTATTCTAAATAATAAAAATTCCTTTACGATCCCTCTTAGTGTTAAGAGGCCAAAAGTATCCATTGCTCAGACAAATCCTGCCCATATGTATATTCATCTCAGGCTTGTACTTTACTATTTTCCTATCTTCCTCCTCATTGATATGTTTCATGGTGGTGTTGTTTTTTATTTGCTTTTCTGGTGCTCATTTTGGCAGCTCATATACTAAAACTGGAATAATATAAAGATTAGCTTGTTCCTTTGCAAGGATGACATGAAAATTCATGAATCATTCCAAACACACAGCCAACATCGTACTGAATAGGCAAAAGTTGGAAGCATTTCTCTTGAGAACTGGAACAAGACAAAGATGCCCATTCTCACCACTTCCAGTAACACAGTCAGAGCAATCAGGCAAGGAAAAGAAATAAAAGGCATCCAAATAGGAAAAGAATAAGTCAAATTATCTCTCTTCACTGACAATATAATTCTATACCTAGAAAACTCTCGAAATTCTGCCAAAAGACTCATAGAGTTGATAAATGACTTTGGTAAGGTTTCAGGATACAAAATCAATGCACAAAAATCAGTAGCATTTCTATTTATCAATAATATTCAAGCTGAGTGCCAAATCAAGAATACAATCTGATTTACAATAGCCACCAAAAAAAACCCAAATCTAGAAATACAGCAAGCAAAGTAGTTGAAAGATCTCTACAAGAAGAAATATAAAACACTGCTGAAAGAAATCAGAGATGACACAAACAAATGAAAAAACATTCCATGCTCATGGATTGAAAGAATCAATACCTTTAAAATGTCCATACTGTCCAAGGCAATCTACAGATGCAACCCCATTACTATCACAATACCAATTACATTCTTCATGGAATTAGAAATAACTATTCTAAAATTCATACAGAATCAACAAGGAACCCAAATAGCCAAAACAACCCAAAGCAAAAATAACAAAGATGGAAGCATCACAGTATCTGACTTTAAACTATACTACAAGGTTATAATAGCCAAAACAGCAAGGTACCAGTACCAAAATAGGCACATAGATCAATGAAACAGAACCCAGAACCCAGAAATAAAGCCACACACCTACAGTCAACTGACCTTCAACAAAGTTGACAATAATAAACAATGGCAAAAGGTTTCACTCTTCAATAAATGGTGCTGCGAAAACTGGCTAACCACATACAGAAAAATAAAACTGGACCACGACCTCTCACCATATACAAAAATTAATGCAAGATGGGTTAAAGGCTTAAATGTAGGACCTCAATTTATAACGACTCTAGAAGAAAACTTAGAAAATACTATTCTAGACATGGGCCAAGGCAAATAATTTGTGACTAAGTCCTCAAAAGCAAATGCAACAAAAACAAAAATTGACAGTTGGGACCTAACTAAAGAACTTCTGCACAGCAAAAGAAACTACGAATAGAGTAAACAGATAACCTACGTGATGGGAGAAAATATTTGCAAAACTATACATGTGACAAAGGACTAATATCTAGAATCTATAAGGAACTTAATAAACTGAATAAGAAAAAACAAACAATCCCATTAAAAAGTAGGCAAATGACATAAACAAACACTTCTCAAAAGAAGACATGTAAGCACCCAACCAACATTGAAAAAATGCTCATCATCACTAATCATCAGAGAAATGCAAATCAAAACCACAATGAAATACCATCTCACACCAGTCAGAATGGCTATTATTAAAAAGTCAAAAAATAACAGATGTTGGCAAGGTTTCAGAGAAAAAGGAACACGTACACACTGTTGGTAAGAATGGAAATTACTTCAACTCCTGTGGAAAGCAGTTTGAAGATTTCTCAAAGAACTAAAAATAGAATTACCATTCAACTCAGCAATCTCCTTACTGGGTATATACTCCAAGGAAAATAAATCATTCTACCAAAAAGACACCTGTACTTGCATGTTTATTGCAGCACTATTCATAATAGCAAAGACATGGAATCAACTTAGGTGCCAATCAACAGTGGATTGGACACAGAATATGTGGTACATATACACCATGGAATACTATGCCACCATAAAAAGAATGAAATAATGTCCTTTGCAGCAACATGGATGCAGTTAGAGGCCATAATCCTAAGCAAGTTAACACATAAACCCTGGCTCAGCCTCTTTCAAAATCTCTGCTGATGTTTGAAACATGTCAGAAATCCCAATATTCACTCATCACCCCCATAATTTCAGTTTAGCTTTGAATGAAGCCATTTACCAACTTGAACACAGTTGTCATTCTCCCCTAACAAATTGAGTTTGTTTAGCAAGTTGAATATGTCACATAAGCAAGCAAGTTTGCTGACCCGTTCTGTGTCACTGAAATGCGCTGCCAGTGGTAACTGTTTTTCCAACAGAAATGTCTGGAGCAGCTCTCGTAACTCAAGAGCTCTGGCCAGTGATCAGTCTTTAGAAAGCCATCTACTTCTGTGTTTAAGAGAAGACATGTGTGCTCTGTGTCCATCTCCTCAAAAAGCTGAGCAAACATATGTGAGTTAAGGGAATGTACTTAAATATGGTTGATAATTTTAATCACATTCTGCAAAACAATAAGTTTCAGTGACATTTTTCAGCTAGCCAGCATTTCTCCATGAATAACACTGTGTAGACTCACATTTAGAAGCAACCTCTTTGACCTGAATAATAAAACCAGAAAGCCGTCCAGTCATGGCAGCCACTATGTCTGTCAATATACAGACACAAAGTGACCAATTCAGTTTTCCTGATATCTAATCATTCAACGACTTGAATAATTCTGCAGCTGTGATGTTGATTGGCAACAAACATGCACATAACGTATCTTTATACACATCCTCCTAAAAAACATATCGCACAAAAACAAGCGTTGTTGCACTGTTGTTAACACTGGTAAACTTGTCAACCTGGATTACATACCATGGTGACTCGTTCTCTCTAACAATTGTGCCTCAATATCCTCTGCTATTTCATCAATTTGTCTGGTTATGGTGCTAGCTGAAAAAGGAACATGTGCCACCTTTTGAAGGGCAGCCTCTCCTTAAAGTTCATGACAAATGTCCTTAGCAGCAGGCAGGATCAGTTCTTCACCAATAGTAAAAGGTTTCTTAGCTTTAGCAATGTGGTTAGCCACTAAGAATGATGCTCTCAGTGCAGACACATTTGATGAAGTGATGGCCTTCAATAATTGCTTCTGTTCTTCATGTTCGTATTTATTTTTCTTTTGAAAAACTCCAAAGGCTTGTGTTCTAATGCAGGCTGCTTGGTCTCCATGTGGCAAAGCAGTTTTGAAGGTGTCATGGCTTCATGGGATAGCTGGTTACCACATATTATACAAAGCAGACTTGGAGAATGTGAATCACCTGTTGCAATGAACCTGTAATTTAAGTAAGACTCTTGGTATTTTCTTTTAAATGTAGCTTTATTTTTTTCAGCAGTCTTAGAATCTTCTGCTCTCTCACCATTGGGTCTTTCCCCCTTTTCAAAGAAGCTCTCCAGTGACATTTGTATTTTACTCATTATGGCCAGGGGTTAGCTTGTGGGCTTACCAAAACTGTGACTGAAACAAGTGTGTGGTGCAAGAAAAAGGTGCAGATGGAAGTGGTAAATAAAATAATGAGCAGGCCACATGTGAACTAAAATAAGTGTTGCATTCTGACTTAAAGCCTGCCACCAGATGCAGCTTGTCACTTGCCACTCACCGATAGGGTTTTGATATGAGTCTGCAAGCAATTGATGTATTAGGGTTTCTGTACAGTCAAACCTCTCTGCCAATGTTAATCTGTATTTGCAGCTGCTCCCCAGGGTTAGCATCAACTGCCTAAGCTCCACCTCAGGTCATCAGGCATTAGATTTTTATACGGAGCCCTCAATCTAGATCCCTTGTACGCACAGTTCACAATAGAGTTTGCATGCCTATGAGAATCTAATGCTGCTGATGATCTGACAGGAGGCATAGTTCAGGTGGTCATGCAAGTGATGAGGAGTGGCTGTAAATACAGATGAAGCTTCACTCACTGGCCTGCTGCTCATCTTCTGCTGTGTGGTCTGGTTCCTAATAGACCATGGAACAGTACTGGTTTGAGACCCAGCAGTTGGGGACCCCTGATCTATTGGGTACTGTGTTCAAAATTTGGGTGATGGGATCAATAGAAGCCCAAATCTCAGCACCACACAATATACCCAGGTAGCAAACTTGCACTTGTACCTCTGCATCTAAAAATTTTTAAGTAAAATAAAACAAAATATATAAGCTTTTCTGTAACAAAGGTGATGTTTTGATTGCCTGCATCTGTCTCTCAGATGGTTCTGAATTCAGTAGGAAGAGGAGTGTTATATATTGTAGATGAGTTGTAGCATCCAATGACCTTAATTAAAATTAACATAATTAATAAAATAAATATAATCCAAATTGCTTCAGTGATTTCTCCCCTGTATTTGAGATGCTTAAATGCAACTTCCTAGTAGGCATCTCTACTTAAATGCCTACCAAACATCTCAAATCCAATATTCTCAAAACTAAACATTTAATCTTTCCCCTACTTGGTGCTGTCTGTCTCCTCCATCACTGCCAATGGTAGCTCTATTTTTTCAGGTTCTTAGGGCATGCCCAGAGCCATACTTGGGCTCTCTATTTCTCTCACACACTACAGCCAATTCAACAGGAAATACACTCAGCTGTATTTCCAGATGTATCATACCTATATCATGTCCTCAGCATGGATCACAAGCTAAACTGCTATTACCAGCATCTGAGCCACCATCACCTTTCTCCAGCATTATGGAAATTACCTTCTGTACTGGGTTGAATCAGGTCCTTACAAAATTCACATCCAAGCAGAACGTCAATGGAATGAGCTTATTTGGAAACTGGGTCTTTATAAATGTAATTAGTAGAAATTTGGTCATCCAAGATTAGGGTGACTCATAATCCAATGACTAGTAGTGTCCTTATGAGAAAAGAAAAGAGCTATAGAGAGACACACAGGGAGAAGACCATGTGATGAAAGGCAGACATTAGAGTAATACATCTACAAGCCGAAGAACATCAAGGTTTGATGGCAGTCACTCGAAACTAACACAAAGCAAGAAAGGACTCTCCCTTAGAGGCTTCAGAGAGAGCATGGCCCTGCTGACATCTTGATTTCAGATTTCAAGCCTCCAGAACTGTGAGAAAATGTCTGTTGTTTTAAGCCACCTAAAGCATGGTACAGTTGTCCCCTGGTATCTATGGAAGATTGGTTCCAGAACACCTGCCATCCCCAACTCCTCCACCCCTGCCATACCAAAATCCTCCTTGGATGCTCACATCCCTGATATAAAATGGTGTAGGATTTGCTTTTAACCTATGTACATCTTCCCGTATACTTTAAGCAAATTAACATACAAACAGAAAGCCAAATACATCTCTAGACTACTTATAATGTCTACTACAATGTAAATACCATGTAAATAGTTATTGTACTATATTGTTTTTATTTGTATTATATTTGATTGTTGTATTATTATCTTTATGTATCTTCCCCTCACACTTTTGATCCACAGTTGGTTGAATCCAGATGTGGAACCTGCAGATAGGAAGGGCTGACTGTACTTTGATCCTGCAGCCCTACGAAATGGATGTAACCTTCTAGCAGTCCCCTCCACTTTTACCTCTCAGCCTGGCCTCCACCTCCTCAGTAGACTCTCTCAGTAGCAGCCAGAGAGGTCTTTTTAATGTACCATAAGTCAGACCATGTTCCTTCTTGGAGCCAGCCCTTAATGACTACTTATTTCACTCAGAGCAAAATCAATGCTGTTCTAGTGCCTCCTGGTCTCCTAGTACCTCTCTGACTCATCCACATTACTCTCCCTCCTTCCCCACTGCTGTGGTTTTTGTTTGTTTGTTTGTTTTATCTTCAATCTCTGCTCTTCCTCAAATACACCAGGCACAGTGCCACCTTAGGGTCCTTTTCTCTAGCTGTCACCTCTGCCTAGAACACTCTCTGTTCCCCAACATCCGCTCACACCTTACCTTCTTGAAGAGGCCTATTCAGTATTCTTTTAAATACTACAATCTGTACTCCATCCAAAACCCCTTTCACTTGCTCTTCATTTTCTCTTTCTATATACTTATGACATTGAATGTTGTGTGTGTTTATGTTTTAGTTATTCTTGTTTATTTTCTCCTGTTAGAAGGTAATGTCCATCAGGGCAGGAATTTTTGTACCTTTTGTTCTGTGATGTAACCCAGGCTCATAAAGCAGGACTGTTCAGTAGAAGCACAATGTAAGCTATATATGTAACTTTAAATTTTCTAGTAGCCACACTAGAAAGGTTAAAAAGAAACAAGTGAAGTTAATATTAATAATATATTTTTATCTAGCCCAACATACCCAAAATGTATCAAACATGTAACCAATATTTAAAAATATATTAAAATAATATTTCACCTTCTTTTTTGTTGCTGTCTCTGTAGCATCCAGCGTGTGGCTTGCACTTACAGCACAACTCAATTCTGACTAGCTATATTTCAGGGGCTCAACAGGCACACAGGGGAGTGACTTCCACCCTGGAAAGCACAGGCCTGGAGCAATGCCTGGCACACAGTTGATATGGAATACCTATTATTAAATAAATAAATGATTAAACAAAGGATCTTCTCTGATGCCATTGCCACATAAAATGAAACCTTCAAGGGAGCAGGGAAGGTAAACTAATCCATGCCCAACAGCATAAAAAACAATCATAAAAGAGTCCGACAACGATGATCCCATAAGACAAAAAGGAGTTAGTTTTACAGAATTAGAGCTTTGGCAAATGTCTTGAGTGCCACTTTCTTGGAAGGGAAAGCCAAATGTAGTGTGATAGTGGTTTGGAATTAGATAATGAATGACCTTAATAGATTTTATTTTCAAAGAATGAGCCAATTCTCATCCTATAATGTATTCTAGAGTCTGAAGTCACAAAACATGAGAATTTGACTTATGCAAATCAAACTCTAGAATATGAGGAAGTGGCTTAGTCCAGCAAAGACTGTAGTCCAGCTGTTGGCAAGTCCTTATGCTTTACAACTTTTTCATGTTCTAAAAAAACAAACAAACTACACAAACACATGGGTTTGTCTGGCAGATGCCAGAGAACAGCTTCTGCTCGTGGACCTCGAATGCACTGATGCAGATTAAAACATGAAAGGTAGCCTGTGTCTTTACAGCCTGGATCACCACCATGTTTACCCCCTGGGTTCTTATATGGCCACTACATAGTTTCCCAAGTTTGGCGTGTTTACTTAGTACTGCCAACATGATTGCATAAATCAAGTGCTCTGACAGAAACACACCCTTTGCTCATTTTAAACTGAATGATCATTAATCTCTCATAATTTGCCATCCATGAATGCTATAGCACTTCTTGAAGTAGAAAAACAGACTGTCAACAGCTTCAAAATATAGCAGCCCATTAATCTGCTAAAGCAAGTCCTAGGATTTTCCTTTCATTAGCATTATGAGTGAGGAAGCCGCTTTACTTCCTAAATACTTACACTGAGTGGTGCCTCTATCTTCAGTAACTTGTTCAACCTACTTCTCCTGTCAAAATGACATTTGGACCACAGTTTGTAACTTAACTTAGATTCACCAGTCAACAGACTCTTCACCTTGTATAAAAAAACTCATAGTGAACCATGTCAAACAATTTTGCTTTGATATAGCTCTCAGAGGCTATTTTGAAGAAATTTCTAAAGTCTGAAATAGCAGACTTTCCTTATGAATAATTTCCTTTATGATATTAGTAAATTAAGACCACAATATAAAATTATGAACTGTTTAAAATATTAACTATCAATCCTTGCACCGCCTTGACATTTGACTTAGAAAAAAAATGTTTTTATAGAGCTTAATTTCCCCTCTAAGACCAATGAACACTTTTACCTCCTATAGCTATTACAAAAAAACCTTCCTTTGAACACTCCTAAATCTCTCTTTTGATGAAAGAATTGAGATTATAAAAAGAATACAAAGTATTAATTAAACTACTACCAGAAAGTCTACATATTATTATAACACAGTTGTACCCTCAATGCTTTAGGAGCCCAAAATAGACAGCTGCAGGACAGGTCTTTCCAAATAAAGCAGCTTGGAAGAAGAACTGCTGAATATCCTAGTGGTGTCATTGTGTTTGACATGGGCTTCATTTTCTTCTACTTTCTAGTCTCCTTTGATGTCTGAGTCAATGCTCCTATATTGTTAACTTTAAAAAATTATTTAGAAGGCAGGGTTGGGGGATAGTCAATCTGAGTTTAGGAAACTCTTCTTTCAAATAAAGATATATTCCAAGGTATGGCTGTGATCCAACTTCCACATAAAATGAAAATTTCTTACAGTATTATATGATGGAACCTGTTCCACTCCAACCTTCGTACATTTAAAATACAACCATTTCATAGTAATTACCTTCATATGTCACTTTAAAAAAATTTTTCCAGGAGGAGTCCTTAGGCTTTTCTAGGTAAATGATCATGTCATCGGCAAACAGCAACAGTTTGACATCCTCTTTACCGATTTGGGTGCCTTTTATTTCTTTCTCCTGTCTGATTGCTCTGGCTAGGACTTCCAGTACTGTATTGAAGAGGAGTAGTGAGAGTGGACATGCTTGTCTTGTTCCAGTTCTTGGAGGGAATGCTTTCAACTTTCCCCCCTTCAGTATTATAATGGCTGTGGGTTTGTCACAGATGGCTTTTATTATATTGAAGTATGTTCCTTGTATGATTTTGCTGAGAGTTTCAACCACAAAGCGATGCTGGATTTTGTTGAATACTTTTTCTTCCTCATTGAGATGATCACGTGATTTTTGTTTTTAACTCTGTTTATGTGATATATCACATTTATTGACTTACATATGTTAAACCATCCCTACCTCCCTGGTGTAAAACCTACTTGATCGTGGTGGATTATATTTTTGATATGTGGTTGGATTTGGTTAGCTAGTATTTTGTTAAGGATTTTAGCCTTTATGTTCATCAGGGATATTGGTCTGTAGTTTTCTTTTTTGGTTATGTCCTTTCCTGGTTTGGTATTAGAGTGATACTGGCTTCACAGAATGATTTAGGGAGGGTTCCCTCTTTCTCCATCTTGTGGAACAGTGCCAATAGGACTGGTACCAAGTCTTCTTCGAATCTCTGGTAGAAATCTGCTGTGAATCCATTAGGTCCTGGGCTTCATTTTGTTGATATTTTTTAAATTGTCATTTCAATCTGACTGCTTATTATTGGTCTGTTCATGGTATCTAATTCTTTCTGATTTAAGCTAGCAGGGTTGTATCTTTCCAGGAATTTATCCATCTCTTCTAGGTTTTCCAGTTTATGTGTGTAAAGGTGTTCATAACAGCCTTGAATGGTCTTTTGTATTTCTGTGGTGTCAGTTGTATTATCTCCCGGTTTGTTTCTTATTTAGTTTATTTGGATTTTCTCTTCTGTTCTTGGTTAATCTTGCTAATGGTCTATCAACTTTATTTATCTTTTCAAAGAACCAGATTTTTGTTTCACTTATCTTTTGTATTTTGTTGTTGTTGTTGTTGTTGTTTCCATTTCATTTAGTTCTGTTCTATCTTGGTTATTTCCTTTCTTCTTCAGGGTTTGGGTATGGTTTGTTCTTGTTTCTCTAGTTCCTTGAGGTGTGACCTTAGATTGTCTGTTTGTGCTCTTTCAGACTTTTTGATGTAGGCCTTTAGGGCTATGAACTTTCCTCTCAGCACTGCCTTTACTGTATCCCAGAGGTTTTGACAGGCTGTGGCAACATTGTCATTTAGTTTGAAAATTTTTTTAATTTTCATCTTGATTTCATTTTTGATTCAATGATCATCCAAGAGCAGGTTATTTAATTTCCATGTATTTGCATGGTTTCGAAGGTTCCTTTTGGAGTTGATTTCCAGTTTTATTTCACTGTGGTCTACGAGAGTGCTTGGTCTAATTTCAATTTTCTTAAATGTATTAAGGCTCATTTTGTGGCCTATCATGTGGTCTATCTTGGAGAAAGTTCCATCTGTTGTTGAACAGAATGTGTATTCTGTGGTTGTTGGATTGAATGTTCTGTATCTATCTGTTAAGTCCATTTGTTTCAGGATATAGCTTAAATCCATTGTTTCTTTGTTGACTTTCTGTCATGATGACCTGCCTAGTAATGTTAGTGGAGTATTGAAGTCCCCTATTATTATGGTGTTGCTATCTCATTTCTTAGGTCTATTGGTAATTATTTTATAAATTTGGGAGTTCAAGTGTTAGGTGCATATATTTAGGATTGTGATGTTTTCCTGTTGGAAAAGGCCTTTTATCATTATATAATGTCCCTCTATGTTTTTTTTTTTAACTGCTATTGTTTTAAAGTTTGTTTTGTCTGATATAAGAATAGTTACTCCTGCTCACTTTTGGTGTCCATTGCCTGAAATGTCTTTTTCCACCCCTTTACCTTAAGTTTGTGTGAATCCTTATGTGTTAGGTGAGTCTTTTGAAGACAGCACATAGTTGGTTGGTAAATTCTTACCCGTTCTGCAATTCTGTATCTTTTTTTTTTTTTTAAATTTTTTATTATCCATTAAGTTCTAGGGTACATGTGCACAACGTGCAGGTTTATTACATATGTATACATGTGCCATGTTGGTGTGCTGCACCCATTAACTCATCATTTACATTAGGTATATCTCCTAATGCTATCCCCCCCCATCCCCCTACCCCACAACAGGCCCCAGTGTGTGATGTTCCCCTTCCTGTGTCCAAGTGTTCTCATTGTTCAGTTCCCACCTATGAGTGAGAACATGCGGTGTTTGGTTTTCTGTTCTTGTGATAGTTTGCTGAGAATGATGGTTTCCAGCTTCATCCATGTCCCTACAAAGGACATGAACTCATCCTTTTTTATAGCAGCATAGTATTCCATGGTATATATGTGCCACATTTTCTTAATCCAATCTATCACTGATGGACATTTGGGTTGGTTCCAAGTCTTTGCTATTGTGAATAGTGTCACAATAAACATACATGTGCATGTGTCTTTATAGTAGCATGATTTATAATCATTTGGGTATATACCCAGTAATGGGATGGCTGGGTCATATTGTATTTCTAGTTCTAGATCCTTGAGGAATTGCCATACTGTTTTCCATAATGGTTGAACTAGTTTACAGTCCCACCAACAGTGTAAAAGTGTTCCTATTTCTCCACATCCTCTCCAGCACCTGTTGTTTCCTGACTTTTTAATGATCACCCTTGTAACTGGTGTGAGATGGTATCTCATTGTGGTTTGATTTGCATTTTTCTGATGGTGAGTGATGATGAGCATTTGCCGTTTACATTCAGTGTCAGTATTGAGACGTGAGGTATCATTTCATTAATTGTGCTATTTGTTGCCTGTGTACCTTGGTTTTTGTTTTTAGTTTTTGGTTTTTAAATTGTAATTTTCTTTCATAGGCCCTGTGAGATTTATCCTTTAAAGAGGTTCTGTTTTGACGTGTTTCCAGGATTTGTTTCAAGATTTAGAGCTCCTTTTAGCAGTTCTTGTAGTGATGGCTTGGTAGTGGTGAATTCTCTCAGCATTTGTTTGTCTAAAAAAGACTGTATCTTTCCTTCATATATGAAGCTTAGTTTTGCTGGATACAAAATTATTTGCTGATAATTGTTTTATTTGAGGAGGCTGAACATAGGGCTCCCAATTCCTTCTAGTTTGTAGGGTTTCTGCTGAGAAATCCGCTGTTAATCTGACAGGTTTTCCTTAATAGGTTACCTGGTGGTTTTGTCTCACAGCTCTTAAGATTCTTTCCTTCATCTTGACTTTAGATAACCTGATGACAATGTGCCTAAGCAGTGATCTTTTTGTGATGATTTTCCCAGGTATTCTTTGTGCTTCTTATATTTGGATGTCTAGGCCTCTAACAAGGCTGGGGAAGTTTCCTCAATTATTCCCTCAATATGTTTTCCAAACTTTTAGATTTCTCTTCTTCCTCAGGAACACTGATTATTCTTAGGTTTGGTCGTTTAACATGATCTCAGACTTCTTGAAGGCTTTGTTCATATTTTCTTATTTCTTTTTCTTTGTCTTTGCTGGATTGGGTTTATTTAAAAACCTTGTATTCAAGCTCTGAATTTCTTTCTTCCACTTGTTCAATTCTATTGCTGAGACTTTCCAGAGTATTTTGCATTTGTATAAATGCGTCCGTTATTTCCTGGGGTTTTTATTGTGGTTTTTTTGTGCGATCTATCTCCTTGAATATTTCTCCCTTCACTTATTGTATCATTTCTTGGATTTCCTTACATTGGGCTTCACCTTTCTCTGGTTAGCTTAATAACTAACCTTCTGAATTCTTTTTCAGGTAAATAGGGGATTTCTTCTTGGTTTGGGTCCATTGCTGGTGAGCTAGTGTGATTTTTTTTTTTTTTTTTTTATTTGAGGTCTTAAAGAATCTTGTTTTGTCATATTACCAGAGTTGGTTGGTTGGTTCCTTCTCATTTGGGTAGGCTCTGTCAGAGGGAAGGTCTAGGGCTGAAGGCTGTTGTTCAGATTCTTTTGTCCCATGGGGTGTTCCCTTGATGTAGTACTCTCCCCATTTTCCTATGGATGTAGCTTCCTGAGAGCTGAGCTGTAGTGATTGTTCTCTCTCTTCTGGATCTAGACACTCAGCAAGTCTACTAGATTCCGCGCTGGTACTGGGGCTTTGCTGCACGGAGACCTGTGATGTGAACTGTCTGTGGGTCTCTCAGCCATGGACACCAGTGCAGTATTTGGGGTGTCTCCTGAGTCCTGCAGGAACAATCCGCTTTCTTCAGGGGGCCTGCAGGTCTTCTCAGGTTTCCTAATTTATTCCTCATGTCATTCTGGAGCAAAATTTCACAATATGAACCTCCACATGCTGCTGTCAGTCTGTCCGAGTTGAAGCTGCAATCTAGTCTTACCTCCCATCCACTATGATCCCCATTCAGTCAATCTTTCATATGTTACTTCTATCACATGTTCATTGACTCTGTGTCCATTATGGACAATTTAAGATTATATAAGTAATTTATGCACATGTATTTGATATTTATACTATTTATAGCTAAAATGGTTGCATTTTGCCAGCAAATTATTACCTCAAAAGAATAGAAGTGTCTTGCCAATGATTTGCCAATGTTCTCTTATAGGTGACTACTTAGAGCCAGAGGTACAATAGAAATAAACACCCTGTAATAAAGAGGAAAAGTTGCAAATGTTTGCAAAAGTTTTCAATCTAATGGGTATCTAGCTTATATGGAAATGTTGTGGAATACAATTTGAGCTATAATATTAAATCAATTTTTTTAAGTTTGAGATTTTACCAATTTTTTCTCTAGCCATAAAACATTTTCAAAGCATTATTTTTTTAATAAATAACACATATACATATATATGCATGTTTAGTGGCAGATAACTAGATTCACTTTGTAAAAAATTCTCTAGACCCTCATTCCTTCTAGATTTCACAGCCTGTCCTCACTCCCTGCCCTCTCTCTCTCACTTCCTTACTCTGCAGATTGTTTTAACCTCCAGCAGAATTCACTACTTCTCTCAGATTTTGCATGATAAATGTCTAAGATGAGACATATGATTAAGGAGCCTGTAAAATGATGGAGTTTTTTTAACAGTCTAGGAAAGAGAGAAGTTTGTAAAGGTTAATAAAACCACACCAGTAAATTATATTCCCTATAATTAATAAATTGTAATATGGATTATAAAATAAAATAACATGTTGTTTTGAGAAAAAACATAGAGGGGGAGGAGAGTCTGAGAATCCTTCTCTGCAGAAGTTAAATTTGAGCTGAGCTGAGACCTGAAAGATAAAACCAGTTTCTGTGTTCAAAGTCCTAACAGTTCAGATAGAACAGTAGACCAGTAACAGTGATGTTACTAACAATTGACTGAGAAAATGACCTTCTAATTTTACTTTTTTTTTCTGAGACAGAGTCTCACTCTGTCACCAAGGCTGGGGTGCAAAGGTGCTATCTCAGCTCACTGCAGCCTCAACCTCCCGGGTTCAATCGATTCTCGTGCCTCAGACTCCTGAGTAGCTGAGATTACAGGTATGTGCCACCATGCCCAACTAATTTTTTGTATTTTTAGTAGAGACAGGGTTTCACCATATTGGCCAGACTGGTCTCGAACTCCTGGCCTCAAGTTGATCTGCCCGCCTCGGCCTCCTGAAGTGCTGAGTTTACAGGCATGAGCCACAGCGCCCAGCCATAATTTTACTTTTCATGTTACATTTTCATTCAGTGAGCCTCATAAGAGTAAGACAAAACCTAACACACTTGGTCATAAATTATGAGGCCGATCATATGAAGTGGCTGATATCTGAACATTTTTTTCGTATAACAACCTAAAACAGAGAAATGAAAACAAACAAAACCTCTTAATGCAGCCTATATTTACATGCCTTTCATCCCCACATTAAGTGATTGTAACCCAGAATAGTCTGTGGAAATTCTCTATCTTCTCCAATTTGTCCCACTGCCAAAGGCATACAGTGTTAAACACAGACTTGGATCCTGGAAAGAGTTCACAGTTTCCAAAGGCACCTAATTCTATCACCTGGATGTGAAATTGCATATGGTTGCCCGCTTAAAGTTCAGGGTCATAGCTGACACTCAGAAAATTTTAAAAGGTAAAAATAGTACCTCCAATAATTTTTCTACTTGTCCCTGATGGAGTTCAGGACACACTCCCGCAAAATCCCACCACTTTGGCATACTGAGTATTCTAAGCTAGAGAAAAGAGAGGAAGCAGACAGGTCTCTCTGACTTCAGCCCTTCTCCCATAAAGAAAAGTCATAAAACGTAGAAACATTTTTCTGACCTACCCCTGAAGCAAGTCACAGCACCCACACGAGAGAGGTTCCCCATCCCCATGTCATCAGCAAAAAGGAAAAGAATATTATTATCCCTGACAGGAAGAGGCTGATAAAGAAAATAAACTTTTTATCTGAGGAATGCTAGCCCCCTTTAAATTGTCAGACCCAGAGAGGCATGGAAATGAGACAGCAGTCATATACCACTTTAACTCCCGTCCTTGAGCTAAGTAATCATTTTGAAAGCACTTACTATGTGGGATCTAAACCAACTGATGCCACAAATATCTATAAATTAACCTAACAATGCCATACACTGGACATTCTAACTGAAAATCCACTACAGTTCAACAATGTATAGCCAATTGCTAAACAATGTTATTTCTGAAAGCCAAAGAGAATTCCTGAAAAACAATTTTGTAATCTCTCCATCCAGATTCATCCATTTTTCTTTAAAAGCTTGAGTCTCTCTTTTGTTCTCTGAAGTGCTTCCCAGGGCAACTTAAAAGTGTTTTGTGGGCTGCAGTCCTCGACCTTAGTCCAGATAAACTCTCTATCCTAAATTGCCTCCATTTCTTCCTTTAGGTTGACAGGGCACAGAGAAGAATCTGAGCAATTGGGTCTTCCCAAGGTCCCCCAGTTTATTATCATTAGATCAGACCCTTCATGCTCAATCAGATTTTTCCACAACTCTTCATGAAACCTACTATTAGAAAACTAAGGTTTAATTGTTTCTTCACATCTTCATTTCTTTATAAAGTCTCCTGTGTCATTTAAAGCTTATATTAAAGTAATGTGTATGCCTTCCTCTTGCTAATCCATTGTTTGCTATGGAGGCCTCAGCCATGAAGTGAGGGTAGGTGAAGAGAAGATATTGCTCCTCCTCTACATCTTGCTCCCATGCAACATTGTTTCCTCCTTTTGTGTTCAGTATGGGCAAGTTGTAGATGTACACTTTAGACCACAGCATAATAACTCTGCAATTAAGAATAGTACCTATTGATTAGTTACTTTACTTTTCTGTGTGGTGGCATTTGGAGAGCCCTAGCAATGATAACAAATGATAAGGATCCTCCTTACAGGTATATGATCATGGGTTAGCCCTCTAAATAGATACAAATGAGTCTAAAAATGCAAAGATACGAATGGAAAAGAATTATTTCCCTTAATGCAATGTTTACCTCAAAGACTCAGGTAACTGCAGATACTTTTGAAAGTATTTTGTTGGCTGCACAGGAAGGTTTGGGGCTAGTTAGCTAACTAGTTAATGCTGCTTATATTCTCTACTAGGTCTTGTTTTATATGTTTGAAACTGGTCAGTAAAACTTAGGATGGTGATTAGCTGGCACTGACCATTTCTGAGGTCATGATAGGCGTAACACACACCTAATCTGATGTGTGCATAAATTAAATCAAACAAAAAGCCATTTCCTGAAACACTCAATAGGTGACAGAAAAACAGAAATGACTGAAATAAAAGTAAAACCTTTAAAAAAAAAAATCAAAATTTCTAGGTCTTCAGGACTTAGCCTAGCATTTCTTTTCCTTAAAGCACTTTTAAAACAAGAAACAATATCGTATTTCACTGAAAACAATAATATCTATTATTCCCATTTCTTATCCCTCTCCATAAACCAGAAGGGCCACATTCCCACTGGGCAGGGTGTCTAGTTTCCTATAGTCTTTGTTTTCATTCCTAACAAAAGCTAATGGCTAGACTTTTCTTTATGAGCAAAAATGCTCTAGAGAAATCTAATTTTAGAGACAAAAAAAAAAAAAAACCTGAGGCATATCAAGGCCAAATGAATGATATTACTGATCATTCTTGTGATTATATTAATAATTATAATTAAATCTGTTTAGAGTTAACCACACACCAGGTAATATGTTAAGATGTCACATGCATTAACTCATTTTGTTCCTTAAACAGGTCTGCAATTTTGGTATTATTTTTCCTATTTTACCAGTGAAGGAAAAACTTTAAGAAACTAATAATCTTATGGGAAAGCTAGTAAGTAATAAAGCAAGGACATTAAACCTCTCCATTATACTATCTCTTAAACAATAGACATCATCTATTGAGCACCTTCTATGTGCCAGTTACTTAACTACATTGTATCATTTAATACTGACTTAAATAACCCGTATTATAGGTGTGGCAACTGAGAGTAAAGAAGGCCAGTAATTTGCCAAAGGCTGCACTGCACAAGAAAGACCATGCCAGAGGCTTGACCCAAATAGAGCCCTAGATTTTAGAAGCCCCTGCTATTTCTTCCAGGCTTTCCAAAAGATTCAGAGGAGCCAATATTTTAAGTCCACAGGGCTTGGTTTTTAACACTCCTCCTCGTCAAAGCCTTGTTCATCCACCAGTCATTAGCACACTTAGTTATTCCCAGACTTAATCTTATCCCCAATCCTTTAGATGTAATTATTTGTCCCCTGTGATCATTACAAACACCACTAATATGCAATTACCTATGTTTTGGACTTTTTCAATCTATTGAATGTCTCCAAATGCCCTGGGACTTAAGCTCCTACTTTTAACTCTCATATCATTAACAATTATTAATGTGAGAGCCAGAATGGATATTTCCATATAAACAGCCCCAGTGACTGTAAAATTACCAAAGCAAAAGCTCATAGATTCCAGCTACCAGAACAGACAAAGGCTGTGCTAAGAATATCTCTGATCACAGCCAGAGAGAGTCCTTGGAGAGTTTTTGATTTGATATATGATAAGGCAGTTTAAAACACTACATTTTTGAAAGTTAACTTATTTATCTCTTCCATGCTCTAAATTTAACTTCTGGTTTTAATTTAAAATCATCATAAACTATTTATAACTTATCAGTAAAATGTACATTTACAGAAAGTCAATCCTAGGTCATAGAATAATTATTTGGTTTATCTGGTTTTGTTTTAGGAGGGGAAAAATGAGTCCAGAGTGTCAATATAAAAGACCATTAAATATGTGCTTATATCTTTCTCCCATCCCTAAATTCCAAAATGAAGAATTTTTATTCTCTTCTCAGTTTGTATATTTTATAGTAGATCCAAATTTGGGTTAACTTTTTGCAAAGACATTTTGGCTTTAACATAGACACTCTGCCTCACGGTCAAGTTACATTCTTTTGCAACTTGATGTGAATCACTTCCCATCCGTGGCCCACAGTCAATCTCTCTCTTAGATAAAGTTACATGCAGTAATAAAATTTTAAACATGAACTCAGTATATGACTAGCTGTGAAATAAAGTTTCTTGATCATTTTTGTCTATTCTGAAACTGACAGACAGGTGTGCATTATTTTTCCAGAGGCTTACAATGAGGTCAGAAGAAAAATACAGTATTTTGTACATTCCACTAATACTGTGAACTGAATTATTGTAACATGCAGCTGTTCTCAATTTTGAAAAGCCAATGCTATACTCTGGATTACAGAACTTTATTTTTTTTATTTAAAAATGAATTAGAATGGGAAGCACAATCAAAGAGCAGAGTACAGCTTAGCTCAGGATCCAAAAATACAAAGAAGAAAAATTTTACCTAGGACAAAAACTACATAAGTTTTAGTAAAATACCTGTTTGGACAGTTTTAAATGTGGTGGAATAAGAAATGTGTCATTTATTTATAGATAGCAAAGTTTAGAGCCACAAGAGACAAACATGGACTCAAGAAATGGAAACATTTATGGCAAATATGACCAAAAAAAGAAAAAATCTCTAGCCCTGATAGATCATATAGTCTATGAGGGAAGCTAGACATTAATAAATAATTACAACATAAATATTTAAACACATGTAAGGTAACTTATAGAAAAGTGCAGGGAACTATGAGAACTTCTCACTGGAGAACCTGAGCTGATTGGGGTTGGGGGTGGGTGACAGAGCAGGCCCCCTTGAGGAACTCCTACGGGAAGGGAGCAGGAAACCAGATAAAAGAACTGGGAGAGCCAGGGAGCACGTTCTCCAGTGACTTTGTGATATGCTGGCAAAGAGACAGTGTAAATTGCATATTTCCAGATATGGGATCTACTTGGGATGTGTGGTGAAACTAATTATTCAAACTTCATGACAAAAAAAAAAAAACACACAAATATCTGGTCTCTTAATTTCATTAGCACGTATTATCACTGATTGTGTCTTTTAATTTAAAAATATAATAGTTCAATCTTTTTCTCTCATGTCACAAGGATTATTTTATCTTAATAAATTTTAGTTAAATTGTTCAGTGTTCCTTTCTCCCTGTAATGGGCACAACCATTTCCTCATTTACATTGTTCTTGCCATCTCTTCCTTATATTGAGTCTCCAGCCCCCTAGACGACTTAGCCCATTTTCCCTGAGGTGACCACAATACTCCATGCAAACGTTCATATTTTTTCTACTGTTGAACACTCACATATGAGCTTTTTCTTGACTGTCCACAGTAAAGAGCATAAAACCCAAAGAAAGAACAAACAGGCTTCATATAACTAGGTCACACCTATCACATTTTATGTTCCAAGACAATTAGTTGGGTTGGAATTTTCCAGTGAAAATATACATTTTATTAAACTGGAAACAGAACCTTGATAATGATTCTTGGATTCCAGCATGAGCAAAGTATTTTATGTTCCTTTCAGGGAAAGAAATAAAAATGAGGGCAAAAAATCTAGTGATTTTTTGAAATAAAAGTGATTGCAAAACATTTTTTTTTTTTTTTTGGCTTAGAGTAGAACTCAAATAATGATACCTTATTTGAAATTGCTTCAGCCTAGAACCTTCAATATTTATTTGTTTGTTTATTCATCTTAAAAAGCATGTGAGAAACTAGAAAATGTAGATAACTTATTAAATGCCTCTACTTATTTACCTAACTGGAGTTAGGCAGAAAAATTTTATTTCTTTCTAGTACTATGGAAGATTTTTCCATGATTGAATGGTATTTTGTTGTTATATTTAAACTGGAATAAAGTAGATATATAGAAAATTATACAATAATTTTAAACGACAAAGGAGGCATTGTTATATTAAATTATTTTAATAGATGTACAGTTCACTGAGGATTATCAAATAATTGAAAAAGATTATGATGTAGGCTGATCGCTTGAGTCCAGGAATTCGAGAACAGCCTGTGCAATGTGGCAAAACACCATCTCTACAAAATACAAACATTAACTGGGCAGGGTCGCACATACCTGTAGTCCTAGCTACTTGGGAGGCTGGGGCAGGAGAGTAACTTCAGCCCAGGAGGTGAAGGTTGCAGTGAACCGAGATCACACCACTGCACTCCAGTCTAGGCGACAGAATGAGACCTACACACACACACACACACACACACACACACACATACAATGAAAAAAAAAAAGTCATTTTCCTATAGAATGCTCTCCAGTCACTGATAAAGAATACCCCCTTTCTCAATGTTTGCTAGAAATCTCATTTGAGTTTAACAAAGTTCAATTTAAGAAGTTTGATCACATTTAATGTTTTTATTTCCTTTGCCACAGTTTTTTCCCCCTTCAAACTAACTTCTAACATAATTCAACTTTAAATTTTTTTTTTTTCAAAAAAGACACTTTATGTAAGGTAGTAGAGTTCACCAAAGTACCCAGATATCATGAACCAAGAGAAACTCTGGGAATGATAATCCTTTGACAAACCAATGCAACCACCTGAAGTCAATTATAATTTAGGTGTAACAAAAAAAATGGAAGACTTTAGCTTTTACCTAAATCTCAAAATGACTCAAACATCCCTGAAGACTTATCATTTTTCAGATGGGGTCTTTTATAGTTACGTATTTCACATATATTGTTTTTTCCTGGAGCTAGAATAAGATATGTGAAAATATCATAAGAAACACTTATTTGTGATATTTCTAATCTGTGGATGGAGAAAGTAAACACACATCATAGTAAAATCAATTCTTATGAGATATCCAGCACAGTTCTTCATCCTCCAGAAAAAAAAAGATAAATATTCAAACTGGAGCCTCCAAACATTTTGCCATTCATTTATCACTAGGGTACTGTGTCTTCTGTCTTTTTTGTACACTTTTGATTCCTTAGTGGGCAGACGGATATAATACAATGATTAGCCTCAAGAATTATTCCAAATTTTAAAAATTGTTTGGAAAAAAACACACTGGATGCAAGCCGATTTTATAAACTCAGGTTAAAAGATTTGGGTGCTCAGAGAGAACATTTTAGAATACAGAACAAAAAAGAAGATGGTTTTTAATCTATTATTGGAAATAAACTGCTTGCCCAGACAATAGTCCAAGTATGAACTTATGCTCATGTTTTTCTGTAATCAGGTTTAGGATGAGACCTAGTCATCTGAAGTTGAAGGAATGTGAAATTTAAACTTTATTAGTTTCAGGACTTCCCTGTAATGTAAAATAAACTAATGATTCAGTCTGCACTTAAGTACTATTCAGTCTGTAGTAAGGACAATGAAGGACTGTCCTACGCTATTGACAGTATCAACTTCCAATAACCAACAATGTCTTACATACAGCTCATTATCCAAAATGAAGCCAAAGCCATTATTATATTGACTGTGGATCTTATATCCTGTAACTGTTCATGGTAGCAATGGTTGTACTGGAACAACCATAATAAATTTATCTCTTCACTCAACATACATTGACTGAGTCCTTACTCTATACTCTATTCTCCACAAATTGGCCAAAATTATATTTTTAAAATGTAAATCAGATCATATTATTCTCTACTGAAAATACACTAAATTAGGGGTTCTCAACCCCTGGCAATTTGCCCAGGGACATTAGACAATGTCTACAGACACTTTTAACTGTAAGAACTCAGGAATGAATGCTATTAGTTTCTAGTAGATAGAGACCAGAGATGCTGCGAAACATCCTACAATGCACAGGACAGCCCCACAACAACAAATCTGGTCTAAATGTTTATAGCGCTGCTGTGAAGAAACCCTGCACTAAATCCAAATCCCTTAACCTAATTTGCAAGGTCACGTAGTCTGACTTCTGCCTCTCTCCTTAATCTTGCCTCTGGCCACATTCTCTCTTGCTCATTATGCTCTAGCCATGCTGGTTATTCTTTGTATTCCTTGAACCACCCAAGCCAGTGTGTCTCAGGACCCTTTAACCTGCTAATCTCTGGTTCCTTTCCCTGTAATGTCCGTCTACCTGGAATGTTCTTCTACCAAAACTTTGCATGGCTGCCTCCTTCTCAACATTTAGATCTCTGTTCAAATGTCACTTGCTCAGAGTTTCTGTAACCATTTCATCTAAAGCAGGGGTCTCTAACCGTTGAGCTGTGAACCGATGCCAATCTGTGACCTGTTAGGAACCTGGACACACAGCAGTCAGTGAATGGGTGAACCAGCATTACCACTTGAGCTCCATCTCCTATAAGATCAGCAGGACAGCATTAGATTCTCACAGGAAGGCGAACACTATTGTGAATTGCACGTATGAGGGATCTAGGTTGCACATGAGAATCTTATGAGAATCTGATATTCCCCCCAACCCCTGGTCCATGGAAAAATTGTCTTCCATGAAACTGGTCCCTGGTGCCAAAAAGGTTGAGGACCGCTGATCTAAAGTATGTACATCCATTCCACCCCTGTGAATCTCCATCTCATCATGGTTTTGTTTCCATCTGTGTACTTGACATTCTGAATTTACCTTGTTTATAAACTTCCTGTGGTTCCCTTAGAATGCAGGCTCCGAGGTCAGAGGAGCCTGGACAGATGACTGGCATAGGACTAACCATTCTCAATCGCTCTTCTATTCCCTAAACATGGAACTCAGTCAATCTCACTCTCCATCATCTGCTGAGCCCAGTTATAAGGTCAAAACATAGGGAAAGAGATGGGGCAAAAAGTGAAATTACAAAGCTGGCAAAAAAGGAAAAGAACATGCATACAAATAGATAATTCTAGACTTAGAGAAAGTAGTACCAGGTCATTTTAGTACTTTCTTTGTTTAGGATACTGTTTTAAGAATTTTTAGTGGATTATGTCATTTAATCCTCAGACCACCATCATTCTCCAAAAAATGTTAGTTCGATTACTATCCTGACTTTACACACAACGTATAGCAGCAGAGAGGTTAAGTCACTTGCTCAAGCTCACCTACTCGGTGAATACTGACACCGGAAATTAAACAGAGGCACCCTGCCTTCACAGCTCTGCTCTCTAACCCACACCCCTCCCCAACCCCATGCTATGTGCAAAGCAGAAAACCGACTGCTTAGGAATGCAGAAGGCAAGGAATCTTCATTTCTTCCTCTCTTATTTTTGCATATTCGTTTGTGTTCTTTGAAATCAGTAAAGCTATGGGAATAAAGAGAGCAGGAGAAGAAGAAAGAACTGGCAAAAAAATAACGGATATAAAGGAGAAAGTAGATTCAAAGATTTAATATAGGGAGATTTATATGAGCTTATATGTAAGCTTATATAAAATGTGTTGAAAATATGTGCTTAAAATGTATATAAAAGAAACAACTTCTAATAAATGTGAAAGACTATAAAATGCTCACCCTGATGCCCATGATTTGGTGCCAATTTCTCTTGAATGTGTTTTATGATGAGATTTAAGAGGGGTGAAACAATCTTTTTAAATTGAATTAAAATGGCCCTTACTTTATTCTGGTTTGCTTTGAAGCACAGAGCCCAACAAAGAGTCTCCACCATGCTTTGAAAAGAGAATATAAATCCACCAGCAGCACAGTGTCAAATGAATACAATTGTTTCCTCCTTTCTCCAGGTTCCTGCTTCTCATTCTTAAAACAATGCAGCAGTATTAGGATGTCCCTCTTCCAAGTTTCCAACACACTATATTTAAAACACGTGGGTTTATTTGTCAGAACTCATCATATCCTCCCTTCATATTAACAGGAAGTGGGGCTCAAAATCTCTGATCCACGTAATATTATTATGGCTAGAGGAGAAAACCTGGGAAAATAGTTCTTTTCCCTGTGGTTGTCGAGCCACATATTTTATCCCGCAAATGCTGGCAGTGGATTCTATCCACCATTCACAGACAATGTGTATTGAAGCGATCATACTAATGATGAGGGGGCATTGCGTCCTCCTTATACAAACAGGCCCACAGTTCCTGAAAGGATTTTTCCTGAAAGTTCTGGGTTACATAAACTTGACTATTTCAGCAATGCAGCTCCCCCAATACCTTCCTATACCCACTCCCAAAACTTTCAACTCTCCCCAAAAGTGGCCAAATAATTCACTTTTAGTTTGGTCATGTATATACTTATGTGTGTGTACTGACTAGTCCTAATTTTTGAAATACTGAGTAAGCAAGAGACACCTCAGCTAATTCTCTCACTTGGGCAAAAGTTGGAATCATTCCCCTTGAAAACTGGCACAACACAAGGATGCTGTCTCTCACCACTCCTATTCAACATAGTACTGGAAATTCTGGCCAGGGCAATCAGGCAACAGAAAGAAAGAAAGGGCATCCTAACAGGAAAAGAAGTCAAACTATCCTTGTTTGCAGATGACATGATCCTATATCTAGAAAACCCTATTGTCTCAGCCTGAAAGCTTCTTAAGCTGATAAACAACTTCAGAAAATCTCAGGATACAAAATCAATGTGCAAAAATCACTAACATTCCTATACACCAACAACAGTCCCCCCAAGAGCCAAATCAGGAACAAACTCCCATTCATAATTGCCACAAAAAGAATAAAATGCCTAGGAATACAGCTAACTAGGGAGGTGAAAGATCTCTACAAAGAAAACTACAAACCACTGCTCAAAGAAATTAGAGATGACACAAACAAATGGAAAAACATTCCATACTCATGAATAGGAAAAATTAATATCATTGAAATGACCACACTGAACAAAGCAATTTATAGATTCAGTGTTATTCCTATTAAACTACTATTGGCATTCTTCATAGAACTAGAGAAAACTATTTTAAAATTCACATGGTACCAAAAAAGAGTCTGAATAGCTAAGTCAATCCTAAGCAAAAAGAACAAAGCTGGGACATCATGCTACCCAACTTCACACTATACTACAGCTACAGTAACCAAAGCAGCATGGTACGGGTACAGCAACAAACACATAAACGAATGGAACAGAATAGAGTACCCAGAAATAAGACCACACATCTACAACTATCTGATCTTTGACAAACCTGACAAAAATAAGCAATGGGGAAAGGACTCTCTATTCAATAAATGCTTCTGGGATAACTGGCTGAACATAAGCAGAAAATTGAAACTGGACCCCCTTCCTTACATGATACACAAAAATTAACTAAAGATGGATAAAAGATTTAAATGTAAACCCAAAACTATAAAAACCCTGGAAGACAACCCAGTCAATACCGTTCAGGACACAGACACAGGCAAAGAATTCATGACAAAGACACCAAAAACAATTGCAACAAAAGCAAAAGTTGACAAATGGGTTCTAATTAAACTAAAGAGCTTCTGCACAGAAAAGAAACTATCAACAGAGTACACAGACAACCTACAGAATGGGAGAAACTATTTGCAAACTATGCATCCAACAACGGTCTAATATCTAGAATCTATAAGGAACTTAAAGAAATTTACAAGACAAAAACAAACAACCTTATTAAAAAGTGGGCAAAGGACATGAACAGACACACATATGGCCAAAAAGCATATGAAAAAATGCTCAGCATCACTGATAATTAGAGAAATGCAAATCAAAACTACAATGAGATACCATCTAACACCAGTCAAATGGCTACTATTAAGAAGTCAAAAAGTAACAGATGCTGGTGAAGTTGTAGAGAAAAAGCAACACTTCTACACTGTTGGTGGAAGTATAAATTAGTTCAGTCATGTTGGAATACAGTGTAGCAATTCCTTAAAGACCTAAAGACAGAAATACCATTTGACCCAGCAATCCCATTACTGGGTATATACCCAAATAAATATAAATTATTTTGTTATAAAGACATATCCACACATATGTTCATTGCAGCACTATTCATAATAGTAAAAACATGGAATTAACATAAATGCCCATCAATGATAGACTGGATAAATAAAATGTGGTACAAATATACCATGGTATACTATGCAGCCATAAAAAAAAACAAGATCATGTCTTTTGCAGGAACATGGATGGAGCC
Organism: Chlorocebus sabaeus; assembly: GCF_047675955.1. NCBI lineage: Eukaryota > Metazoa > Chordata > Mammalia > Primates > Cercopithecidae > Chlorocebus > Chlorocebus sabaeus. The sequence goes on from NC_132910.1 coordinate 58,966,673, forward strand.
GGAAACATTATGCTTAGCAAACTAACACAGGAACAGAAAACCAAATACCACATGTTCTCACTTGTAAGTGGAAGCTAAATGATGAAAATACAATGACACATAGAGGGGAACAACACACACTGGGGCCTACTTGAGCGTGGAAGGAGGAAGAATATCAGAAAAAATAACTAATGGGTACTAGGGTTAATACCTGGGTGATGAAATAATCTGTACAACAAACTCCCGTGACACCATTTTACCTATGTAACAAACCTGCACTTGTACCCTTGAACTGAAAATAAAAGTTAAAAAAATTACCTCAAAAATATATATATATAAAATCTCTAGAATTCACTAAACATTAAATTAAAGGAGACACCAGACTGAGGAGATAGAGATCCCTATCTCACTGCTAAATAAAATACTTTCAATTTGCTACTCTTTCAACTAGAATAATCCTGAAACTGGGATGCTCATAAAAGTTTTTAAACGTTTAATATGTAAAATGGCTCTTATGCTCATAAAAGTTTTTAAACGTTTAATACATAAAATGGCTCTTATGCTAAAATGTACTAATATAAGGCTCTATTCTGTCATGAACTCATATAATCTAGAAGCTCTATGCTGAGATATAAATGTTTGTGTATATATATACACACACACACACAAAAGCATACACATATGTATATATGAAACATATAGTCATGTGATTCACTTTTAAACTGTATCATGATGAAATGTGCACAATATTTTTAAATACTAAACTAAAACATTTTTATTTCTGATAATCTCTTATTCTTGGGGTAAGTGGAACCCAGACTCAAACAAACAAGTCAATGTTAAGTCTTAGATTGGTTTATTCTATTCATAAGGTTTGCCTTTTTGAGCAAGGGGTTTTCCCTGGAACTTAGAGATCTTACTGTAAGTCAAAGAATAGCAGGGGAAGAGAACATGACATAAGAGAAGTCTCCATGGGGCATGGGGGAGGAAGCCCTTCTAGACCAGGGAGAAGGAGCCAATGGAAAAACACAGAAAAGGAAAGAAAGTCCAATGCAGTGTCCTTGTTTTCTCATTCCCAGCCAGGGTTGAACCTTAGATGGAAGAGTGTGGTTGAATTGCCCAAACAGAATTGGCAGAAAGCCAGAGGTTAGCAGCTCATTTCTTGCCTTTCCAGAGATAGCCTAGGAAGCCTGCTCCCTCCCAGAGGAGCTCAGCCTTCACAGGGCACGATGTAACTATGGAGCCAGAGCAGTGGAATACAAGTAACTCCAAGAGATTCCTAGGCAGTCAATTCCAAACGTGTTTTTTATAACTCATTTGATGGTAAAATGTGAACTAAACTCACTTGAAGCTATTTACAATATTAATTTACCCCTCTTACTTTAATGTATTTGATTACAATGTGCTGGTTATAGATAATATACAGTCTATGCACCTATTGCCTTTTTAAAACTCAACAAATATATAAAAATTGCAAAATATAACTGACCCTACTGGTTTCAGATAAGGAAAATGGGACTGTATTGGAAACTAAGGATGATTTTGCAGGCTTTTCTTCTATAATATCCATATGTGCTACTAAGAATCCTTCCATTCTGCAAAATAATAGGCTTATAGGGAAATTAAGAATGTGGCCCATTATTCAAAACTCATGCAAGTTTTTCAACTGTGGACTAATAAAAATAATCATTGTACCTTCCAAGGTAACTAGCAAAAATGATAAATAACTGACAAACGTAAATACCTTACTAGCTCAGCAAACCTACAGGATGCCTCTGATGATGCTGAAAGTGCACAAAATCAAAGTGAGGATGCTGGCTTGGGACCACTGAAAAAATGAAGATGCTAGGCCGAGAGCAGTCTGCCAGGAACTCGGAGCCCTGAAAGATTAAAGGTGCTTCTCTCTGAGAATGAGTGCAGGGTACAAATGTTCATTTTTGAATTTTCGTGAAATAGAGTTACAAGGTTCTATTTTAGCTCTATTTCATGCAGCTGTATTTCACGCAGTAACCAAGTTTAGGAATTTTGCTTTCCTAATGAAGGTTATAATTCTACTTCCATTATTCCACTTCTTTTGCATAGGAAAATTGCATATGAAACAATACTACTTCCATTTTAATCTGACATTATTCTTTTATTTATTACTTACATATTCTGAGTGTATTAGTTCATTTTCACACTGCTGCAAAGAAATACCCAAGACTGGGCAATTTATAAAGGAAAGAGGTTTAACTGATTCACAGTTCCACATGGCTGGGGAGGCTTAAAGAAACTTATAATCATGGCAGAAGGGGAAGAAACACTTCCCCCTGGACAAAGCAGCAGGAGAGAGAAGTGTGAGGAGTGAAGGGGGAAGAATCCTTATAAAACCAGCAGATCTCATCAGAACTCACTCATTATCACAAGAACAGAATGGGCGAAACTGCCCCCATGATCCAATTATCTCCCACCAGGTCTCTCCCTAGACAAATGAGGATCATGGGGATTACAATTCAAGATGAGATTTGAGTGGGGCACAGCCAAACCATATCACTGAGTTTAAGGTCTGACTGAGTGGAACTGAATCTTAACTGAGCACTCTAAAAGACAAAAGAGATACAAAACCTGTCCACAATCCTGGCCTCAATGAGATTATCACCCAGCCAGAATCCGAGTCCAATAAGATGCTACACTAGAGCTGATGACAAATGATATTTATGAAAAAAATGAATAAAAATATTTCCAGACTAAGACATGACAGAAGAACCAAAGCGCTTTGGTCAGGCCTAGAAGAATCTGCAAACCATAATGTTAAATTTCTTTAATTGTGAGTTTGCTGGGGCATAAGAGTATGAATATTGAATCTGTACTTCCTTAACTACTTCTCTTTGGACAACCCACTTAACCTTTCTGAGCCTTGATTAGCAGAAAACCACCTAATAACATATTGTGGTGAAATTAGATCAAATGAGATACAAGATATGAAACTGCATTGAGTAAAGGGCTCTACAAAGACAAATTTTAAGGCTAGTGTTTATTGAGTGCTTTCAAATCCAAGCACTTTTCAAAGTGCTTTACACATGTGTTTCATTTAATCTTCTTAGAATGTACTAATACAAACCTACATTTTCACAGATGAACTACTGAGAGAGAAAGATATTAAAAAGTTGAACATATTGGTCAATCTCAGACAGTAACTGGTAAACCCCAGATTATACCCCCAGAAGGGTATGGGTTAAGAGCCCAGACTTTTAACGCTATTAGTGCTGTTTTCTGGCAGTTGTGATACTAGATTTACTTGGAAATAACAAAGTTGCATTTTGAAAAGATATTCTTGGCCAGGTACAGTGGCTCATGCCTATAATCCCAGCATTTTGGGAGGCCTAGGTGGGTGGATCACCTAAGTCTTGAAGCCCAAGACCATCCTGGGCAACATGCTGAAACCCTGTCTCTACTTAAAATATATATATATTAGCCAGGCACATGCCTATAGTCCCAGCTACTCAAGAGACTGAGGTGGGAGGCTCACCTGAGCCTGAGAGGCAGAGTTTACAGTGAACCAAGATCGCACCACTACACTCCCGCCTCAGTAAGAAATTGAAACCCTGTCTTTAAAAAAAAAAAAAAAAGATATTCTCTAATTCAAATTGTTTCTGTCATTCAAATAATCCTCTCCTTTCTTTCAGATTATTAAGGTTTTCCTGTATCTACAGCATTAATTCCTGGTAGCAATCATTCTCTCCTGAATTGCTACACTTGCCTTAAATAATTCAAAGAAAATATAACTCAGCATCCTCAATGGCAAATGACAGATGGCAAGTATGACAGGCTTCTATGGTTTGAATGTTGATACAGTTTGGATAGTTGTCCCCACTCAAATCTCATGTTGAATTGTAATCCCCAATGTTGGATGTGGGGCCTGTGGGAGGTGTTTAGAGCATGGGGGAGGATCCCTTACCACTTGATGCTGTCTTCATGACAGTGAGTTCTCGTAAGAGCTAGTCATTTAAAGGTGTGTGGCACCTCCTCACCACTCTCTCTTGCTCCTGGTTTTGCTATGTGAAGTGCTTGTTCTGATTCACCTTCCACCATGAGTAAAAGCTTACTGAGTCCCCAGAAGTAAATGCCAGCAGTACCTTTCCTGTACAGTCTGCAAAGCCGTGAGTCAACTGAACCTCTTTTCTTACAAATTACTCAGTCTCCAGTATTTCTTTACAGCAATGCAAGAATGGCCTAATACAAATGTGTTCCCCAAAAAGCATGTGTTGGAAAGTTAATACAGTATTAGGAGGTAGGTGCAATGGGAAGTGTTTATATCCTGAGGGTTATCATCCTCAATGAATTAACGCTGATTATAAAAGGGCTTGAGGCTGCAAGTTCAATCTCTTGCTCTCTCAAGTGCTCTCTTGCCCTTCTGCCTTCTGCCACGTGTTGACACAGCAAGAAGGCCCTCACCAGATGTTGATTCCTCTATCTGGAATTCTCAGCCTCCGAGCTATAAAAATCAATCTCCATTCTACATAAACTAGCCAGTCTTAGGTATTCCGTAATAGCAGCACAAAACAGAGTAAGACAGAGGCAAAAATGACCTCTGTACTTTAGTATCTTATACAATGTACACTTTCATAAATAAAAATTGATAACTTAACCCATCTTTCATACCCAGAAGGGGATATTTCATAACTACATAATGAAGGATGCCACCACAGTACTGCATAACAGTGCTGCAGGTCCATTCTAATCACTGAGGCAAAGGCAGGGCTTCGACTACAGCAGCAAGAGGATGTACATGTACAACCAGCTGAGCTGAAGACAAGTAGCCCTCAGACCTCTGTGTCTTCCTCACACCCTTTTTAAATTGAAGGCACCTCCTGGGAAGTTGCATCTACCCCTCCCTTGACAAGGAAGCTTGAGTGTAGACATCACCTCTATCATCAACCTTACTGTATGAAGCATAACTTTCTGTTCATTATCTTTCACCACTAGAAGATAAACTTCTTAGAAGCAAGGGCTATGGATTAGGCACTTTGAATCCCCAGCACTAGCAAAGTGCATCCTGTGAAGTATATACCCAGTGTTGAATATATGAACACATACATTTTCTATATTTAAAATATTTAATTAGTGTTTTCATATGTTATAAGATCATTAATCACTTACAGTAACAGTAATAACCATATGGTAGCATGACTAAATTGAGCATCTCCATACATTGGTATGCTTAAAAAAACATTGGAGATCATCAATTGCTTTCATACAGATGAGCCTAGATAATTAACCCAATAGCAAGAAGTCTAGCTAGATCTCAACATTTTCTGCCCCACATTTTATTTTCCTAATACACTCTAAACAGGTATGCAAGTCATTTTGGCTAAAGAAAAGCTGTTGAAATAAAGTCAAATTGAGGATTTATTATTATTAGAAATGCTCAGAACTCAGAAGTAGACATATGTATTTTTATGTGTGGGCAGATAAAAGGGGAAGATTTGGTAGAAGAAAGCCACTTGTGGGAAATAGTCAATAAAGTGAAGCAAGACATATATGACCCTTGACTTCTCTTAGTATGTTTCAGAGAATCAGAGTGATCTAAAATGATCACACAAAGGAAAGGGCAGTACTTCCCAAACTTGCATGTATGGGCAGAGAATGCACCCATGGTAAAGACTGCATGGCAAACATCAATGTAAATGGACAAGTCGCCTCCAGCCCAACGTGATTGTCCCAGTGGCTCCAGCTGCCCTGGGTCCCCACAGTCACCTTGAGGGCTAAGGCCGATAGTAGCTTGCACACCTGTAATCCATTCTTTTCAGTTGGTCTATGCTGGGTTAAAGTGAAATCAAGATTTAATAGACTAAGGCTTAGTTTCAAAATCCAAGAAAAGAAAGAGAAGTTTGTATAATAATAACAATCAACTGGCTATGTAAACCCTTATAAAAGGAAAGTCATCCTGCCTCTCATCTACCACTTACATGTACAACTGACTAAAATTTTAGTTCAAACTCATGAGCTGTTTCCCTATCACTTTGGCACTAAATATTTCACCTGATAAAAGAGGCTGTATCCTATATGATGTTTTTTTAGTCACATGGAAGAGTTTTTTCCATGTGTTACCCACGGGTAACAATGAGTGATGAATATCCCTGGCATGAACACCACGTATCCCATTGCAAGCTTTTTATTCCGCAAGCTGTCCAGACTGTGATGTGAAAGTTTCTATTAGGTTCCCCATGAAGATGATAGAGGATGTTAGCAGCCCCAAAACACAAGGCAAGCCACAGAAATATGGATTCAACTACAGGAAATAATAGTCACCATTGTAAACTATTTATGCCTGGAGCCAACCCACAAAACTAATGCAATAATAGAGATTCTAAGTCAGAGCTGGAAATTACTGCCCAGGTCAGGTTATTCCCTAGAGCCCAGCTAGGATTACTTTGGGTGCATTCTGGAATGCCACAGCTGGTCTAAGTTTTCATTGTCTCATATAATGAACTTTCACCATTTCCTTTAATAATCTTCAACCCCCTGCCTTGGACAGTCAGTATGAACTTATCCTTTTCTAATTATGTTTTTAAAATTTTCTTCCCATACCTATTTCAGACACAGCTAAAAAAAAAAAATTCCTACGTCCCTGTGGAATTATACCTAGATTCTCTTACCTTTCTGCAGAGCTTTGCTCCTTTGATATAATGGTCACTTTTTTTCCTAAAGCTGTGCCAAACTGTCAAATTCTCATAGATAATTCTAAGATCCACAACAGATTTGTTATAATAGGAAGAATAGTTAATTGGTCAGGGTTCTAGATCATAAACGTGATCTCTATTCTACCATTCACATATTAAGAGAAAAGAAATGACTTCGGTGCTATATGTCTTGGTTCTCCAATTCACAAAATCTAAAGTAAGAGTTTTGTGGTTTCTACTTGCCTTCTATAACACTGGATTTTCTCCAAAATAAAAAAAATTCCCAATTAATTTGGTATTGCAAGGATTTAAACTAATTTATTGCTAGTTGCATAGCGTTATAATTTGTCACAACTCATGAAGCCCATAGTACACTTCAACACAATCTTTATAGTCTTTCAACCCCAGCAACCCACAGTCCCCTGAATCAATTCTTAAAGTGTGCCATCAATGGCAGGAATTCCTCTGAAGCATTTGTTTGAGCAATTGATGTGAAACAAATCATTTTACTTGCAGAAAGAAAAAAAACCATAGGCTTATAGGCTTACCTAACCAAGGAACTAGTACTCCTGCCTATAGCAATTTCAGTTTGAGTTCCACTCCACTAACAGTCACAGTTATAGGAGAATCTATTAATTTATAATGCGTAAGTAATCCTTCCTTACCAGGGCTAAAACTGAAGTATTCACTAAAAGTTGTAGTTATTGAAAAAGAAGACAGTATGCCAATAAATGTGACAGAATGTTATATCTCACACAAAATAATTTTTTTTTAATTTCCTTTATCTAGACACATTAAGCAGCTGTTAAATTAAATAAGTAGGAGGCCATGGGACTGAGGCTATCTTTATACTTTGAATTCCTACATAAGGAACTGCAACCTAACTTACAACATAAATGAACCAAAATGTAACTTAGAAACCTAATTCTTGTAACACATAGCCAGGTCTCAGCCAATCTCAAGCAGTCAACAACCAGCCATTCATAGGCTGCCGACTGAGAAAACCACAAGCAAACAAGGCAAAAGCATAGCTGTAACCAATGAAGCTACTCCTGCACTTTTCTTCAATGTTGTCAATACTCACTGTCCACAGTGGCAGAGTGGAGCTCTCTGAAACTCTTCTGGTTTTGAGTGCTACCTTATTTATGAAACTTTTGTTGTTGTTCAAATAAACTCTGTTAAATTTAATTTGTTGAAAGCTTTTTCTAACACACACCAAAAAATGTTTTTCGTATTTTTAATGAGATTATCCCTTGTTCCAATTTAACGTCCTAGTAAGCAAAACTGTTTTTTAGAATATTGTTTTTAGAAAAGATGTGTTAATTTGAGGTCACTGAGAAGCAGACATCAAGATGGTATTAGATGTGAACAATAGTCAGCTTCTAAGATGGCCTGCAATAATTCTCTCTATCCAGCATTTAAGCCTTGTTTAATTCCTGCCTCTTAAGTACTGGCTGGTCAAGTGACTTTTTTGTAGCCAGTAGAATATGGAAAGGTACTGGGATTCTTTGTCTGTGATTAAGCTGCAAAATGTTTTGACTTCCAGCTTAAGAGACTCTCCCTTTACAGCTTTTATGAAACAAACCATCATGGTGACCCATGTGGCAAAGGATTAAGAGAGGCTTGCAACTAATAGTCAGCAAGAGTCTGTGGTCCTCAATAGAATAGCCTATGAGAAACTAAGTCTTGCAGATCCTTCTGTATTTAAGCCTCAGATCACACCCAAGCACTGCCTGACTCCTTGATTGCTGCTTTGTGAGAGACCCTGAAGCAGAGGGCCCATTTAAGCCATGCATATCATAACTGTGTTGTTGTAAGATGCTAAGTTTGGGGATAATTTGTTACACAGCACTAAATAACTAATACAACATGCAAGTAATGTACTGGGGAAACAGAAAAAGGCAGGAAGAGCCTGTGATGCATGTCTGACATCTAAAACATAAGAGAGAGAAGAACAGAAAATTGGGCTGGAGGGGCCTTGGACTCTCCTACAGTCCTAGGCAAAGTTGCCTATTGGAAGAGTCCCACATCTTGCTGGAATGAGTCTGTCTTTTTACAATTGCCATGCTTAGTCATTGGCAGGGAGCAGTTGAAGGAACCATGGTCTTGGCATAAATGAAATGATGAACCCACAGGGGAAGCAGCTGGAGCCCCATAGCAGGAGATCTGACTGGTGTATTTCCATGCTACAGAAGAGAAGCAAACCAATATTATAATGTTGGGAAGAAAAAGATAGTATCTTTTTTAAAATCATTTTGCTTACAATATTATTAAAAATCATATCTTGTATGATAGCCTGTTCTCAGTTGTGCTGCCCAAAGTGAACAGGAAAGCAGTAGGCAAAGCCTAAGGGGGACTTAATGCAGCAGGAGTGTGAGTTCTGTCATCACTTATCTGCATCGCCTCACTGACATCGCATCTGTTGGATTGACAGGCTCTATCATTCTGCTTATAAATCTCTTGCTTTAATGAATATGGAATCTAATCTGATTTCTTTCTCATTCAAAGGCATCTTTTTCAAGAGAAAAAAAATTCTTTGAGGACAAGAAAGAGTTGAAATAAAGTGATAGAGGAAAACCCTTGACTAGAGGAATGATGAAACAAAAAGGGAGACAGCGAGAAATATCAGCATGTCTTTTATACATTTGAATAGTCACTGAGCATATTTCAACAAGTACAAGACTGTCTTTTATTTTACAAAAAGACAGAAATAACTCATGCATGTGAGGAACCTGAACATGACTATCAACAACTTTTCAATGAATTTGGAGGAGCTTACATTTGTTAACAAGAATCTTAAAATTTTTAACTAATCCAGTTCACAATCAAATAAAATTTTAGACTCAACTCTGCCAGGCTGTATTAGAAGAATGTTGAAGAAAAAGCAAGGATTTGCAAGGTAGAAGGATTGGAGTAGATGAATTATATGAGACCATAAAACCTTCCCATGAGGGACTAAAGGACACTCCCTTCATTGAGGTGATAAGGAATATATTCAACGTCATTGAGAAGCTCAGGGAGGCTGTTTTCTGTGGGCCAGAAATGATGGCAGGAGGTTCTTTAACAGAAACAAACTTCCTGGTGTCAATATGGATGATATGACTTTGGAACAGCAAAGTCCAAATGACAGCATTTAATAATTAGAGGCAATGTACATATAATTACTGTAATCACCAGAGTGACAACTGGGAGCCCCTGACCTACAAAAATGTATGTCCACAGCTAATAAGCCATTCTGTTTCTGGAAGCAAGAAAGACAAAGCCAATAAGAGCGTTGCTCAATTTATGTAACAATTAAAGAGAGCTGGTGTGCAGAAGGTCAGTGTCCACATCTTATTAGAAAATCATGATTCCTTACCTGACTCCTGTTCTAAGTTAGTTTTCAGAACTTCCAAATCAATTGCCAAAACAAGAATACATAATATACATTAGATTATGCCCCAGAGGGACCTATAGCTATTTTCCAAGAAACTACACAGGAGAAAAGGGAATACCCAGATCCTTTGAGAGTAATTGAATATAGTATCAGAGCTAACACTGATACTAGGAAACACAAAATGCCATAATAGCCCCTCTATTGGACTGAGAGTCTAATTGCTTCAAAGAGTCCGTGGATCAATTCTTAATGATTCCCCAGTCCCTAAGTGCATAATCAGAATTAGTTACTAACATATCCATTCTGATTATGTCACATTAGTTTCCTTATCTGTGAAGTAACATTCATCAGGATGGTTAAGGGTCAAGTGAAGCCTTTGATAATATCCCTGATCACCAACACAGTAAACCAAAAACCACACAATACCCTGTTTGGAATTGCAGATAATGTCTATTCTCAGAGTCACAAAATGCAAGGATGTTTCTCCCTGTCATGTCCTTGTTCAGATAACCACTGCTGCCCTTCCAAAAACAGAGGAGGTGGGGGAGATAAATCAGCATAGACCTTTGGAGAATGAAAGACAAGGATGTCTGCAGAAGAGACATGTGAACATACCTATGGAAGTGGAGACAAAATGTGCAGATCTTTGCCTCACATTCTTGCCTACCAGGAAATACCTATTGAAGAGGAGATTTTGAAGGTCTTGATGCACAAGCTAACTCATTTAGTGGAGGTAAACCAGCTTATGTTCTTAGGCACCCCAGTGCTAACATATTGGGTGCATAAACAGAGTGACCAGGATTTGAAGGATGGAGGCAATTCATGGCTCTATCATCTTGGCACCAGCTGCAGCAGTAGGGACTATGGCTTATTCCACTAATACTACCATTGAAAGGGTATTTCAGAATGGCAGGGGCGGGAGGGTGTCTTTTGGTTTTCCTTTTCTTTTATTTTTAAGAAATCATGGCTGAAGCATCAATAACAGAGAGGAAAATAACGTATAAGGCATAAGTGTATCTGGGTAATGTAACGGGTGCTCTGTAGCAATCATGATTCATTCTCTAATCCATTTCTTCATAGCAAGAGCAATCACAGACAATTTCCAGCATACTAATAGTTTCTTTTTTAAGTGCCTGTTTTTCTTTTCTTCTCTGCCTAAGGGCTTTCTCTGGCACCTTGGAAGCTTACTCAGTTATAAGCAGGTACAACCTTTCATGTATGGGAGCAACATCTCTGCAAGCATGGAAGTATGGGAGAATTAATAACTCAGGGGCAATTCTCAATCAGTAAAGAATGAATGCTGATAGCTAAATGCTCCAAAATCTCCATAACTTAGTGAGATGATTATGAGATGTGTTCTACATGGTTTCTTTGTGGAACAGTACTGAACTACAGTTGCTTACCACGACATCCTCCCATTAATGCATCCTTTATTAACTTTTCCCATTTCCTTATGTTATTTCCTTATTGATGGCCTAAAACAATAATAATAATAATGCCTTGTGTAGGTTAAAATGTAATGAGAAACAAAATACACAACAACAATAGTATAAACTTTGGTGGATTGACAAATGAAATGTTCTATGATATTTACATTGTCTAATAAAGGGTAAAATTTTCAACTAACATTAGACTTTAATGAATCAAAGATGTATGTTTTAATCACTAAAATGACCAGGATAATTCAATGAGAATACGTACGTCTTCCAAACTAAGATACTACAAAATATTACCCAATAAGGGCAACAAGGAAACAAAAGAAATACAGAACAGGCAAGAAAAAAACTTGTAAATTGTTAGATTTATGCCTAAACATAGCAGTAATTACATTAAGCAGAAATGCCCTAACGTACCAATTTAAAGGCAGAGACAATCAGACTATAGCCACCGAAGAACGAAAAATACTTTTGCCTGCAGCTAACCAATGGAAATTACTTAAAACCCTTCACAAACCTTTCACTTAGGCATTGATGTCACCCATCAGAGGGCCAAATTATTATTTACTGGAGCGGGCCTTTTCAAAACTATCAAGTAGATAGTCAGGGCCTGTTAAGTGTGCCAAAGAAATAATCCCCTGCACTGCAGGCCATACATTTCAATCCCTGTATCTTTAACCTCCTTGTTAAGTTTGTCTCTTTCAAAATCTAAGCTGTAAAACTACAAATTGTTCTTCAAATGGAGCCCCAGATGCAGTCCATGACTAAGATCTACCATGGACCCCTGTACTGGCCTACTAGCCCATGCTCCAATGTTAATGACAGCAAAGGCACCCCTCCCAAGGAAATCTCAACTGCACAACCCCTGCTACACCCTAATTCAGCAGGAAGCAGTTAGAGTGGTCATCGGCCAATCTCCTCAACAGCACTTGGGTTTTCCTGTTGAGAGTGGGGACTGAAGCACAGGACTAGCTGGATTTCCTAGGCTGACTAAGAATCCCTAAGTCTAGCTGGGAAGATGACTGCATCCACCTTTAAACACGTGGCTTGCAATTTAGCTCACAACCAACCAATCAGGTAGTAAAGAGAGCTCACTAAAACGCTAATTAGGCAAAAACAGGAGGTAAATAAATAGCCAATCATCTATTACCTGAGAGCACAGTGGGAGGGACACTGATCAGGATATAAACCCAGGCGTTCGAGCTGGCAATGGCTACCCTCTTTGGGTCCCCTCCCTTTGTATGGGAACTCTGTTTTCACTCTATTAACTCTTGCAACTACAAATATATATATATATACACACACACACACACACACACACATACACACACACACACAATATATATAAAATATGCTCATTACAAAACACATTGTCTGATTTCTCCAGAAGATAGAGCTGAGGCCAAAACTTATTTGCAGATCCAGTGAGCAAAAGTGAAACAAAGGAAGATGTAGGGAAGGAGAAACACAATAAAGCACCTAGAATAAAAATATAAATTCATGATCACAGGGAAGAGAAAGATTAGTAATTTTTAAAAAGTACTAATTACAAAAGTAAAAATTGATAAACTGGCCTACATTAACATTAAAAGTAAGGACATTTGTTTATTAAAATACAAGCTTAAGGAATATAAAAGCAAACCACATGGAAAGAGAAGATTTTTTAACATATATAATCATCAAAAGGCTTTTAATATATAAGGCACTCCTTAAAATCAATGAGAAATGGCAAAGAAAGACAACCCAATAGCAAAATTGGCAAGAGAACTAAACAGATACTTTAGAAGAGAAGATATCCAAATAGTCAATAAACATGTGAGCAGATGCACAACCTCATTATAATCGGGAAAATGAAAAACAAAACGAGAAGGAATTATTAGTGCACAGCCTCCACTAGGCTAAAATGTAGATGATTGACAATTTCAAGTTTTGGTAAGCAGGCAGATCAACAGGAACTCCTTTATGCTGTTCTTAGGAGTATGAATTGTTTCAGTTTTTTTGAAATACAATTTATTATCTACTACAGTTGAAAACGTTTAGTCTTCATGACCCTATTTCATTCCTACCTAACAGTAATGCATGCATACATGATCCAAAAGACATATACAAGAATCATAGCAGCATTCTGTCCATCAACTTTAGAATGAACAGATAAATCATGGTGTGCTCATAAATGGAATACCACCATAATGAAACGAACAGCTTACAACCATACTCAACAAAGTAATCTTAAAAATATAAAAAAGGGAAATTTAGCTATATTGTTTAAAGATCCACTATTAGATAACAGTCTATAAAGAAAATCAAAGAGATGACTCCCATAAAAGTAAGTATGACAGTTTATTTTGCAGAAGACAGAGAGTAGTTATTGGGTGGAGGCAACACTTCTGAAGTGTTAATATTCCACGTCTCATCTGAATACATGGTTACAAAAGATTACACTTTGCATTAATTAATTGAGCTAATTAATTTATGTTTGTATACCTTTCTACATATGTGTTATATTTCATGAAAATAATGATTTTTAAGGGAAGTAGCTGTGCAGGACAACTCAGAACAAATCATTCTTGAGAGAATGAAAGGATCTCTTTGCTTTCATCAATGACATTGAGTTTACATTCTGGGGCTCATTCTCTGGCAATAAGTCACAAATGCATCTGTCATTTGTTTAGATTGAAAAATCTCGGCCGGGCGCGGTAGCTCAAGCCTGTAATCCTAGCACTTTGGGAGGCCGAGACGGGCGGATCACGAGGTCAGGAGATCGAGACCATCCTGGCTCACATGGTGAAACCCCGTCTCTACTAAAAACATACAAAAAAAGTAGCCGGGCGAGGTGGCGGGTGCCTATAGTCCCAACTACTCGGGAGGCTGAGGCAGGAGAATGGCGTAAACCCAGGAGGCGGAGCTTGCAGTGAGCTTAGATCCGGCCACAGCACTCCAGCCTTGGTGACAGAGCAAGACTCCGTCTCAAAAAAAAAAAAAAAAAGAAAGAAAAATCTCTTTGCTGCTGTGTGATGAAATTCGATGTACAAATTATATTTAAGTTACCCTCCCTGACCTTTTAGTGCATGAGTCATCACCATACCACTAAGTATAATCCTGCCTGATAAACACTTCAATTTTCTTTATCATTATTGCTAAATTTCCACCAGTATCTGCCTAGGAAGGCAATACTTCTTAAACAGTCTGGCTATTGTTTTTGTAATGCCGTAAGACATGTTTTGAAGCTTCTTTTCAACAGTCTCTAATGACATAATAGTTGTTTTATTCACTCTCGTGCTCATGAAGCTCTCCTTGTACTCCCTTCTTAGACGTCATGCTATCCAGTGGCTCCAAATTTAATTGCTCTTTTTTTTCTTCATATTTAATCTCTCTGCTTGAGGCAATACTTTTTCATCTCTAGTTTTCAGAGCACAAATCAAATTTTGCGTCTCTTGTGCTTAAACTTAAATAGTTTCTCTGCAGAACAAGGAACAAACTTCTAAAGCTTGTGTTCTAGGGCCTCCAAAATCCAGCTTCAACCTTTCTCCCCAATCTCATTTGCCATGAAACTATACTCTCTCTCATAAATCCAACCTCCCTAGAAAGATAGATGCACACGCACACACAATCACACATGCACACACGCACTATTCTCCCATACACACTTCACATACTTTCCATAGATTTGTGTTCAAACTGTTCATTTTGTCTATATTTAACAAAAAAGACACCAAAAATGGAAATTAAGTGAAATATCATTTATAAAGCTCGATGCAAAAATAATAAATGTAATATTAGCCAATATAAAAAATAATACATTCTGATGCTGGCTAACATGGTGAAACCCCATCTCTACTAAAAATACAAAAAATTAGCCAGGTGTGGTGGCGGGCACCTGCAGTCCCAGCTACTACAGAGGCTAAGGCAGAAGAATGGCATGAACCTGGGAGGCGGAGCTTGCAGTGAGCCAAGATCGCACCACTGCACTCCAGCCCTGGCAAGTGCGAGACTCCATCTCAAATAAATAAATAAATAAATAATCATAATACATTCTGAAAAAGTTAGTTTAGTTTTTAGTTTTAATCCAAGTAAGTAGGGAACATTCATTGGAAAATGTATTCATATAATTCACAACTACAATAAAAGGGAACATTTCTTAACTTGGTAAAGGATATTTATCAACAATCTATAATGAACATCTCAATAAAGACAAAAATAAACCAAGGATGTCCACAATATGACCTATATTTAAATCTGTATTGACCATATTACTAATGGAATAAAACAAGAAAAAAGAATAAAGTTGGAAATGTAACCATCCAGTGGGTTCACCTTGCCCACTGCCTAGACAGAGCTGATTTCTCAAGACAAAGGAATTGCAAGAGAGAAAGAATAATTCACACAGAGCCGACTGTGCAGGAGACTGGAGTCTTATTAATCAAGTCAGTTTCCCCAAGCCCTCAGGGAGCAGAGTTTTTAAGGAGAACTTTGTGGGTGGGGGGAAGCCAGTGAACTGGGAGTGCTGATTGGTCAAGGATGAAATCACAGGGAGTTAAAGCTGTCTTCTTGCACTGAACCAGTTCCTGGATGGGGGGCTACAAGATCAGAGGAGTCAGTTTATCATTCTAGGTGGTGTCAGCTGATCCATCAAGTGCAGGGTAGGCAAAACATCTCAAGCACTAGTCTTAGGAGCAGGCCAGGGCAGGTCAGAATCCTGTACCCTTCAGCTGCATAACTCCTAACCCATAATTTCCAATCCTGTGGCTAATGTTAATCCTACAAAGGCAATCTAGTCCCCAGGCAAGAAGGTCTGTCCTGGGAAAGGGCTATTACTGTCTTTGCTTTAAATCACAAACTATAAACCAAGCTCCTCCCAAAGTGAGTTCAGCCTATGCACAGGAATGAACAAGGACAGCCTGGAGGTTAGAAGCAAGATGCAGTTGGTTGTGTTAGATCTCTTTCACTGTCTCAGTCATAATTTTGCAAAGGTGGATTCAGAAATGGGAGAAATAAAAAGACAAAGCTGTCATTATTCATAGATATTTTCTCTATCAAAGAGGAGAGTCAACTGAAAAATTAGAACTAGCAAAGCAGTAAGACTGCAGAATACAAAAATTGATATATAAATATCAATCACTTTCTATAAACCAATTTTAAAAGGTAATTTTAAAGAGTATATTAACAATAGCAACCAAAATCTTCAAAATATCTAAGGAAAACTGAAAGAAATGTGTAATACTTGCTAGTGGCCTATCAATTTTGTTGAAAATTGATAGACCACTAGCAAGACCAATAAAGAATAAAAGAAAGAAGAATCAAATAGATGCAATAAAAAATGACACAGGGTATATCACCACCAACCCCACAGAAATACAAACTACTATCAGAGAATACTATAAACACCTCTACACAAATAAACTAGTAAACCTAGAAGAAATGGATAATTTCCTGGACACTTACACTCTCCCAAGACTAAACCAGGAAGAAGTTACATCCCTCAATAGACCAACAGCAGGCTCTGAAATTAAGGCAATAATTAATAGCCTACCAACCAAAAGACGTCCAGGACCAGACGGATTCACAGCCAAATTCTACCAGAGGTACAAAGAGGAGCTGGCACCAATCCTTCTGAAACGATTCCAATCAATAGAAAAAGAGGGAATCCTCCCTTACTCATTTTATGAGGCCAACATCATCCTGACACCAAAGCCTGGCAGAGACACAACAAAAAAAGAGAATTTTAGACCAATATCCCTGATGAACATTGATGCAAAAATCCTCAAGAAAATACCAGCAAACTGAATCCAGCAGCACATCAAAAAGTTTATCCACCATGATCAATGGGCTTCATCCCTGGGATGCAAGGCTGGTTCAAACTGAATCCAGCAGCACATCAAAAAGTTTATCCACCATGATCAATGGGCTTCATCCCTGGGATGCAAGGCTGGTTCAACATACGCAAATCAATAAACATAATCCAGCATATAAACAGAACCAAAGACAAAAACCACATGATTATCTCAATAGATGCAGAAAAGGCCTTTGACAAAATTCAACAGCCCTTCATGCTAAAAATGCTCAATAAATTCAGTATTGATGGAACATATCTCAAAATAATAAGAGCTATTTATGACAAACCCACAGCCAATATCATACTGAATGGGCAAGAACTGGAAGCATTCCCTTTGAAAACTGGCACAAGAGAGGGATGCCCTCTCTCACCACTCCTATTCCACATAGTGTTGGAAGTTCTGGCTAGGGCAATCAGGCAAGAGAAAGAAATAAAGGGTATTCAGTTAGGAAAAGAAGAAGTCAAACTGTCCCTGTTTGCAGATGACATGATTGTATATTTAGAAAACCCCATCATCTCAGCCCAAAATCTCCTTAAGCTGATAAGCAACTTCAGCAAAGTCTCAGGATACAAAATAAATGTGCAAAAATCACAAGCATTCTTATACACCAGTAACAGACAAACAGAGAGCCAAATCATGAATGAACTCCCATTCACATTAGTTTCAAAGAGAATAAAATACCTAGGAATCCAACTTACAAGGGATGTAAAGGATCTCCTCAAGGAGAACTACAAACAACTGCTCAGTGAAATAAAAGAGGACACAAATAAATGGAAGAACATACCATGCTCCTGGATAGGAAGAATCAATATCGTGAAAATGGCCATACTGCCCAAGGTAATTTATAGATTCAATGCCATCCCCATTAAGCTACCAATGACTTTCTTCACCGAATTGGAAAAAACTGCTTTAAAGTTCATATGAAACCAAAAAAGAACCCGCATTGCCAAGACAATCCTAAGTCAAAAGAACAAAGCTGGAGGAATCATGCTACCTGACTTCAAACTATACTACAAGGCTACAGTAACCAAAACAGCATGGTACGAGTACCAAAACATAGATATAGACCAATGGAACAGAACAGATCCCTCAGAAATAATACCACACATCTACAGCTATCTGATCTTTAACAAACCTGAGAAAAACAAGAAATGGGGAAAGGATTCCCTATTTAATAAATGGTGCTGGGAAAATTGGCTAGCCATAAGTAGAAAGCTGAAACTGGATCCTTTCCTTACTCCTTATACGAAAATTAATTCAAGATGGATTAGAGACTTAAATGTTAGACCTAATACCATAAAAACCCTAGAAGAAAACCTACGTAATACCAGTCAGGACATAGGCATGGGCGAGGACTTCATGTCTGAAACACCAAAAGCAACGGCAACAAAAGCCAAAATTGACAAATGAGATCTAATTAAACTAAAGAGCTCCTGCACAGCAAAACAAACTGCCATCAGAGTGAACAGGCAACCTACAGAATGGGAGAAAATTTTTGCAATCTGCTCATCTAACAAAGGACTAATATCCACAACCTACAAAGAACTCAAACAAATTTACAAGAAAAAACAAAAAACCCCATCAATAAGTGGGCAAAGGATATGAACAGACATTTCTCAAAAGAAGACATTCATACAGCCAACAGACACATGAAAAAAAGCTCATCATCACTACCCCTATATGAGATAAGGCAGACTTTAAGTCAAAAACAAACACACAAAAAAACACAAATAAAGTCACTATGTAATGATAAAGGGATCAATGCAGCAAGAGGATACAACAATTGTAAATATATATTCACACAGCACTGGAGTACCCAGATTTATAAAGCAAACATTCCTAGATCTAAAAAGAAAGACTGTAATACAATAAAATGAAAGACTTCAACACCCCACTTTCAGCATTAGACAGACTATCTAGGCAGAAAATAAACAAACAAACAAACAAATCACTGGATTTAAAGTGAACATTAGACCAAATCAATCCAACAGACACTTATACTACATTTTATCCTTTTATTAGAAGAATACACATTCTTCTAATTAACACATGGAATATTCTCTAGGATAAGCCATATTTTGGACCAAAACATCCTGGCTAACAGAGTGAAACCCCATCTCTACTAAAAATACAAAAAAAAAAAAAAAAATTAGCCAGGCATGGTGGCGGGCGCCTGTAGTCCCAGCTACTTGAGAGGCTGAGGTAGGAGAATAGCATGAACCCAGGAGGCAGAGCTTGCAGTGAGCAGAGATCGCGCCACTGCACTCCAGCCTGGTGACAGAGCGAGACTCCATCTCAAAAAAAAAAAAAAATCTTAACTATTGTTAAACATTGAAATTATATCAAGGATCTTCTGAGATCAAAATGGAAGAAAACTAGAAATTAATGCCAAAATAAATTTTGGAAACTATACAAATAAATGGAAATTAAACATGTTCCTGAAAGACCATTGGGTCGATGAAGAAATTAAAATAGAAATCAACACATTTCTTGAAACAAATGAAAATGGGAACACAGCACACCACAAACCTTTGCGGTACAGCAAAATCAGTACTAAGATGAAAGTTTACATTTGTCAGTGTAGCAAACAAATCCCTACGTCGAAAAAAACCAGAAAAGTTTTTTGTTAGTTTTGTGTTGTGTTCAAAATGGCTGACTGGAGATGTTGAACACCAGTTCTCTTCAGGAAGAAGTATCAAAGCTACAGGGGAGTAATCATAACCTGAATAAAATATCAAAAGAAGAGTGCCAGAGTCCCTCAGGGAACTCATGGGAAGAAGCTAGGGCACAGGGAAGAAAAAAAAGGAAGAAAGTTTGGCACAAATCAAGCTCTGAAGGACTTAGAGTTCCATGAAAAGGGTAAGTGGAGATATTTTTGGCTCCCCTCCCCCTAAGGCAGACTGCTGGTTTCAGAACTGTTGGAGGGCTCCTCTGCTCTCCGGAGCCAAAGCACTGGTGTGAGTGGTGATTTGAGAACTTCTTTAATGGCATTGTACTGGCTGCTATCACAAAGCTCACTCAGGGCCACTCATCCTATCCACTCACCCAAGCTGAGGTGGTGGACACCATACTGGGTGTGCACCCATTGTGGGCCTTGTCCTGCCCAGGGAATCTCAGCCTTTCTGTCTCATCACCGGATCCCCTGCAAATATTCTCTAGTACCACTTGGACACCGGCAACCACAAAGGACCAGCAGGACACAGGGATTTCCAGTGGGCTGGCCAATGAGCAGTGCTGCTTTTAAGAGGAGGCAGGGTGCAACACACTAAGGAAGCACCTCTTGCGACAAATAAAATCAGAGAACGTGGCCGGACATGGTGGATCACGCCTGTAATCCCAGCACTTTGGGAGGCTGAGGTGGGTGGATCACCTGAGGTCAAGAGTTCAAGACCAGTCTGGCCAACATGGTGAAACCCTGTCTCTACTAAAAATACGAAAAATTAGCTGGTCATGGTGGCAGGCTTCTATAATCCCAGCTACTCAGGAGGTCGAGGTAGGAGAATTGCTTGAAACCAAGAGGCGGAGGTTGCAGTGAGCTGAGATTGCATCATTGCACTCCAGCTTGGGCAACAAGCGCGAAACTCCATCTCAAAAAAAAAAAAAAAAAAAAGAAAAAGAAAGAAAGAAAATCAGAGTACACAGTCTCCTGTGCTCTAGAGCTCTCCATTTGTGAGCTGAAGGCAACAGTGCCAGGAAGATGCAGGTACTGTGCTGGCTCTGTGGGGGAGGAGTGTGGTTTGACTCCCATGACTAGGTCAACTCAATGCTTGGGCATAGACCTCAGAGGAGGACATCTTCTCTCCCCACCACACCTACTGCTGTGGATACAGCTATGGATGCTCCTGCAGGTAAATGGTGCAGGAGTACCTGTAGACCCATGAGGCCTTGTCTTACACAAAAGGTGGGATCCCTCCCCTTTTTACAATGAGTGGCAGCATTCCTGCAGCAGAGAACAAGTGAGCCACAAAGCTGTCTATTTTGGGTTGAGGAAAGAGGTTCCCTCTAAATCCACTTCAGTGAAGAGCCATAGGACAGGAGTATTTTTATTCCTTTAAGCTACATTGTGACCTGGAAATAGGTAATAATGCCTATCTGAACTGAGAGTCAAGAGCTTCACAACAGGGATGTGATATTGGGAAGTGGATCAAATTCCTGCCTGCTTCGGACATGGAGTTAGTGCAGCCCTCTCCCCCTCTGCGGAAACCTTGGCATATTTCACCAGGAGTTCCCTCACCTCTTATCCCCCTTCCCCATCAGGGTCGGTGCTTGTGCTCTTCATTGGATATTCAAGGGTGAACCTGATGGTCCAGCTCTGCCTACCTTTGTCTCCCATTTTGCTCTCAGCATGGGACTCAGGGCCAAGCATTCCACAGACCAGCCCATCACTTGAGGCAACAGAGAGCTCCTCCCAGTAAACAAAGATCAAAGACACACCCATCTGCTTCTACAGCAGCCACCTCTTACCTGTAAGCCCCACCTTTTGGCCTGGAGGTTGAACTGCATAATGCAATACAAAAGCCACAGACAGAAGTGCTAAGCACTGGGGAATAAGATAAGCTTCCTGAAATCTCCACAATCTCAGTCCTGCTCCCAGCCCCACAGCAGGTGGTAAGACTACTCATATGCCAAGTACATTGCCACTATAACCAGCATTTAAGAAAGTCACTACACAAAGGCTATCTATAATCAAGGAACCCATACAGACCTTTGTCCTCTTGAAAGCACCCAGAGTCAAAGCCAATTGACCACACACAACATATATTACAGTTATATCCTCAAGGGTGGGGGGGGATGTCCCATCCAAACAGAAGTAAATTAAAAAATAAGAAGTGACAGCTTCTCCAGTCAGGAAGGCAAACAAACTAGAATGGTTTCATACTACTAATTCTAGCAGTACGAAAAAAAAAACCAGGATATTATGACAACTCAAAGGTTCACACTAGGTCCCTATCAATAGATCCTAACCAAAATGAAAATTCTCAAATGCCAGATAAAGAATTCAAAATATAGACATAAGGAAGCTTCATGGGATCCAAGAGAAAGTTAGAAGCCAACACAAATAAATAAGATAAATTATTCAGGGTATGAGTGAAAAACTTACCAAAGAGATATATATGTAAAACAAAGAACTTCTGGAAATAAAAATTCACTGAGGGAAATATAAAATATAGTTGAAATCTAACAATGGACCACAGAATACAGAAAAAACATTTCAGAGCTAGAAGACAGGTCTTTCTAATTAACCTAGTCAGACAAAAATAAATAAAAAAGAATTTTAAGAAACGAACAAAGCCTTCAAAAAATAAAGGGTTATATAAAGTGTCAAAAACGTATTGTGTTTGTAGCAATTGTAAATGAAAGTTCACTCATGATTCAGTTCTGCTTGTCTGTTATTGGTGTATAGGAATGCTTATAATTTTTAAACAGTGATTTTGTCTCTGTTTGCAGATGACATGACTGTATATTTAGAAAACCCCTTTGTCTCAGCCCAAAATATCCTTAAGCTGATAAGCAACTTCAGCAAAGTCTCAGGATACAAAATCAATGTGCAAATACTACAAGCATTCCTATACAAGGGATGTGAACAACCTCTTCAAGGAGAACTACAAAACACTGCTCAAGGAAATAAAAAAGGACATAAATAAATGGAAAAACATCCCATGCTCATGGATAAGAAGAATCAATATCATGAAAATGGCCATACTGCCCAAAGTAACTTATAGATTCAATGCTATCCCCTTCAAGCTACCACTGACTTTCTTCACAGAATTGGAAAAAAAAACTACTTTAAACGTCATATGGAATCAAAAAAGAGCCCACATAGCCAAGACAATCCTAAGCAAAAGAACAAAGCTGGAGACATCACACAACCTGACTTCAAACTATACCACAAGGCTGCAGTAACCAAAGCAGCATGGTAATGGTACCAAAACAGATATATAGACCAATGGAACAGAACAAAGGCCTCAGAAATAACACCACACATCTACAACCATCGGATCTTTGACAAACCTGACAAAAACAAGCAATGGGGAAAGGATTCCCTATTTAATAAATGGTGTTGGGAAACTGGGTAGCCATATGCAGAAAACTGAAACTGGACCCCTTCCTTACATCTTATACAAAAATTAACTCACGATGGATTAAAGACTTAAACGTAAGACCTAAAACCATAAAAATCCTAGAAGAAAACCTAGTCAATATCATTCAGGACATAGGCATGGGCAAAGACTTTATGCCAAAAGCAATGGTAACAAAAGCAAAAATTGAAAAAAGGGGATCTAGTTAAACTAAAGAGCTTCTGCACAGCAAAAGAAACTATCTTGAACAGGCAACCTACAGAATGAGAGAAAATGTTTGCAATCTATCAATCTGACAAAGGACTAATATCCAGAACCTGCAAAGAACTTAAACAAATTTACAAGCAAAAAACAACTCCATCAAAAAAAAAAAAAAAAAAAAAGTGGGCAAAGGATATGAACAGACACTTCTCAAAAGAAGACATTTATGTGGCCAACAAACGTATGAAGAAAAGCTCATCATCACTGGTTATTAGAGAAATGCAAATCAAAACTACAATGAGCTACCATCTCACGCCAGTTAGAATGGCAATCATTAAAAAGTCAGGAAACAACAGATGCTGGAGAGGATGTGGAGAAATAGGAACACATTTACACTGTTTGTGGGAGTGTAAATTAGTTCAACCATTGTGAAAAATACTGCGACAATTCCTCAAGGATATAGAACTAGAAATACCATTTGACCCAGCAATTCCATTACTGGGTGTATACCCAAAGGATTATAAATCATTCTACTATAAAGACACATGTACATGTATGTTTATTGTGGCACTATTCACAATAGCAAAGACTTGGAACCAACCCAAATGCCCATCAATGATAGGCTGGATAAAGAAAATGTGGCACATATATAACATGGAATACTATGCAGCCATAAAAATGATGAGTTAATGTCCTTTGCAGGGACATGGATGAAGCTGGAAACCATAATTCTCAGCAAACTCCATATGTTGTCACTCATAAGTGGGAGTTGAACAATGAGAACACATGGACACAGGAAGGGGAACATCACACACCAGGGCCTGTCAGGGGATTGGGGGCTAGGAGAGGGATAGCATTAGGAGAAATACCTAATGTAGGCGATGGGTTGATGGGTGCAGCAAACCACCATGGCACGTGCATATGTAACAAAACTGCAGATTCTGAACATGTACACCAGAACTTAAAGTAGAAAAACATTTTAATTTAATTTAATTTAAAAAAAGAAAAGAGACAGTAATACAATAAAGAAGGGACTTTAACACCACAGTGACAGCACTAAACAGATTATCAAGGCAGAAAAGTCAACAAAGAAACATTAGATGTAAATAGGACCCTAGATCAAATAGACCTAGTGGAGTGGGCATTTACAGAACATTCTATCCAATGACACAATATACATTCTTCTCATCTGTACATGAAACATTTTCCAAACTAGACAATATGGTCAGGCCATAAAAGTCTCAATGAATTTTTAAAAACCAGAATCATATTAAGTATATTCTAAAATCACAGTGAAGTACAGCTAAAAATAAATATCAGGCCGGGCATGGTGACTGACACCTATAGTCCTAGCACTTTGGGAGGCCAAGGCGAGTGGGTCACTTGAGGTCAGGAGTTCAAGACCAGCCAGGCCAACATGGTGAAACTCCATCTCTACTTAAAAAAAAATTTAAAAAAATAAAAAAAAAATTAAAAAATTAAAAAATTTAAAAAGCCTGGTGTGGTGATACATGCCTGTAATCCCAGCTACTCTGGAGACTGAGGCAGGAGAATTGCTTGAACCCAGGAGGTGGGAGTTGCAGTGAGATGAGATCACGCTACTGCACTCCAGCCTGGGTGACAAAGCGAGACACTGTCTCAAAAAATAGAAAAAAAAAATCAGTATCAACATGAACTCTTAAAACTATACAAATACATGGACATTAAACAACCTGCTTCCTGAATGATCTTTGGGTCAACAACAAAATTAAGATGGAAGTCAAACAATTTTTGAGGTGAATGAAAATGGAGAAACAACATATCAAAACCTCTGAGATACAGCAAAATCAGTGCTATGAGGGCAGTTTATAGCAATAAATACCTATATCACAAAGATACAATGATCATAAATTTACCTAATGCCATACCTCAAGGAACCAGAAAAACAAGAACAAACCAAATTTAAAGCTAGCTAGAAAAGAAATAACAAAGATCAGAGTATCACTAAAGGAAATAGCGGCAAAAAAATAATAAAATGGACCAAGGAAATAAAAGCTTGCTTCTTTGAAAAGATCAACAAAATTGATAGACCACTAGCTTGATCAACCAAAAGAAAGAAAAGATATTCAAACAGGCACAGTCAGAAGTGAAAAAGGAAAGATTACAACTGATACCATAGAAATCCAGATTATCCATGACTACCATGAACATCACTACAGCCACAAACTAGAAAAACTATATGAAATAGATATATTCCCAGAAACATACAACCTCAAAAGAGTAAATCAGAAAGAAATAGAAACCCTGAACAGACTAATAATGAGTAGTGAGTTTGAAACAGTAATAAAAAATCACCCAGTTAAAAACAAAACAAAAAAAAAAACACAGAAGCAGACAGATTCACAGCCAAATTCTACCATCCATATAAAAAATTAGTACCAATCCTCCTGAAACCATTTTAAAAATTTGAGGAAGAAGGGTTTCTCCCTATTCTACAAAGCCAGTATCACCCTGACACCAAAGTCTGACATGAACACACACATGCACGTGCACACACAAAGAAATGCCTGATGAACATAGATGCAAAAATCTTCAACAAAATACTAGCAAATCAAATCCAACAACACATCAAAAAGATAATACACCACAACCTAATGAATATTATACCAGAGATGCAAGGATGGATCAACATACACTAATCAATAAATGTGGTTCACCACATAAATAATTAAAAGCAAAAACAATTAAAAACAAAAACCATGTGATCATCACCTTAGATGCAGAGAAAATATTTGATAAAATTTATACTTTTGTGATAGAAATTCTCTACAGACTAGTTACAGAAGGAACATACTTGAAACTAATAAAAGCCATATATGACACACTCACAGCCAACATAATACTGAATGGGGAAAAGTTGAAAGCATTCCTCCTGAGAACTAGAATAAGACAAGAAGGCTAACTTTCACCACTTCTATTCAACAGAGTATTGGGAGTCCTAGCTAGAGTAATCAAGAAAGAGAAAGAAAGAAAAGGCATCCAAATTGGAAAAGAAAAAGTCAAATTATCTCTGTTTGCTAATGATATTATGTTAAACCTAGAATACCCTAAATAATTTTCTGAAAGATTCCTAGATGTGATAAATGATTTCAGGAAAGTGTCAGGATACAAAATTAATACACGAAAATAGTAGGGTTTCTATACAACAACGAAAATCAAGCTGAAAATCAAATCAAGTCTTCACATTTACAATAGCTATGAGAAATAAAATACCTAAGAATGCATCTAACCAAAGAGGTGAAAGATCTACAAGGGGAACTAAAAAACACTGTTGAAAGAAATCATAGATGACACAAACAAATGGGAAACTATCTTATGTGTATAGATTGGAAGAATCAATTTTTTTTTAAATGACCACACTGCCCAAAGCAATCTACAGACTCAATGCAATTCCTATCAAATTACAATCAAGCAACAAAATTTTTTTCACAGAATTTTTTTAAAGTCCTAAAATTAATATGGAAACAAAGAAAAGGAAAGACCAAATAGCCAAAGCAATCCTAAGCAAAAAGGATAAAGTTGGGAGCATCACATTACCCAACTTCAAACTATATCACAAATTAATAGCAACCAAAACAGAACAGTGCTGGTATAAAAACAAACATAGATCAATGGAACAGAATAGAGAACCCAGAAATGAAAGCACATTCCTAAAATCAACTGGTCTTTGACAAAGCGGACAAAAACATACACTGTGGATAATATCCCCTATTCAATGATTGGTACTGGGAAAAGTGTATACTCGTATGCAGAAGAATGAAACTGTACCCCATCTCTCACCAGATACAAAAATGAATTCAAGAGATATTAATGATTTAAGCGTAAGACGTAAAACTATTAAAATCCTAGAAGAAAATGGTTTATTATCTAGGAAAATCTCTTCTGGACATTGACCTAGAAAAAGAATTTATGACTAAGACCTAAAAGCAAATATAACAAAAACAAAAATAGACAATGAGACTTAATTAAACTAAAAAGCTTCTGTACATAAAAAGAAATAATCAACAGAATAAACAGCCCCCAGGATGGGATAAAATATTTGCAAACTATGCATCCAAGAAAGGACTAATATGTAGAATCTACAAAGAACTTAACCACCTAAACAAAACAACAACAACAAATAACCCCACCTCTAGGAACTATAAAAGCAAAAACAAACCAAATCCAAAATTACAGAAGAAAAGAAGTAATAATTTTCAGAGCAGAACTAAGCAAAATAAAAACTAAAGAAACAATCTAAAGAATCAACAAAAAAGTTAGTTCTTTAAAAAGATAAACAAATTGATGAACTGCTAGCTAAACTAATAAAAGAAAAAGAGATGACCCAAATAGACAAATCAGAAATGAAAAAAGATAAATTACAACTGATACCACAAAAATACAAAGGATCATAAGAGACCATTGTGAACAACTATATGCTAACAAACTAGAAAACCTAGAGGAAATCGATAAATTCCAGAAGCATACAACTTATCAAGATTGGATCAGGAAGAAATAGAAAATCTGAATAACCAACAAGTTTTGGGATTAAATTAGTAATAAAAAGTCTCTCAACAAAGAAAAGTCCAGGACCAGATGGATTTGCTGCTAAATTCTACCAAATGTACAAAGAAGAACTAATACTAATCTTCCTTAAATTATTCCAGGAAACATAAGAGGAAGGAATTCTCCTTAACTCGTTCAATGAGGCCAACATTATCCCGATGCCAAAACAAGACAAAGATATAACAAAAAAACAAAACTACAGGCCAACATCCCTGTTGAACATAGATGTAAAAATTCTCAACAAAATACCAGCAAATCTTCACATTTACAATAGCTACAAAATATAAAATACCTAAGAATGCATTTAACCAAACAGAGAGATGCTATCTACAAGGAGAACTAAAAAACACCACTGAGAGAAATCATCAATGACACAAACAAATGGGAAACTATCCTATGCTTATTGATTCGAAGAATCGATATTTTTAAAATGACCACACTGCCCACAGCAATCTACGGACTCAATGCAATTCCTATCAAATTACCAAAAAAAATGTTCACAGAATTAGAAAAAACAATTCTAAAATTAATATGGAAACAATAAAGGCCAAGTAGCCAAAGCAATCCTAAGCAAAAAGGACAAAGCTGGAAGCATCACCTTACTCAACTTCAAACTATACCACAAGGCAACAGAAACCAAAACAGCATTGTATGTTCTCACTCATATGTGTGTGCTAAGAAAATTAATCTCATGAGGGTAGTAAGTACTATGATGGTTACCAGAGACTCAGAAGGTATAATTTATGATCATAATATATTTATAATTTATATATAATATTTATATGTTTATAATTTATAATACATTTTTATTATTATATATAAAGAGAATATTTAGAATGTTTTCAACACAAATAATAAATACCTAAAGTGATTAATATCCCAATTACCTGATTCAATCATTATATCTTGTATGCATATATTAAAAAAGAACATGTACCCCTTAAGTATGTACAACTATTACTTGTCAATTAAAAAACAGACACTTCTCAAAAGAAGACATTCATGCAGCCAACATTCATATGAAAAAAACTCAACATCACTGATCATTAGAGAAATGCAAATCAAAACCACAATGAAATACCAACTCACATTAGTCACAATGGCTATTATAAAAAGTAAAAAAATAACAGAAGCTGGCAAGATTTTGGAGGAAAAGGAGCATCTATACCCTGTTAGTGGGGGTGTAAATTAGTTCAGTCATTGTGGAAAATAGTGTGACGATTCCTCAAAGAACCAAAAACAGAAATACCATTTGACCCAGCAATCCTATTACTGAGTATATACCCAAAGCAATATAAATCATCATATTATAAAGATGCATGGCCACATATGCTCATTGCAACACTATTCACAATAGCATACATATGGAATCAACATAAATGCCCATCAGTAACAGATTGGACAAAGAAAATTTGGTATACGCACCATGGAATATTACACAGCCATAACAAAGAATGAGATCATGCCTTTGCAGAAACATGGATGGAGCTGGAGGCCATTATCCTTAGCAAACTAATGCAGGAACAGAAAACCAAATACTACATGTTTTCACTTATAAGTGGGGGCTAAATGATGAGAACACATGGGCAAATACAGGGGAACAACACACACTGAGACCTACTTGAGGCTGGAGGGTGGGAGGAAGGAGAGAATCAGGAAAAATAACTAATGGGTACTAGGCTTAATACATGGGTAATGAAATAATCTGTTCAACAAACCCCCATGACATGTTTACCTATATAACAAACCTGCAATATATACCCCTGAACTTAAAAGTTAAAAAAAAAAAACCAGAAAAAATATATTTATAGTGAACCTGTAGGTACAGTTTTTAACCCCATGACAACCAGAAGAATTAGTAATTGTCAAGATCTTGAAACTATTTTTATAAAAGCTTAATTTAGTTTTAAATTAGAAATGCTTTTGTGAATAATACAAATGCAGCAACCATAGTTTAAGAAAGGATCTCAAAGATGAGAGAAGATTCTTTGCACACCAATCAGTCAAACATTTTTTAGCAGGCACAGTAACAGGCAATCTCTTTCCCTAAAATTATCTTTGAGAACTTGAGCTCTTTTAGGATGCTTCTTGTGATGGTTTATGATGACATCAAATACAACAATCCTTATGCAATATATTTCTGGAAAAATTCTACATTTTAATATTTTTTCTTATCTGATTTCTACATAAAAGTAGTTTTCCAAATATAAAAATATTGAGAAAGTTTCAGGAAAATTCTGCTCAAAAGATCTGATGAAAAGGCTTAGAGGTTTTTATAGTTGTTTGAACATAAATCATGTTTTTTACTGTGCCAAACCCTAATTACATCATTTAAATCATTAGAGGACAAAAATCCAAGCATTTCAACATTTTAGTTTCTTGGAAATTATAATTCTAGTCTCTAAAGCACTCTAATTTTGTAAGAAGGATAGTTAGAAAAAAAAAAGTATGAAATGTGTGTGTACTCTGGGCCTCTGTAGTTTTCAGCTAGCTTTGTCTTGTCTTTCTACCCTACAAAATTTTAAACATAGTTACGTTCTCTTCCAAAGTCAAAACGTTGTTAAGCAAGCTGGTAAATAATCTTACTAGGTTTATATTGAATTACCTTTAACAAATGAAGTATTTAAGCAGAGGTCTAGAAAAGAAATTGTTGAGAAGAAAAAGGAAAAATTACTCTACTCAACCAGTCTTTATTGAGTGTATTCTATGAGCCCAGAACTATATTTCAAACTCTGAGGTTTGGCTTTATACTTTTTGTTTTCAAAGACCTGACAATCTCATTGATGAGACAGTCACACCAATTTAATAAATATTTACTAAATGCTGTATCTCTGGCTTGTTGCTAGTTGTAACAATGGGGATAAGACCACAAAGTCTGTATTGATATGGAACTTAAGTTTTATCGGAGAGCCATACCAAATAAACAAGTAAGCAAAAAATAAAATAATAGCAAGATCATTGTCTTAGTTTGTTCAGGCTACTATAACCAAGTACCATAAACTAGGTGGCTTATAAGCAACAAAAATTTATTTCTCACAGTTCTGGAGGCTGAGATGTCCAAGATCAAGGTGCCAGGAGATTTGCTATCCAATGAGGGCTCCTTTCCTTGTTCATGGATGATGCCTTCTCACAGTGTCCTCACGTGATGGAAGAGTCTAGGGTCACTCTGGACCTCTTTTATAAGAGCAGTAATCGATTCATGAGGGCTCTGCCCTTATGACCTAAACTCCTCCCAAAGACCTCATCTCCTAATAATGTCACCTGAGGATTAAGATCTCAACATGAATTTTGAGGGTCTATAAACATTCAGTTCATTGCAAGCATCTACTTCATATTTTTCAAGAGGTAATCTATGGAAAACTTCCAGTGCAAGTCTTAGCAGATAATAAACACTTGGAAAACATTGGCTTCTTTTTTTCTTTTAAAATTTTTCTTCTTAAAATTATGTAGTGTGTAAATCCCTTCAAGGCATGCAAAACTGCAACAGGCATACTTGAAAGTTTACAGAGTTTTCCACATCAAGCAAAGAGAACTGTGCATTTGTGCTTGTACTCAGAGCTTTCCTGAAAGCATCCTTTGAGTGCCCTCATCAGCTTTGTTCTAGTATCCTCAAACAGCCTCAGCACCCTCCATAATGCTGTACAAGCAATAGATATGTAATAAATGTTTGTCTGATAGAATCAAACAACAGTTACTTGAAAACAAGGTCCAGTATGAGTTAGTTTCAGTGGTGTGAAAACATCAATAACAACATTAATGGGTTAAAGAATATAGAAGAGGTTAGAGAACAGGCTTGTTTGCTGATGATGAAAGATTGATGATATGAGAGTGATGAAAGATAAAGCAAAGAAGTGGGCAAGCAATTCCAGGAAATGTACAATTGTCCAACGTTTCAATTTACCAGCTTCACCCAACTACTTCTAGTTTAACCTTATCCATGGTTCTGGAATGCAATATTCCTATGAGCCAGAGTATTAGGGTTCCCCAGAAAGACAAAACAATAGGATATATACATACGTATGTGTGTGTGTGTATATATCCATGTATGTTTATATAGATACATGAGAGGACATTTATTATGGGAATCAGATCACACAATATGGAGGCTGAGATGTCCCTCAAAAGACCGAATGGTTATCATATTCCTATGATAGCTCCATTTTTCATGATAATCCTTTATTTTGATATAACAAAATATGACTGGCTCCTGTTCCTTACAACCCAAGAATACTGACTCCTAACCAAAAAATAATTCAGCAGTAAATTGTTTATTAAAGATTCTTAGTACAGCATCACCCAATAAAGCCATAAAGTAAGTCACATACATAATTTAAAAATTTTAGAGGCATATTTTTAAAAGTAAGATGAAACTGTTGAAATTAATTTAAGAATATATTTATTAGGCCAATACATTCAAAATATGATCACTTCAAGTAATCAATATAAAAAATATTAATGAGATATTGTACAGTGTTCTTTTTCTGCTAAGTCTTTGAAATCCCATTTTTATTTACACTTACAGCATATCTTAATTTGGATATACCATATCTAAAATATTCAATAGCCACATACGGACGTAGCTGCCATATTAGGCAGGCTAGTTCCAAAAGCTCAAACAGGGGAAAGACCAATGTGCATATAATAAAATGGAGACCAGATAGGTTAGGCTTTGGCTGTCCTTGAGAAGGCAGCATAAGAAGATGCAGAAAAATAATCTATTAGGGAGAGTGGAGAAATGGAGAATAGTATTAGAATAAACTAATGAGAAGCATGAAGCACTCCACCAACTTAATCCAAACCTTTAGCCATTATCCCAGAGAACATTGCTAGATCATCTCCAGAGTAGGTATACATCTTTCACTGAAATAGATTTCAACTTCAAAAAGTGGAAAGAACATTCTATTAGGTTAGTGCAAATGTTAATTGCAAAAACCGCAATTATGTTTGCACCAACCTAATATTTATCACTGTGAATTTAGAACCTCTCAAAACCTGTTATTTGCTCTTTTTGTGAAACTTTTGTGTTCTTTCCAAGTTAGGGGCCAATGATAATCTCTTTCATTGACTTAACCCAAGAACCCCAGGAAAAATAGAGTTGTTCCCAACGTCGTCATTTTTCTGAAAAAAGTAGCTATATTTCAGTCTCAAAATGAGAAGTGTCTCTAATTAATACACTTCCCCTCACCTGACTGTTTTGTGTGAATCCTCAGAATGTTTCTGAGGATCTGAATTTATTTATTGGAAACTGGTGAGTTTAATGAGCTAGCATTTATAAGGCCTTCTTTTCTCCCCCTTAGATTTCCAGGAAATATAGGGTCTGCATGATGGAGCAGAGGTATGTAAAAAAAAAAAAAAAAAAGAGCAGCATCTTGGGAAGCTTTGCTGCTGTTTGTACCTGGTCAACAGCTCAGTGATCAGGTGGTGTCAGGCCTCCACCCTCTAGGGAGCACATCACGGGCAGGAAAAGGAACATGACTTGTTTTTATCCTCCCAACACCATATTTAGCATCTTCACTTATTAAGTAATCAATACAAGTGGAGGGAGTGAATGAATGAATGAATGAATGAATGAATGAATGAATGCAGCTCTTCCCCCAGAAGAATACAAGCTGCAACCTGGTATCTGAGTTTGCTATGGTCCTTTCCTCTGTGATACTAAGTCTCAAGGAGAGTAATGGGACAGAAGTACACATCTGCAAGTCACTATTCGTATCAAACCTATTATCTCCAAGGGTCATTGAGAAATTTCACAAAGTCACACAGCTCCTTGACTTCCTTCCCAGATAAGCATGGATAGGCATATAACCCTGGCACTCGGCATCTCTTCTGCCTGCTTAATTGGCTTGAGCATCCACATACACATGAAAATATGGGCACACTCTTGCCCTCTCCTCATTTCTTCAGTAATTTAAAATCAATCATTTGGCTTGATCCTCCAAGATTTAGCAGCTGAGGAATCTTTGAATCAGTTATTTAATGCAGCTTAGCATTCTGCTCAAATCATCATACTCTCTTAGCAACAGTATCTGCCCAAATCATCATACTCTCTTAGCAACTGTATAATGCACTCTTATCTGTATTCACCATGCTATCCAATAGATCACAAAGAAAAAAGCTACTTATTCCTTCTGAGACTTTGTATCCTTTGATTACATATCCCTCTTACCCTACACCCCCAGCCTCTGTAACCATAATTCTACTCTTTGATTGCTTTAGATTCCACATATAATGAGAAGATGCAGTATTTTTCTTTCTATGTCTGGCTTACTTTATTTAGCATAATGTTCTCCAGTTCCATCCATTTTTGTCACAAATGACAGAATTTCCTTCTTTTTAAGGTTAAATAGTATTCCATTGTGTATATACACCACATTTTCTTTATCCATTAATCTGTTGATGGATACTTAGGTTGATTCCATATTTGGCTATTGTGAATACTGCTACAAAGAACACAGGAGTATAGATATCTCTTTGACAAACTTACTTCAATTTTTTGGGTAAATACCCTGAAGTGTAATTGCTGGATCATATACTAATTCTATTCTACTTGATCAAGTGTGCTATTGAAGCTTTCTATTGAATTTTTCATTTCAGTCATTGTGTTTTACCTATAGAGGTTCTATTTGTTTTTTTATTATTGCTTCTTCTTTGTCAAACTTCTTGCTTTATTCATGCTTTCTTTTACAAGTTATATTTAATATTTGAACTATATATTCTTGTAGCCCACTGAACTTCTTTAAAAGGATTATTCTGAATTTTTGTCAGTTATTTCGTAGATCTACACTTAAGATCCATTATTATAACTTTATTAGTCTCTTTTGGAGGTGGTATGAGTCCCTGATTCTTCATAAGTCTTGTATCTTTTCACTGTTGTCTGCGCATTTGAGGAGACAGCCATCTCTTCCAGCCTTTACAGGTGTTCTCTGGCATGGACAGACCTTCAGTATCTGTTCTAGCCTATAATTCTGGAAGGGCCAGCTGGTGACAACCCTGGGCAGGCAGAACTTGTTGTGGATTCTCTAGTTGGCTGGACCACTGCCTTTCCTCTGATGTTGGTGGTGCTGCTGACTGTGCTTCACTGTCTGGTGAGATCACTGGCTGAGCTCTGTTATCAGGCAGAACTGCTAGCTAGATACTGTGATGGCTTCTAGTCAAGCTAGCCACAGAATATATTCCCTGGCCAGGTGATTCTTCTATATAGGATCTACAGTTGAGTAGGGCTATAAGCTAGGTTCTGAAGTTAGGCAGAATAACTGCTTGGCACAAGCAAGAGCAGAGGCTGTGTTCCTTAGAAATCCATATTTGAGAATTGCTTCCCTGTCTGGGTGGAACCATGGGGTGGGCTTTCGGCTGAGTCAAGCTGCTGTTTGACCCTCCCAGGTTGAGCAGGTCTAGTGACCACACTTCTCCAAAATGTGAAGAGGTAAGCATCCCCCTTCCTGGTTAGGTCATTGTTTGGCTTTTTTGGCTGAGCCAAGTCACTTATTAGACTATTGGGTGAAGAAAGTTTAATCTTTCTGCTTCTCTTAAATGGGTAGGGAAGGCATTTCCCTGCCTGAGAAGAGTAGTTGAGGTGGGCTTTGGGGCTAAGCATCAAAGTTGACCATCCAGTTGATGGGAAGTCCAACTCCAGCCAGATTAAACTTCCCAACACACTTCTGAAAGTGACCTTCTCATCTTTGTAAATGAGCTATGCAGTGGGCTTCTGTCTCCAAGTGAGCACCACAGCTGGCAGGAACACAAAGGTACCACCAAGATCCACACACCAGTCACCATGAACTTTGCCTCTTTTCTTTGTTTCTGCCTCACCTCCCATGGTCTAGCCATGCCATTACTTGCAGTATTCCCCGTGAGGTGAGACTGGTATGGGCTTCCTAGGAAGCATCTTGGAATGCTAGGAAAGCTAGGATGACATCCTCCCGTTCTCCTCTCCCCTGTAGAAACCAGGAGCCCAGGTTGATCCTCTTTGTCTGCATTTTTCTGACTTGGAGGAGGAGAATGAGTGGCACAGTCAAAGTGAGACTATTGTTTTTATCCTTCTAAATTTGTTTTCATTCAGTTCTGTGGACCACACAGCTGTCTCGAGCTTGTTTACAAGTTTTGCGGTTTTCAAAAAGATGTTGTGGTCTGTGGGTAGTTGCTAACTGAACTTTCTGTGGAAGGCAGTGTAGCCTGGGACTTCCTATTCTGCCATTTTGCTTATGTCACTCCTGTCTTGTCTATTATTATGTCATTGTAGTGCTCCCCGGTAATCCAATCCCAGTTATACTCTTAAAAATGCAGTAAGAGAGACTAAGAAAACCATGGACTTAGAGAGCCTATTCATTTATAGGTGGCAGCTTTAGGCACATTTAAGAAAGTGGAATGCAGAATATAAAATATTGTGCTTAATTGTCAACACTGTTTCTGTTCCTATGAAACAAGTTGAACCAGTCCTGTTATTCTCCATGTCTTAAAGCTTAGGTGATTTGCCCCATTCCTTGCATGAGTTCAAAACAATTTGTAATAGATTGTTATAAATTGCTCAGTATAAAACTTAGTATACTAAGCTTCTATAAAAACTGAAAAATACAGAAGATGTTATCTGACGCACCTGAGTACATTGTTTTTGATTTTAGGATAGAACTGTTACTTGTTTTTCGGCTTTTGCCTTCTGAAACAGGCAGACTTCATGTTTTATGGACTCTGTTCCCAGCATTACTTGCCATTCCTGGTGTGGTAGTAATTTGGGTCCTTTCTAGCACCATCACTGAAATGAAATCTGCTGCCCTGTTTTGTTTCTTCTTTTGTACTGACTAGATGCATATTGACCACTACTTATTAACTCTTTGATCTTTTTTATTTTTGAACATATGGTCAGGACCTTGCCAGTGCCCAGAATGACAGGATGAAATTCTAGTAGGCTCAGGCCCCTGTGATAAAACTACTTTGCTCTGGGAAAAAGTAAGTGTTGGGCAGAGCAAAAGCTGGTGCATATTAAACACTCCCACGACTGGGAGAGAATGTGCTTTCCTGAGCATCTGTGAGCATAGGACTGCTGCCTTTCCATAAATGTAAGGGACCATCCATGAAAGTCTTATTCTACAACGGACTTGGAAGATCCGAATGTTGCCAAATACAGTAGAATTCAAAAGATGCACTGACTTAAGGGAATCTATTTCACAAGCAAAAATGGGTTTAATTGAACCTGCTCTCTTCTTATTTTCCATTTTACATGCCCCTTGCTTCTTCTAAAACAATATCTGCATGGAACTTTATTCCAAAAGAAATTAAATTATCTATACCCCCTGCTTATATTTCAACAAGCCTAGTTTCTCTTAATGGCATTTAATGAGCATAATACGTACTTTTGAAAAAAAAAATCAAGCACTTTTATTGAGCAAGAATATTGTTTGTTGAGCTTTTAATACAACTTTACTCAAAACTCTGTAGTGCTAATTTAACAAACCTCCGGCACTTTGTTTTCCAGGCTTAGAATAAGGCTTCGAATGTCCAATGCACCTCTGAAAACAGTTCTAACTTCTGGAAAACAATAGCGGTTTCTGTGGTCATTGATGAAAGGTAATAGGATAGTTATGGTGATTATAGCATAGCCATAGAGACTGAATCTGAGTCTGAATCTGCCACTGGCTGACTTTAGGTAAGTCACTTCTACTTCTCTGAACATCATTTCATCTGTTAAAAAAAAAAAAAAAAAAAAAAAGGTAGACCTATGTCAAATAAATTGTGTGAGAATTAAGTGTGTAGAAATCTATGTTCAATTACATAAAGAAATTTAGGCCAGGCACGGTGGCTCACACCTGTTATCCCAGCACTTTGGGAGGCCAAGGCAACTGGATCACCTTGAGGTCAGGAGTTCAAGACCAGCCTGGCCAACATGGTGAAACCCCATCTCTACTAAAAAGAAAATACAAAACATTAGCCAGGCGTGGTGGCAGTTGCCTGTGATCCCAGCTACTCAGAAGGCTGAGGCAGGAGAATTGCTTGAACCCAGGAGGCGGAGGTTGCAGTGAGCCAAGTTGACACCATTGCACTCCAGCCTGGGCAATAAGAGTGCGAAATTCCATCTCAAAAAAAGGAAGGAAAGGAAGAAATTCAAATATTGAATCTCATTTAATCTAATAGAAAAAATGGGAGCAGTGGCATTTTGCAAATTCTTATTTCTCACTTGGACCGGAGTAACTCTATAAATTATCCTTCCTTGGCTCTACCAAAAGATTTTTGGTTTCAAAATTTAAAGATAATGTTTTCTTCCTTTTACACAAGCATGAAAGTAGTGAACTTTGACCTGTAGCATAATTCTACAACCTAAGCCTGGATTTACTTTTGCTTGCCTTTGTGGTACAAACAGCCCAGCAGGCTGTGTGCCCACACTGTATAAAGCAGTATCATGCACTGCCTCACCCTCATGGTCCTCCATCTCCTCCTCCTCCCTCATCACTGCCACCACAGCTATCACCAGCTGCTGCTACCACCATCGCTGCTGTCACCACTGCCACTACCACCACTACTGCCACTACCTCTGCTACCACCACCACATCTAAAATTCTTCCTGATCCTAATGTCTTTATCACTCCTTTCCCTATGCCCTTGCCCTCCATCTCCTCTTGTCTAGATCCACCGTAGAAAGTGAAAAATGAACCTTCCATCCAAAGCTTTTCTCTTTTCATACTTTGTTTCTGGCCACCATAGTCCACATCACCACTCCCCAACCCAGGTTGATATTTATATTTTCTCCAGCAATTGACACTTATATCTTCATCCTTTTGAAAGATAAGGGATAGCCACAGTTCTAAATGTCTTGATCTTTTATTTAACGCCTGATAAGAACATCTGTATTCAGAAATGTGACTATTGCTCAAACAGTACCTGAGGTTATAATTATAAAGAGATTGTTAACCAGACTTTTTATTTACTTATTATTTGGAGAAATCAAATGGGGTGATATTGAATATAGAATTGAAGGGTTGGTGACTCTTAAAATTTTGCTTGGAGCCTAAATTTCAACTTTTTTTTTTTTTTTTTTTTTTTTTTGCCATACCAGGCAAAGCACATAGCTCTGTATTTTAGCTTCTCTGTTCATACACGGAAATTGATTACTATGTTTATCTATTGTGTGAGAATTAATGTGCTGACATTTTCAGTACATTAAATTAAATTCCTGAATTAAAGATGGTATTACTTTAGCAGCTTCTACACATAGGCAAATCCTGTTTATATGGGTCCAATACTTCATTCTTCCCAGTGCTCAGGTCACAACAAAAGGGACCTGCACTTGTATGGAAGACACTTTTTCCCAAAGGAGAACCTATCTCAACCCTGTTGAAATTCCATTTTGGCATTTAGAAAAACCCAGAGATGAGTTATTTTGATATTACCAAAGCAAAAACAAAAGAAGTTACATGGAATTTACCCAAAAGAGCTTGTAATATTTAGAAAACTATTCGAGGAGATTAATATCACAGTCCCATCAATTCACCAAATCATGTATGTATTGTATTGCTGCATTTTATAGCAAAGATGAAAGCTGATGCAATTGGCTC
Source organism: Chlorocebus sabaeus (assembly GCF_047675955.1). Lineage (NCBI taxonomy): Eukaryota > Metazoa > Chordata > Mammalia > Primates > Cercopithecidae > Chlorocebus > Chlorocebus sabaeus. The sequence continues at coordinate 59,006,368 of NC_132910.1, forward strand.
TTTTTCCTGCCAGGGATAGCTTTCCATACCCTGAGTGTCTGCCGTCAATTAAGTCAATTTACCTCTACTTCTCACTAAACAATTGTCAATGAGAAGAATGACAAGAGGTAGGCTAGGGGCATCTTCGGCATTCCAGAGAAAACCCGCACGAGTGTCCGTCCATCTGTCCGTCTTTCTCTCTCTCTCTTTCTCTCTTCCTGAGTCTCAAGAGATTTCAGCCTGTAAGGACTGAACTGTATTATAAGTCTCTCTCTGACCTGGATACATGAGTGTTTTTGTTATATTCACCTGCACTGTAAGACATTAATAAATGTCAGTTGCTAAGAGGATAAGAAAGGAAAAGATTCCCAAAACAGATTTTAAGGACATTTCTGGTTTCTTAAATCAGTGTAATAGAATGGCATATTTAGCAGATGGAGAGAATGTTTTCCCTCATATTGACCTTTCACCGGTCTTCAATTTTACCACATCAGTGAAGCAGCTTGTTCTATATCCAAAGCTTCCCTCTTTTTAGGTAATTCTTCCAGGAAAGAAGTCTAGTGTCCTTATTTGAGTATATTTATGTCAAATAAATATTTCATACTTTTGTAACATATATGTTAGAGGAAAGAAAAAAAAAAAAAAGTGAAGCTATCAGAACAGAATGGGGTGACCCTCCATGTCCCCCTTATTGGTATGCTTTTGATTTCAAGGCAATTCTGAAGATTTTAGGCTTTGATACTCTCTCCCCAAGAGGAATAGAGCAGTGGCTTTAGTCACTATGTCTTTCCTAGACATTATTCCTAGACATTGCCTGGAAAAGTCCTAGTTACCAAATAAGGTTATTCCATTTTAGAGACTGGAAGTGTTATTAAACTTTCTGAGTTAGTTTGTTCTATCAAAAGTGAGGCAAAAGTTTATTTATATTCTTGTAGAATACCATATTTAGATTAAAGGAGTAGATATACATTCTCCCTTCAAAAATCAATCTTTGTTCAAGAAAGGCTTTACCATTACAGACTCTTTCAGTCAAACATTTTAGGAATCAGGTGAATTGAATATTTTGCCAAAGGCAGTAAACCCTCAGAATAAAGCTCAAATGAGGCAAATGTTCCTCATTCTTGGTTCTTCCAAATCACTTCAGTGGAGCAAGTTTGGTCTAGAATTGGGTCTGAGAGAGGCAGGCAGGAAGAGATGCACCACTTCAGCCACTTAGCAAAACTGCTTCCCTAAAATCAGGTATTTTTCTCTGATTCTAAACCTTAATGATTTTTAATTTATTTGAGGATTAAAAAAACCCTTTTCAAAAGAAATTTATGAGGACTCCCGTATAGAAAACAGATGAAAGCAATACTTTTGAAAATATATTTTATTTTTTAATTTTATAAGACTTACTGTTAGTTGATCAGTAAAATTACACTGATTAATGTGTCAGTGGCTTTCATTATGCTCAATTTTGGTACTTAACATGTTGTATGTGCATTCTGATTTTTTAATAATTTTGTTAAAATTCACTTTTGTAATGATGTTCAAGTCAAATTTTTATGAAACCACTAAAGCCCTTTGTAAAGTTTTTGGCTAGTTTTTGGGTGAAATACATGACAAAGAGATTCAAAGATCAAAGAAAATGATGTGTTCTTACCTTCTGACTACCAGAAATTACAAATGTTTCCTATATAAAAAAATTTTCCCCAACATCTTATTAGCAAATAAAAATGAGTAAAATTTTCTCATTATAAAAGGATTTCTCACATTACAAAAGAATCAGAAAACACCTTTATATGACATTTTTAAGTGGGCTTATAAATCATTAAACATTCATCAGAGGGGTTACATGTCAACCAGAAATCAAAGCAAATCTAAAGTTATAAGACAAAAGTAGCAGGTGGAACCATCTAAATGTAATTGTTACATGCATTTTATAAAAGGAGGTACAGGTTTAACTGCATAAGTGAGGTTTTTTTTGGCTGGTTTATATTTAAGTATGCAAGTGAGGACACCAATGGAAGAAAGAAGACTTCAAATGTCTTTAACCCACTGTGGAGATGTACTAGTGAAATGCATCAAGCTTATGTCCGAAAAGGAAATCAGAGTGTATTAGTCTGTTCTCACGCTGCTATAAAAAACTGCTTGAGACTGGGTAATTTATAAAGGAAAGAGGTTTAATTGACTCAAAGTTCAGCATGGCTGGGGAGGTTTCAGGAAACTTACAATCATGGTGGAAGAGGAAGTAAACACGTTCTTCACATGGTGGCAGCAAGGAGAAATGCTGAGCAAAAGGGAGAAAAGTCCCTTCTAAAACCATCAGATTTCAGGAGAACTCACTATCATGAGAACAGCAGCATAGAATTAACTGCCCTATGATTCAATTACCTCCTTCCAGGTCCTTCACAGAACACATAGAGATTATGGGAACTACAAGATGAGATTTGGGTGGGGACAGAGCCAGACCATATTACAGGGCATCACCTAGAGCTCAGTACTTGTTAGGTATCAAAGTGCTGCTCGCAATTTCCTTTGCAGTCTGACCCTCAGGAAAAGAGGTCATTGTGAGTAATGCAAGCAAAGTGGGCCTGGTTCACAGGTCTGGTCAACACCTGTATATCTGCTTTCACGCACTTCTTTAGATCTCCAATGTGAATCCAGGTCTGTGCAGTGTTTGAGAGAGTCAAAGCAATCCTTCTATGGACTTTGACCTTTTCTGGGTCTCACTCAAATTCCATTCTTGTTCACCTGAAGAAATCACAGGCTATATCAAATTGAAAGCCAAATGCTTGGTTTATGCCCACATGTTTGCTTTTGATGATGAATATCTTTTAAGCCACAAGTTCCTATTAAATACTTTGATGTGGTTCACAAATGAAATATAATCCAAAAACATAAAAGTTAAATCTCCACAACTGAATCACATATTTTAAATGTAGTGGATTTCTCTCTCTCTCTCTCTCTCTCTCTCTCTCTCACACACACACACACACACACACATGCTTGCCTTCAGAGATAATATAATTATTTTGGTTTTCTCTGTTTTTTGTTTTGTTTTGTTTTTTGGTTTTTGTTTTTTTGTGTGTGTTTTTGAGACAGAGTTTCGCTCTTGTTGCCAAGGCTGGAGTGCAATGGTGCGATCTCAGCTCACTGCAACCTCTGCCCCCCCAGGTTCAAGCGATTCTCCTGCCTCAGCTAGGATTACAGGTGCCAGCCACCACACCTGGCTAATTTTGTATTTTTAATAGAGTCGGGGTTTCACCATGTTGGTCAAGCTGGTCTCGAACTCCTGACCTTAGGTGATCTGCCCATCTTGGCCTCCCAAAGTCCTGGAATTACAGGCATGAGTCACTGCTCCTGGCCCAGTTTTTTCTTTTTACTTTTTCAAAGAAAGTCTTCTGCAAGATGGGTGGTTGTGAGATCTTGCCCACATAAATTCCCAAAGAACAAAAAGAAACAAGTTTCAGGACTATCTTATTTTTGATTTTGTAGTTTCTGCCCTCCTTAAAGGGAGAAACGGATGAGAAACGAGGCCTAGTCATCGTGAGGATACAGAGCTCAACCGTTACTACAATCACTCAAGAAGCAGGAATTAATGAGGTTGAGTCTGAGGTCTAGGATTCGACCCCCAAACTTTCAACTGGGAAACTGGAGAGAGTCGGGCTCACCAAAGGCTCCTGTGATGTAGGAGGAAGTTCCATGTTCAGGACATGCTGCCCTCACCCTCCTAAGTGCCAGCTGCTCCATCATCACACTGCCCCCTAATCCTTGATACTTAATGACTCAATATTAGAGGTAGGTAGAAAATATTTTAAGGCCACAGTATGAAGCCTTGTTTATGTGGTTTTCCATGTTTCCTCTCACTTCTCCCATACCTGAGGGCAATCTCTTATATTTTCATTCATCTCACCTTATGAAATAATTCACCTTGCAGTAATTGCAGCACAAAAGTAGCTTTTTCCATTTGCTCCCAACCAAATCTGGTTATTTTTTGGCCTTAAAGGCACTCAGGGAAAATCTCTTTCCTTATAAATCTCTTTTCTCCATGTTTTAGTTAGAATCTTCACTCACAGGTATGACAACCCTTTGCTATGATTATTTTTTGAAGTAATCCCAAAATGTACAAATGTTATACCAAATGGAAAGGCACACAATAAGAACTACCATCATAAATATTTTATTCTAAATTGTTTTTTATGAAATATGAATATGGAATGCTCAAAAAATGGCTCTTGGATAAAATAAAAATACAACGTACTTTTTTTCACTAGTTACTTATGAGGCACATTAAAACTTTAAAGATTCTGAGGAGTCCTACAGTAAAGAAACCTTCTTAATTTCATATAAGACATTGTTTCCCAAATTTGTTTGAACAAAGAAACCACAGAATATAGTTAGAAAAATGATGATCTAAAACAATCTAATGAAGAGAGTTTGTAAAACTTTGTTATTGAAATTTCTTGAAAGGTTATTCCCTAATCTTTTGCAACCATATTTTTATAACATTGTCCTAGTTCTTCTGTGTTTGAGGGAAGCAATATGGCCCTAGCAATTAAGACAAAGTGAAGGACAGGAAGCCTAGAATTCTACTCCAGATTCTGCTGCCCATTTGTTCCATTTATCTCTGGCTTTGTTTTTCCATCTTTTTTTGCAGTTATCTGTAACTAGTAGAATTATTTTCTACTGTAGTTGCTAAACATTTATGCAATATGAAAATATGAGTGTTCCATATATAAAGGACAAATCAAAACAAAGAAGATCATGGTCAGGATTGCCTAATTCATTCTTCTTCATTCATAAGGATAGATTAGGAAAAAACAATTTCCAATACATAATCTATACATTCAGAAAGCAAGCACTTCTGATATTAACACTGTTCCTGTCTCAGATGTAAAAGAGTATGGTATAGGTTCTACAAGGATACATTTAATCACACATATACGCCCCACCCCTGAGCGCGTGTGTGTAAGGAAGCGAGTTAAAATGAAACAATTCTGTTTTGAGAGCTGTAACATCATCTAAATTAATTATGTAAGATAATCAGCATACCAGAAAAATTACAGATAGAGCATTACACATATTAATATGTGTAAAATATCTACTTCACAAAAGATTTACTTTACAAACATTATTTAGCTCCAGAAGCTATCAAGGTTTAACTTTGTATTGTTATGCCAGAACAAAAGATCATATCTAGGACTTATGCATCCAAATCACCTTTGTCCCTGTACTTGGCCTCAGGCAATTGGTAAAAACAGATTGGGTCAATGAAACTTTTGAATCAAAACTATAGAGAAAAGTGGTCAACAGTTTTGAAACTTCTAGTGAAAACAATTTACACCTACAAAATTGCTTTAAAATAATCTAAAATTGGGCAGAGCAAGATGGCCGAATAGGAACAGCTCCAGTCTCCAACTCCCAGCGCGAGCGACACAGAAGACCGGTGATTTCTGCATTTTCAACTGAGGTACTGGGTTCATCTCACTGGGGAGTGCCAGACGATCGGTGCTGGTCAGCTGCTGCAGCCCGACCAGCGAGAGCTGAAGCAGGGCGAGGCATTGCCTCACCTGGAAAGCGCAAGGGGGAAGGGAATCCCTTTTCCTAGCCAGGGGAACTGAGACACACAACACCTGGAAAATCGGGTAACTCCCACCCCAATACTGCGCTTTCAGCAATACAGCAAACCGGCACACCAGGAGATCATATCCCACAACTGGCCGGGAGGGTCCCACACCCACGGAGCCTCCCTCATTGCTAGCACAGCAGTCTGTGATCTACCGGCAAGGCAGCAGTGAGGCTGGGGGAGGGGCGCCCGCCATTGCTGAGGCTTAAGTAGGTAAACAAAGCTGCTGGGAAGCTCGAACTGGGTGGAGCTCACAGCAGCTCAAGGAAACCTGCCTGTCTCTGTAGACTCCACCTCTGGGGACAGGGCACTGTAAACAATAACAAACGCAGCAGCTCTGCAGACGCAAACGACTCTGTCTGACAGCTTTGAAGAGAGCAGTGGATCTCCCAACACGGAGGTTGAGATCTGAGAAGGGACAGACTCCCTACTCAAGTGGGTCACTGACCCCTGAGTAGCCTAACTGGGAGACATCCCCCACTAGGGGCAGTCTGACACCCCACACCTCACAGGGTGGAGTACACCCCTGAGAGGAAGCTTCCAAAGCAAGAATCAGACAGGTACACTCGCTGTTCAGCAATATTCTATCTTCTGCAGCCTCTGCTGCTGATACCCAGGCAAACAGGGTCTGGAGTGGACCTCAAGCAATCTCCTACAGCTACAACCTACAGCTGAGGATCCTGACTGTTAGAAGGAAAGCTATCAAACAGGAAGGACACCTACACCAAAACCCCATCAGTACATCACCATCATCAAAGACCAGAGGCAGATAAAACCACAAAGATGGGGAAAAAGCAGGGCAGAAAAGCTGGAAATTCAAAAAATAAGAGCGCATCTCCCCCGGCAAAGGAGCGCAGCTCGTCGCCAGCAACAGATCAAAGCTGGACGGAGAATGACTTCGACGAGATGAGAGAAGAAGGCTTCAGTCCATCAAATTTCTCAGAGCTAAAGGAGGAATTACGTACCCAGCGCAAAGAAACTAAAAATCTTGAAAAAAAAGTGGAAGAATTGATGGCTAGAGTAATTAATGCAGAGAAGCTCACAAACGAAATGAAAGAGACGAAAACCATGGCACGAGAAATACGTGACAAATGCACAAGCTTCAGTAACCGACTCGATCAACTGGAAGAAAGAATGTCAGCGATGGAGGATCAAATGAATGAAATGAAGCGAGAAGAGAAACCAAAAGAAAAAAGAAGAAAAAGAAATGAACAAAGCCTGCAAGAAGTATGGGATTATGTAAAAAGACCAAATCTACGTCTGATTGGGGTGCCTGAAAGTGAGGGGGAAAATGGAACCAAGTTGGAAAACACTCTTCAGGATATCATCCAGGAGAACTTCCCCAACCTAGTAGGGCAGGCCAACATTCAAATCCAGGAAATACAGAGAACGCCACAAAGATACTCCTCGAGAAGAGCAACTCCAAGACACATAATTGCCAGATTCACCAAAGTTGAAATGAAGGAAAAAATCTTAAGGGCAGCCAGAGAGAAAGGTCGGGTTACCCACAAAGGGAAGCCCATCAGACTAACAGCAGATCTCTCGGCAGAAACTCTTCAAGCCAGAAGAGAGTGGGGGCCAATATTCAACATTCTTAAAGAAAAGAATTTTAAACCCAGAATTTTATATCCAGCCAAACTAAGTTTCATAAGTGAAGGAGAAATAAAATCCTTTACAGATAAGCAAATGCTTAGAGATTTTGTCACCACTAGGCCTGCCTTACAAGAGACCCTGAAGGAAGCACTAAACATGGAAAGGAACAACCGGTACCAGCCATTGCAAAAACATGCCAAAATGTAAAGAGCATCAAGGCTAGGAAGAAACTGCATCAACTAAAGAGCAAAATAACCAGTTAATATCATAATGGCAGGATCAAGTTCACACATAACAATCTTAACCTTAAATGTAAATGGACTAAATGCTCCAATTAAAAGACACAGACTGGCAAATTGGATAAAGAGTCAAGACCCATCAGTCTGCTGTATTCAGGAGACCCATCTCACACGCAGAGACATACATAGGCTCAAAATAAAGGGATGGAGGAAGATTTACCAAGCAAATGGAGAACAAAAAAAAGTGGGGGTTGCAATACTAGTCTCTGATAAAACAGACTTTAAACCATCAAAGATCAAAAGAGACAAAGAAGGCCATTACATAATGGTAAAGGGATCAATTCAACAGGAAGAGCTAACTATCCTAAATATATATGCACCCAATACAGGAGCACCCAGATTCATAAAGCAAGTCCTTAGAGACTTACAAAGAGACTTAGACTCCCATACAATAATAATGGGAGACTTCAACACTCCACTGTCAACATTAGACAGATCAACGAGACAGAAAGTTAACAAGGATATCCAGGAATTGAACTCATCTCTGCAGCAAGCAGACCTAATAGACATCTATAGAACTCTCCACCCCAAATCAACAGAATATACATTCTTCTCAGCACCACATCGTACTTACTCCAAAATTGACCACGTAATTGGAAGTAAAGCACTCCTCAGCAAATGTACAAGAACAGAAATTATAACAAACTGTCTCTCAGACCACAGTGCAATCAAATTAGAACTCAGGACTAAGAAACTCAATCAAAACCGCTCAACTACATGGAAACTGAACAACCTGCTCCTGAATGACTACTGGGTACATAACGAAATGAAGGCAGAAATAAAGATGTTCTTTGAAACCAATGAGAACAAAGATACAACATACCAGAATCTCTGGGACACATTTAAAGCAGTGTGTAGAGGGAAATTTATAGCACTAAATGCCCACAAGAGAAAGCAGGAAAGATCTAAAATTGACACTCTAACATCGCAATTAAAAGAACTAGAGAAGCAAGAGCAAACACATTCGAAAGCCAGCAGAAGGCAAGAAATAACTAAGATCAGAGCAGAACTGAAGGAGATAGAGACACAAAAAACCCTCCAAAAAAATCAATGAATCCAGGAGTTGGTTTTTTGAAAAGATCAACAAAATTGACAGACCACTAGCAAGACTAATAAAGAAGAAAAGAGAGAAGAATCAAATCGACGCAATTAAAAATGATAAAGGGGATATCACCACCGACCCCACAGAAATACAAACTACCATCAGAGAATACTATAAACACCTCTACGCAAATAAACTGGAAAATCTAGAAGAAATGGATAATTTCCTGGACACTTACACTCTTCCAAGACTAAACCAGGAAGAAGTTGAATCCCTGAATAGACCAATAGTAGGCTCTGACATTGAGGCAATAATTAATAGCCTACCAACCAAAAAAAGTCCAGGACCAGATGGATTCACAGCTGAATTCTACCAGAGGTACAAGGAGGAGCTGGTACCATTCCTTCTGAAACTATTCCAATCAATAGAAAAAGAGGGAATCCTCCCTAACTCATTTTATGAGGCCAACATCATCCTGATACCAAAGCCTGGCAGAGACACAACAAAAAAAGAGAATTTTAGACCAATATCCCTGATGAACATCGATGCAAAAATCCTCAATAAAATACTGGCAAACCGGATTCAGCAGCACATCAAAAAGCTTATCCACCATGATCAAGTGGGCTTCATCCCTGGGATGCAAGGCTGGTTCAACATTCGCAAATCAATAAACATAATCCAGCATATAAATAGAACCAAAGACAAGAACCACATCATTATCTCAATAGATGCAGAAAAGGCTTTTGACAAAATTCAACAGCCCTTCATGCTAAAAACGCTCAATAAATTCGGTATTGATGGAATGTACCTCAAAATCATAAGAGCTATTTATGACAAACCCACAGCCAATATCATACTGAATGGGCAAAAACTGGAAAAATTCCCTTTGAAAACTGGCACAAGACAGGGATGCCCTCTCTCACCACTCCTATTCAACATAGTGTTGGAAGTTCTGGCTAGGGCAATCAGGCAAGAGAAAGAAATCAAGGGGATTCAGTTAGGAAAAGAAGAAGTCAAATTGTCCCTGTTTGCAGACGACATGATTGTATATTTAGAAAACCCCATTGTCTCAGCCCAAAATCTCCTTAAGCTGATAAGCAACTTCAGCAAAGTCTCAGGATACAAAATTAATGTGCAGAAATCACAAGCATTCTTATACACTAGTGACAGTCAAACAGAGAGCCAAATCAGGAATGAACTTCCATTCACAATTGCTTCAAAGAGAATCAAATACCTAGGAATCCAACTTACAAGGGATGTAAAGGACCTCTTCAAGGAGAACTACAAACCACTGCTCAGTGAAATCAAAGAGGACACAAACAAATGGAAGAACATACCATGCTCATGGATAGGAAGAATCAATATCGTGAAAATGGCCATACTGCCCAAGGTAATTTATAGATTCAATGCCATCCCCATCAAGCTACCAATGAGTTTCTTCACAGAATTGGAAAAAACTGCTTTAAAGTTCATATGGAACCAAAAAAGAGCCTGCATCTCCAAGACAATCCTAAGTCAAAAGAACAAAGCTGGAGGCATCACGCTACCTGACTTCAAACTATACTACAAGGCTACAGTAACCAAAACAGCATGGTACTGGTACCAAAACAGAGATATAGACCAATGGAACAGAACAGAGTCCTCAGAAATAATACCACACATCTACAGCCATCTGATCTTTGACAAACCTGAGAGAAACAAGAAATGGGGAAAGGATTCCCTATTTAATAAATGGTGCTGGGAAAATTGGCTAGCCATAAGTAGAAAGCTGAAACTGGATCCTTTCCTTACTCCTTATACGAAAATTAATTCAAGATGGATTAGAGACTTAAATGTTAGACCTAATACCATAAAAATCCTAGAGGAAAACCTAGGTAGTACCATTCAGGACATAGGCATGGGCAAAGACTTCATGTCTAAAACACCAAAAGCAACGGCAGCAAAAGCCAAAATTGACAAATGGGATCTCATTAAACTAAAGAGCTTCTGCACAGCAAAAGAAACTACCATCAGAGTGAACAGGCAACCTACAGAATGGGATAAAATTTTTGCAATCTACTCATCTGATAAAGGGCTAATATCCAGAACCTACAAAGAACTCAAACAAATTTACAAGAAAAAAACAAACAACCCCATCAAAAAGTGGGCAAAGGATATGAACAGACATTTCTCAAAAGAAGACATTCATACAGCCAACAGACACATGAAAAAATGCTCATCATCACTGGCCATCAGAGAAATGCAAATCAAAACCACAATGAGATACCATCTCACACCAGTTAGAATGGCGATCATTCAAAAGTCAGGAAACAACAGGTGCTGGAGAGGATGTGGAGAAATAGGAACACTTTTGCACTGTTGGTGGGATTGTAAACTAGTTCAACCATTATGGAAAGCAGTATGGCGATTCCTCAAGGATCTAGAACTAGATGTACCATATGACCCAGCCATCCCATTACTGGGTATATACCCAAAGGATTATAAATTCTGCTGCTATAAAGACACATGCACACGTATGTTTATTGCAGCACTATTCACAATAGCAAAGACTTGGAATCAACCCAAATGTCCATCAGTGACAGATTGGATTAAGAAAATGTGGCACATATACACCATGGAATACTATGCAGCCATAAAAAAGGATGAGCTTGTGTCCTTTGTAGGGACATGGATGCAGCTGGAAACCATCATTCTCAGCAAACTATCACAAGAACAGAAAACCAAACACCGCATGTTCTCACTCATAGGCGGGAACTGAACAATGAGATCACTTGGACTTGGGAAGGGGAACATCACACACCGGGGCCTATCATGGGGAGGGGGGAGGGGGGAGGGATTGCATTGGGAGTTATACCTGATGTAAATGACGAGTTGATGGGTGCAGCACAGCAACATGGCACAAGTATACATATGTAGCAAACCTGCACGTTGTGCACATGTACCCTACAACTTGAAGTGTAATAATAATAAATTTAAAAAAAAAAAAGAAATATATAAAATCTACTTTGAATACTTATTTGTGTACTCAAAATACCTTTGCCTGCTAATGTGCAATTTCATATGCATTTTTTTCTCATAAAATTCTGTAAGAAAAGTATGCTATTAGCATGATTTCTGAATCCACTAAAATGCACACTATATTAAAGTACAATTAATTGTCAAAAAAAAAAAAATCTAAAATTAACCCTAGTGTTTAGCTCTGGATACAAATCAGATTTAAAGAACCACAGGGAAGTGAGATGTGCTTTTGTTGGTCTTCATCACTGTCTTGCTTGTCTGAACAAGGAAAGCAGGAGTGTGTGGGCTGAAACAGAGTGGGAGAAAAAGGTCCCAGAGACATTCTTGACCCCCTTCCACTGGAAATGTGATTATGGAATGCTGTTTTAAGATATGTATTTATTTTTTTAATTAAACTTCAAGTTCTGGGAGGCATGTGCAGAACATGCAGGTTTGTTACATGGGTACACACATGCCATGGTGGTTTGCTGCACCCATCAACCCATCACCTGCATTAGGTATTTTTCCTAATGCTGGTCATTAGAGAAATGCAAATCAAAACCACAATGAGATACCATCTCATGCCAGTTAGAATGGTGATCATTTAAAAGTCAGGAAACAACACATGCTGGAGAGGATGTGGAGAAATAGGAACACTTTTACACTGTTGGTGGGACTGTAAATTAGTTCAACCATCGTGGAAGACAGTGTGGTGATTCCTCAGGGATCTAGAACTAGAAATACCATTTGACCCAGCAATCCCATTACTGGATATATACCCAAAGGATTATAAATCATTATACTATAAAGACACAGGCACACATATGTTTATTGTAGCACTATTCACAATAGCAAAGACTTGGAACCAACCCAAATGCCCATCAATGATAGACTGGATAAAGAAAATGTGGCATATATATACCATGGAATATTATACAGCCATAAAAAGGATGAGTTCGTATCCTTTGCAGGAACATGGATGACACTGGAAACCATAATTCTCAGCAAACTAACACAAGAACAGAAAACCAAACACGACATGTTCTCACTCATAAGTAGGAGTTGAACAATGAGAACACATGGACACAGGGAGGGGAACATCACACACTGGGGCCTGTCAGGGGGTGGGAGATAGGGGAGGGATAGCATTAGGAGAAATAATTTTTAAAAGACACTCAGCACCTTGAAGTTCTTTTATAATATTGATTAAAAATGCAATGACTTACTTATTGTTGGCATTGTTCAATAGACTATAATTTCCTTGAACAGCAAAGTTTAGATCTGCTTTGATGACTGGTCCATGCTCCATGTTTTAGCATGGTGCCTGGAATGTAATATATGCTCAATAATTTTTTTAATTAAATAAGGACAAATGAAGGATTTAAACATTTTAGAGGAGGGGTTTTCTTTTTGTAAGAAAGATAAGAAAGTTATAAGAGCAGAAAAGACAGTAAGAAAATATTCTAACACTATGACCATACCACCACTGTTTCCTTTTTCATAGCTAATAAATGTTTTATTTTATATAGGCTAAAATCTAAAATTTATGTTGTAAGTGGATACTGAGAAACTGCTGCAGAAAGACAAACCATGATATCAGAAATACCAGTGAGATTACAAGAGAAGCAAATTTACCTATTGAAGCAAATCTTATCATTTATAACTTTGACACTCCTTCCCCCCTCAAAAAAAAAAAAACTCCACAAAATTGGAATCTCTTGCTAAAACAAAGATTTGGGAAGTTACTGCATTTCAGCTAACCTAAAACCATTGTACTCAAAGAGGAAATTTCAAGTGAATGTGTGTTTTAATGCAGTAATTAGGAAAAAAGAAAAATACATAAAGAAGGAGAAAGGAATATAATAGACCAAATCTTCAAAACAGATGTAGAAGTAAAAACCGATCATTGTTTCAGAATGTTAGTATTTAGCAATATTTCAGGGGTCTTCATAAGACCTCCAGGCACCCCGATCACTAAACAGTATTGCAAAAAGAATAAATTCTGACAAATAGCTCAGAGGCCCAGAAGCGTAGTATGTTTATTTTGTGTATGTCAAGGAAAGAAAACCTTCAGGAAGAAAAATACATGGAGAAACACTTAAGATCAGAGTTCTGAGGTATTATTGAATCAATTCTTTACTTTCAAAAATTATTTTGAAGCCAAAAGTTTAATGCTAAAAAATGTAAAGAGGAAATGTACTTTAAAACATTTATAGAATTTTCCAACAAGCATATGCATTATATGTATATTTATAAAGTATATATGTTATCAATCCATATATTAAATAGTACTTTAGTAAATTATAATTTATTTCTTGATTTTTTACATAAAAACATATAAATAATATTTCTTTCTTCCTATTCCCCAACTAATTATTGTGCACTCTCTCAAAGTTTTGAGCAGCCCTCTGAATGGACCACTGCTCTGGGAGCTTGAAAATTAATAAATACATGTTCAAGGTCATAAATTACACTGGAAAATACGTGGTAGGAAATTTGAGAGAGAAAAGGACATTTGAGGAACTGGTTAATTTGCTTTTTATGGGGACATAATTGAAAACTTATTTTCACAATATTAATTAAAACAAAAAAATGTCATGTGATGATTTTATTTTTTTAGCAGTCAAGGATGGAGTTCTCAAATTGTATATACAGTTTCTTCCCTTATCCATGGTTCTGCTTTTTGTGGTTTCAGTTACCTGTGGTCAACCTTAGTCCAAAAAAAAATTAAGATATTTTAAGAGAAATAGAGGGAGAGACCACATTAACATAACTTTTATTATAGTATATTGTTATGATTGTTCTATTTTACTATTGTTCTCTCTTACTCTAATTTATTAACTTTACTGTATCTATGTATGTGTAGCAAAAAATAATGTATACAGGGTTCCTTGCTATCTGCGGTTTCAAGCATTAATTCAGGGTCTTGCAACGTATTCCTTGCAGAGAAGAGAAGACTACTGTACTGTATATAATATTTATTTCTTTTTAAATATTAAATTCCAAACAAGCCTAAAGAAATACTTGTGGGAAAATCAGACGGATAATATGGATGCTATCAGAATAGAGAGAAGCCTGGATATATCTAGCCAGTGTTAGGGAAATGAGAAAAGGGAAGCTGGTGATATAATATAAAAAGAAAAATAAGGGCACCTGAATGGCACAAATGGCAACTAAAGCTGTAGGGATATTTTTATCTCAGTCATTTTAAAAGGACATCGGATGGAATGACAGAACTGAGTTTATTTGCATATAAGCAAGTATATTCACATGACAACTATATACCTTTGTTTCTGTATAAATTCCCAGTATCTTTTTTTATTATTCTCCCTATTTGACTTCAGCTGTCTGAGTGGAATAATGAACTCACCAAAAGACGTTTCCAGTGATAGGAAAAGCTAGATTAATAATTTTCCCTCAAGTTCCTAAATATAAATTCACTTTTTTAACTCCCAAAGTTGCAGGTGCTTTCTGTTTTTACAAATACATTTGTGTATGGCTTGGCTGCCACTGGATGTTATATATTTTTGTTATTTTATTTTTCATGAAAGGCCATGCATTGAAATCTCATTTCAATAAGTAAGCCTTAGAACAAAAGGAACTCTATTCCAATTACTACTGGGTTCTTCACCAGCACACTGAGTGTTTTATTCATCAAGGTCTTCCCGTGGTGCTATAGTTGTATTTCTAACCTATTCAGTGTGTTCTTCCCCTTTCAGGATATTTTTTCACTCAATGGCTCCCCACACTTTTCTCTAAGAATCATTTCACTTAAGCAATACTGACTTATTTTTCAGCAAAATTTTCACCCCTGCTCAGTCAAAAAAAAAAAAAAAGGCACTGCAGTTGCCACCTGCTGAACATTTTTCTTCCATTTCCACAATTTCCTCTCAATGAAATGCTGGCCAGAATTACAATATTTCTGAATGTGTTCTCACTGGCTCCTTATTTTATGCTGGAAAAACTTACCACTGATGCACTATTTCTTTTGATATGTATACATTCCAAGACCTTACATTTTACTACTGCCAAATCAAATGCAGATGGTTTCAATGTAGAAGGCACAATCTACCCCAGATCTCTTTCCTGATTAGTATTCTTCATGAAGCTTTCATTTCAAACTGCTGATCCCGGGAGTGTCTGGCCTTGTCTTTATGACTTATCAATTCTGTACACAAACCACTTTTCCCTCTCAAAGGGTGAAATGCTAAGATTATTGCAAAATGGCCTCCCTTATACCATCATAACCACTATTCTTTTGCATTTGTCATCACTCAAATCACTATGTATCAAATACCCACCCCTAATATATCATGCACACATCATCAGGTTGGGTGTAACATTACTTCTTGAGCACTTACTTAACTTCCTCTCTCCACCCACCAGTTTTCAACATTCACTATATTTTTCCATCTGTAGGTGAAATGTTGATTTGTTTTTCCCCCATCTTCTATTCTAAATTAGACCTAGACACAAACCACATCCTCAAACTTCTCAACTACAAAAACTTCAAAAAATCTGTGTATGGAGAGGTAGTTAGGAAACCAGTCTGGGAAATAAGACCCCGCTATAAATGTTGAAATTCTCCATTAACACATTGGAGTGGGTTGAACAGTGGATCTCCGAAAGATATATCCACATCCCAGAACCTGTGAATTTGACCTCATTTAGAAAGGGATTTTAACAGATGTAATTAAGAATTTTAGGAATCTCACCTGAGATTATCCAAGTGAGCCCTGCAATCCAATGGTAAGGGACAGAAAAGGATAAGACACAGAAAGGAGAAGACCTTGTGAAAAGGGCGGCACAGACTGGAGTTCTGCAGTCACAAGCCAAGGAACACCTGGGGCTATCAAAAGCTGGAAGAGGCAAGCAAAGGACTCTCCCTTAGGTCCTTTGGAGAAAGCAGAGCCCTGCTGACACCTTGATACTGGATTTCTGGCCTCCCAAACTGTAAGAGAGTAAGTTTCTGTGTTTTAAGCGACCAGTTTGTGGTCATTTGTTCCAGCAGCCCTAGGAAACTAATAAACCCATTGTAATTGCATAGAGCTTACCAACAAGTGCAACTCCTTAAAAAGTCAGAACCTTTGAATACAACTACTTACTAGGATCACAAAAAATTTGAGTCACGTAGTGGTTCACTTATTTAATAAATAAATGTTGAGCATCTATTTGCCACACACTATGCTGATTATTGAGAATACATTGGTGATCAAAAAAAAAAAAAAAAAAAAAAAAAAAAAAAAAAAAAAAAAAAAACAGTGTTCCTGACTGCCTGAATAGAGCTGACATGGTTAGTATTTCAATTCAAAACTAAACCAAAGGCATTTTCAATTTCTAAAAGAAAATAAAACTTGGAAATTCTTTTAACTGGTTGGAAGTCCTTAATTGTGTATAAAATAATTAATAACATGTGGAAAAAGTTTTCTTCCAAACACACAACTTCAAAAATGAGGCATTTGGCCAAGTACATTGTGGATATTACTTGAGTTTAAGTCTTTAGAAAAATGATTAGAAGTACACGATGAACTCTTAAATAACAATGATGATGAAATTGTATATACCATCATGTAGGTGAGTGAGTGTAATTTTTTTCTTTGTTTTTCTGAAGATGTCAACACACTTCACATTTGTTGTGTAAACCTTATTTCTTCATTGTAAAAATTTGGGAAATTCATGAGGTAGAATGAAACATGGAGATTCCCTGCTTAACCACATGTATTAATAATAATACCACATGTATTATTAACTATCACTTATTGTGATTATTACTTTCCAGGTACTTTGCTAAGTGTTTTATACACAGGATCTTACTTGATCTATAAAACAACTCTAAGAGGTGGGTCCCAATGTCCTCTTTTTTTGAAGTCAACTACATGCCTGCTTTCTTGAAAATCTCATGACTCTCAGATAAATAGTCGTGGATTTGGAAATTTGTGTGACCATGACCTCTCTCATTGTCCCTCTATGCCTTTGCATAGCCTTCCTCTCTTACAGTTAGCCATTGAAATGACAATTGCAATCTTAGTAATATAACCCAGGGTGATTATGGCTTTCTTTTTTAAGTCTCCATTCTTCATTAGGTAGAGCTAAGGATAGAAACGGCTCTAGGCTTGAGACAACTTTTTCCTCACAGCCTGGGGATGATCACTCCCACTCCAGCTTTGACCTCCAGTGTTACATTCAGACTGATATACACATACCAACATACTGTCTTTCCAATACTCTCCATTCTCCCCTCCTCACAATCACTTTTCTTCTGGTTTATCCTGCCAATGACCAGAGCAGTAGCAGAACTAACTAGTTCTGCTGAACTAACAGAATTTCCGTGGCAGAACTAACAGAATTTGCCGATTGTATGAAGTCTAAGGACTGCCCAATGGTAAGAATGTAAAAGAAGGGGCTTTAATAGAGACTGAGAGAATCTACTCTTTTCCTCATATATTGAATGTATAATATTTAATAATTATATTGAATATTACAAGTTCCTGTCTCTCTTACAAGCTCCTTGAGGTCAGGAATTTGCTTTCCTGTTATTTCTCCAAAGCCTACTTTATTCAAATGAACTACTGTCTGAAAGTAACACTGGAGGTCAAAGCTGGGGTGGGAGTGATCATCCCCAGGCTGCGAGGAAAATGTCCTCTCAAGCCTAGAGCTGTTTCCACTTGGGTTATATTACAACATACATTTATAGGCCAAATCTTAAAATGTAGTCAACCAGTAGTTTCAGAATTTCCTACAGTGTTGTTAAAATGCAGCTTATCAGACTACCTCAAGTCACTAAATCAAGAGCAGTGACTTAAGGCCTGGAAATCTGTACTATTAGGATTCCCAGTTGATTCTAATGTGCTCTAAAGAATGAAAACCACCAGCCAAGAAAATTTCCCCAAAAGAGGATTTGTAAGTGCATTTTTGCTGGTGTAGGTATGAAGTATTTTCATATAGGGCAAGGACAGACGACACAACGATTTCAAGAAATGAGCCTGAAAGCATACGAAAATTGTGGTATACAGTGAGAAGAATACTGGATCAGGATGCCAAAGACCTGGGTTCTATGCTTAACACTGCCATACATTTACTTGAAATATATTTATTAAGTATGTACTGTGTAGTAAACATTGAATTGGGCTTTGGAGAAATAATAGGAACCAAATTCCTTACCTGAAGGAGCTTGTAAGAGAGACAGGAGCGTGTAATATTCAATATAATTATTGAATACTATATATTCAATATATAAGTGCTATGAAGAAAAATAGCATTGGGGATGAAGAATGGTGAGAGAGATACTATTTTAGATAGAGTAGTCAAATCAGAGAAGGAATTAAGGGAATGAACCACACAGGCATCTGGAAGGAAAACATTCAGGCTGATACAACAGTAAATGGAAGGCTTTGAGGAAAGGAATGTATTTGTTGTACACAAGAAAGAGAAGGAAGCTAATGTAGTTGGAGCAGTATGAGTGAGCATGTTATGATGAATCTTACTTGTTTCATTCCATAAGCTTTATTTTCTCAACATATATTTATAGGTCAAATTTAGTTTTCTGTTTTGACTCATAGTAGGCTTGGTTTGTGAAGTTCTGATTTGATTTTCTTAATACAAGAATGACTAGAGAAACGTCCAAGTTTTTGCTTAAACAAATTAATCAGCTACATATCTATACAATCCTGCTGCTGTGGTTTACAGGTAGAGATGTCAGGAAAAGGTTGTAAAGTCATCCTACTGATACAGACAAAAAAGCCTACTGTGTCTAAAATACTACCTCTACTAACTTGTGCTGCTGATATATATGGAGAACACAGAAGTTCTATTTCCTAGCTATGAATATATTAGCATAGATTTATTTATTAGATTAGCTAAGATTTATTTATTAGATTAGCTAATCTAATTCAACAACCTGAATGCTTCCTTAGACACATAATGGTTTGGGGTTGAGGCCTGAGTGAGGAGGATGAGCTACAATAAAATTTTGTTTTTATGCAGAAAAGAGGAAGAGAAAGAGGCAAGACAGAAAGATGTCTACATGCAATCAGTACTCATCATAAGATTTCCAGCAGTTCAAATCCTGGACAGCTCAGAACACGACTGGCTAGAGATGACCTTCTTAGTTTGACAATGAAGACAACCAGATGATATGCTTTGGATCTGTGTTCCCACCAAATCTCATCGAATTTTGGTCACCAGTGTTGAAGGTGGGGCCTGGTGTGGGGTAATTGAATCATGTTGACAGTTTCTCAATCATGGTTTAGCACCATCCCCCATTGTACTATTCTCACCATAGTGAGTGAGTTTCATGAGATCTGGTCATTTAAAAGTGTGTGGCACCTTCCCCCGCCACTCTCTCCCTTGCTCCTGCTCCTGCCATGTAAATTGCCTGCTTTCTCTATGCTTTTCATGAGTAAAAGCTCCCTGAGGCCTCCAGAAAAGCAGATGACACTATGCTTGCCATACAGCCTGCAGAACCCTAAGCCAGTTAAATCTCTTTTCTTTGTAAATTACCCAGTCTTGGGTATTTCTTTATAGCAATGTGAGAATGGGCTAATACAGAGAATTGGTATCAAGGAGTAGGGCATTGCTACAAAGATACCTGAAAATGTGGAAGCCACTTTGGAACCTGGTAATGGGCGTAAGTTGAAAGCATGTGGAGGGCTCAGAAGAAGACAGCAAAATGAGGGAAGTTTGGAACTTCCTACAGACTGGTTGAATTATGGCCAAAATTCTGGTAGTGATATGAACAGCGAAGTCCTGGCTGATGAGTTCTCACATGGAAATAAGGAACTTATTAGAAACTGGAGTAAAGGTCACATGGGATATGCCTTAGCAAAGAACTTGGCTGGATTGTGCCCTTGCCTTAGGGATCTGTGGAACTTTGAACTTGAGAATGATGATCTATCTGGCAAAAAAAATTTCTAAACAGCTAAGCATTCAAGATGTGCCCAAACTGCTTCTAACAACCTATGCTCATATGCATGAAAAAAGACATGACCTAAAGCTGAAGCTTACATTTAAAGGTGAAACAGAGAATAAAAGTTCGGAAAATTTGCAGCCTGGCCTTGTGGTAGAAAAGAAAAGCCCATGTTCAGAGGAACAACTCAAGAAGGCTGCAGAAATTTGCATGAATAAAAAGGAGCTAAATGCTAATAGCTGAGACAATGGGGAGATAGCCTCAAAGGCATTTCAGAGACCTTTCAGGCAGCCCCT
This sequence comes from Chlorocebus sabaeus, assembly GCF_047675955.1. NCBI lineage: Eukaryota > Metazoa > Chordata > Mammalia > Primates > Cercopithecidae > Chlorocebus > Chlorocebus sabaeus. The sequence goes on from NC_132910.1 coordinate 59,027,087, forward strand.
CCCATCACAGGCCCAGAGGTCTAGGAAGATTGACTCTTTTTATAGCTCAGTCCCAGGGCCCCACTACCCTGTGTAACCTTAGTACACTGCTTCCTGCACCCCAGCTGTTCCAGCTCCAGTCTTGGCTCAAAGCGCCCCAGGTACAGCTCAGGCCACTGCTTCAGAGGTGCAAGCTGTAAGCCTTGATGGCTTTCAAGTGATGTTAAGCCTGCAGGTAAGCAGAATGCAAGAGTTGAGGCTTAGGAGACTCTGCCTAGATTTCAGAGGATGTACGGAAAAGCCTGGATATCCAGGAAGAAGCCTACTGGAGAGGTGGAGCCCTCATGGAGACCCTCTACTAGGTCAGTGCAGACGGGAAATGTGAGGTTGCAGCCCCACACAGATTCTCCACTGGGCACTGCCTCATAGTGGAGCTGTGAGGAGAGGGCCACCATCCTCCAGATCCCAGAATAATAATAGCTCTACCAACAGTTTGCATCCTGCACCTGAAAAAGCCACACATATTCAATGCCAGCCTTTGAGAGTAGCCATAGGGTACTGAACCCTGCAAAGCCACAGGGTTGGAGCCACCCAAGGCCTTGGGAGCCCACTCATTGCACCAGTGTGCCCAGGATGTGGAACCTGGAGTCAAAGGAGATTATTTTAAAGCTTTAAGAATTAATGACTGCCCTGCTAGATTTTGGACTTGCATGGGGCCTGTAGCTCCTTTCTTTTGGTTGATTACTCCATTTTGGGATGGAAAGCGTTACTCAATGCTTGTACCCCTATTGTATCTTGGAAATAACTTGCTTTTTACTTTGCAGACTCATAGGTGGAAGGGACTTGCCTTGTCTCAGATGAGACTTTGAACTTTTGAATTAATGCTGGAAAAGTTAAGACTTTGGGAAGTGTTGGGAAGACATAATTGTATTCTGCAACATGAGAAGGTCATGTGATTTAGGGGGTCAGGGCAGAACGATATGGTTTGGATCTGTGTTCCCATCAAACCTCATGTCAAATTGTGGTCCCCAGCATTAGTGGTGGGATCTGAGTAAGGGGTGATTGGATCACGGGGGCAGTTTCTCATGAACAGTTTAGCACCATCCCCTATGGTACTGCCCTCATGATAATGAGTGCATTCTTATATGATCTGGTCATTTAAAAGTATGTGGCTCCACCCCCTTGCTCTTTCTTGCTCCTGCCATGTAAGACACCTGCTCTTGCTTTGCCTTCCACCATGAATAAAAGCTCTCTGAGGCCGCCCCAGAAGCAGGTGATATGCTTCCTGTACAGCCTGTGGAATTGTGAGCCAATTAAACCTCTTTTCTTTATAAGTTAGTCAATCTCAGCTATTCCTTTAAGAACAGACCAGAATAGAATTTAATAGAATTCCTTTAAGAACACCAGAATAGGGGGGGAAAAAAAAAAAAAAGCTTCACAAATAATTCTCTTGATGTTGAGTATTTAATTGAACAAACAAAAAAATAAAATGAACAACCACAGACATGACCTAATCTCTCCTGAATGGTAGAGAATCCGTCCAGATACTCAAGATACATCAAGTAAATATATTTTCTGCCATAAATATTATAACTACACTCTACAAGTTGCATCAATTCAGAATTTTGAGTTTATCAGTAGGTACAATTTTAGAACCAATAAAAATCAGGAATTTAGTTTCCCTTTTTTTTGTATTGCTATGAAAACAATTTATCATAAAATGATGTCATTATAGAACCCCACTAAGTGAAAAACAGTTATTCTCACCAGTTTTCCCAGAGCTGTTGGAATGTTTATCAAGTCAAAATCTACCATCCAATCTTTTATCCACCTGAAATATGAAGTTAGAAATATAACAACAAGACAAAACATTTTAATAATTCCACAGCTCTTTTTTTTATGTTGACTTGCTCCAGAGTTAACTTCTTTGTGTCTTCGTTTTAAATTCTATATACATTTCCATGGGAAATTTTATCCATCTAGTAGCTGAAGCAATCATCTAAATGTTGATTAATTACAGACCTATTTCCAGAATTACATATTTAAAGCCTACTCTGCATCTACAAATATTCTAGAGGTGTGAGCAAACAGGGGAAAAGAACAAACATTTATTGAGCTTTTTTTTTTTTTTTTTTTTTTTTTTTTTTTTTTTTTTAAAGACAGAGTCTTGCTCTGTCAACCAGGCTGGAGTGCAATGGCACAATCTCAGCTCACTGCAAGCTCCACCTCCCAGGTTCACGCCATTCTCCTGCCTCAGCCTCCCGAGTAACTGGGACTACAGGTACCCACCACCACACCTGGCTAATTTTTTGTATTTTTAGTAGAGATGGGTTTCGCCATATTAGCCAGGATGGTCTTGATCTCCTAACCTCGTGATCCACCTGCCTCAGCCTCCCAAAGTGCTAGGATTACAAGCATGAGCCACCGTGCCCGGCCTCATTGAGCATTTCTAAAGCTCCAAACTCCTCAGCCTTAGTTCACCATCATTTATCAACCAAACACAATATCTCCTTTTACAGATACTGACTTTATGCCTTGAATGGCATAATACCACCATCACTGGCACCAGAAACTGAAGAATCACCCTATACTCCTTACTCTTACTTGACCACACACTCAACTAGTTATGAGACATTTGAGATTCTGCCTCAAAAGTATTTGTGAATATATCCTTTTTCTATATCCTCACTTCTAATGCCATAGTTGTGGCTGTTAATAGTTTTCACATGGATTTATGTAGTAACCTCTCAGCTCTCCCTGCTCCTCTCAGCTTGGCTTCAGCAGGCAGAGTTATTCAAAAACACAAATATAATCATACCCTGATCTTGCTTAAAATCTTCTGATGACTATCAATTATCCTTGCAAAAGATTTAAACTAATTTCCTGCCAGTCCCCCTGTCAACACCTCTCACAGCATCAGTACTAACCTGCACACATTTCCCAAGTGTGCAGCACTCAGATGACACTGCTCTGTCTTTTACATGCACAATTTAATATTTTTAAATTGACAGATAACGTTGTACATTTTTTATCATGTATAACATGACACTTTGGAGTATATATACACTGTGGAATGGTTAACTAGCTCATTAACAAATGTGTTACCTCACATAGTTATCATTTTTGTGGTAAAAGCACATAAAATCCACTCTTTTTATATTGTTCAAGAGTACAATAGATCATCATTAACTATAGTCACCTTGCTGTAGAGTAGATCTCTTGACATTTATTCCTATCTAACTGTAATTATGTATGCTTGTTTATGACTCGAGAAAACTCTGTCCTCTCCTCCTCACCTTTTCAAGAGCCCCTTCTTAGTGCCAGTGTACACCTATAGGAGGACACATGCTGTGTTCTTCTCCTCAAGGTTGTCTTTTCTGGCCTTTTACTTTGTGAACTCTTTAAATCAGACTCTGTCTTTCACCTCTTTGTCTTCAGCATCTAGCACAGTGCCTGTAACCCAATAGGCTTAGAAGAATATGTTTGAACAAATTATAGTGTCCAAAGTTCCTTTAGTTATCTCTAACAAGCCTGTTATGTAAGAAATCATGACATGTTTGAGAAGTAACAAGGTGCTTGGAGCAAAATATCACCTGGGATGCAAGTACATACTGCGTTCCTTATTGAAGATTTGCCAGGCATTGGTTAACACATTAATAAAAAATTTTTCCTCATCTCTTAAGCAAGCATATCTTTAATTAAAAGACTAAACTGATTAACCAAAATAGATGAGTTTCACATGTAAGCAAAGGGTGACTTTTTGGTGAGAATGACTAAAGGAGACTTTTTTAAATAACACAAATTTTGAAGGTAATCATACAGAAGACAGTGGCAAAACTCGAAGCACAAATGGGTATTTCATTCTCTAGACCACACTGCCTCCCTGTGGGAGGTTTTTTGGGCAAGGATGTACCTAAAGAAAAGTATATCCAATTTTGCCTAATTGTAAAGTAGTAGTAGCTAGAGTTTATATAACTGTATACTAGAAGTCCACTCCCAAATATTGAGTTATAAATTGTGCTAGTTGAGTGATTTATTTTCTGAAAGACTTATGCCCATATTTATGGATCTGGAATAGAAACATTTGTATTCTTTTAAAAATAAGTAGTCCTGGGAATGATTTTTCCAAATGCCAAGACTAAAAATGACATAACCACAATCTAATTATTTTGTTTTTACTACTTTGAATAATTATACTTTAAAGGTCTTAATAACTTGATTTACTTATGAGAAATATAAGATCCTAAGATCCCTAAAAATCAAGAATTGCAAAATGAAGATCTATTTGCTATGTACCCACTATAACATTTTTTACTTAGTTTTTGTATTATTTAATGACATTTATCAAAAAATCAATATAGTCATTGAAATTAATAACTGCTCCCTGCCTATAGATTCCTCCTGAAGTAGAGCTTAACAAACCAAAAATATCAGATGCACTTCTAAAAGTTAAAATGATATGGTCAGTTTAAAAACATTTCAAGAATCATTTTTTATTTACCTTACAGAAAATAATTTGTAGAATGCTACCTTTCTGCCAGGCATGGTAACTCATGCCTGTAATCTCAGCACTTTGGGAGTCCAAGGAAGGCAGATCACGAGGTCAGGAGTTAGAGACCACTCTGGCCAACATAGTGAAACCCCATCTCTATTAAAAATACAAAAAATTAGCCAGGTGTGGTGGTGTGTGCCTGTAATCCCAGCTACTCAGGAGGCTGAGGCAGGAGAATTGCGTGAACCCAGGAGATTGGAGCTTGCAGTGAGTCAAGATCGTGCCATTGTGCTCCAGCCTGGGCAACAGTATGAGACTCCATCTCAAAAAAAAAAAAAAAAAAAAAAAGAATGCTACCTTTGAAAAGAAAATGAATGTATATTTTAAGCATGATATGCATTTTTTTCATTATTTCAGGATTAATTTCTTTAAATTTGCCCAAGTTTCTAATAGTATGTAGCATTATTCAAAGGCAGAAAATGGTCATTGTTGTCTGTTTCTACAAAAGGCTTTGAGCAATTTCCAGAAATGAAATAATTGCTCATGATCTACCTTAATGCAAATATTTGAAGACCCTGCTTTTAAATTTCCGGAATCTCAAAAGTATTCAAATTCATTACTTGTCTATTTCCTGACCAGTTCCCTTTGAAGTGGTTCTGGATCCATGCTATTATTTGAAATGTCTGGCTGTCGGTAAATAGTTGCTATTTCCTTGATGTCGGTGAAGCTGCTTTCTTTTCTGTGACCTTTACCTACAGTACCTCTTGCCGAGGCCACATATGTATTTACATGTCTGTGTGCTCTGGTCCATACATATGGTCCTTGTTAGATTCTTTTACTGCTTTACCTCAATAAGAAAGGACGTATATCCACAACATTGACTCTTCGCTGAATCTACATTTCTGTTTTCTCCAAAGGTCAAGTTGTCTTATTTACTACACACATACAAATAAAAGCTTAAGCAACTTTATTTTTAATAATGGGCAATGAAAGTGCACATGCCATCCATATGGTAAAGACATGATTTCTGTCTTTCTGTACTGGTATTATATACTTCAGAGTTTCACAAAGATGATAGTGTGTGTAATGTTTTTCTTATGAGCAGAGTCATGAATTTGGGACATAGCAAGAGAAAGTAACCTAAGGGAAAGATTAGAGGAAAAGAGAAGAGCTGAGGGATATGCCTGGCTCCCTCTCAAAGGAAGAGGCACACACCTTCATGTCACAAATTTAGGCCAAAGGGGAAAAATAGATTGTTGTCATAAAGGGAAATGGGAAACAGGATGTAAAGCAATAATCCTTTCCTTTTTCTCTCCATTATCCAACTAGGCTTATAAAGTACAGAGGAGAGACTACTCTTCTAAGACAGAAAACCTGGGATTTGTCATGATTAATTTTGTGATCTTGGCCAAGTCAGCCTCCCTGAGACTGTTTCCTTATACCTGAAATGATGATTGTGTTTTAGATAATTTCAAAAATAGTTTTGGTTCAAAAAATTCTAAAAGAAATCAGAAGCTTATTCAAAGACAAGCTTGAATGGTAGAGGAGTCCATTCAAAGATAATATGGGAGGATTGGGTTAAGTCAGTTATAAGTCACTCTTCTCACTTTTTTTTTTATCAGATATGGCTCTGTTTGAATGTTTGTCCCTTCCCAAACTCATGTTGAAACGTAATTGCTATTGTAAAAGTATTAAGAGCTGAGATCTTCAAGAGGTGAGTAAGCCATACAGGCTCTGCTCTTGTGGGTAGGATTAATGGCATTATAAAAATGCAAGATTGGCCCCTGTTGCCTCTCTGTCCCTTCTGCTTTCTACCACCTAAGGACACAGAACTCTTCCCCTCACAGCAAGAAGGTCCTTGCCAAAAGATGGCACCTTGGTCTTGGACTTCTCAGCTTTTAGAACTGTAAGAAATACATTTCTGTTCTTTATAAATTACCCTGTCATAATTTATGTCTGTGGCATTCTGCTGTGGCAGCACAAAATGGACTAAGGCAAATACTGACTTAATAAAAAGATTACCCATTTTTAAATGAGAACTTCGTACACCTGGAGATAATACTTTGCTGCTCTTCATTATGAATGGAAGAAAGAGATAGCAAGGAAAGAGAAATAGACAAAAGCCGAATAATTAGCCCAGGATGGAAGTAATTTTTTACAGGAAGGATGAGAGAGAGAGAAGACAGAGAACCAGCAGAGCAGGGAGAAGGGGAGGGAGATCCAGGAAGAGGGAACAGCATGTACTAAGAGTTAGAGGCACATAGGTATGAACTGTCAGGGTGTATGCAAGGAGCAATAAGCAGTTCGGTGCTGCTAAATCTGACAGGTAAGGAGCTAGAGAGTGTTCCGTGCTAAAGAACATTGACTTTATTCTGTAGCAATAGGACTTAATGGAGGGTTTTAAGCAGGTCATCAAAGTGGCTGAAGTCAGACTCCCCAGACCAAATTTAGCTCCGTCATTTGCCATTTGACTGACTTAAGGAATATACCTTACCATTCTATGCCTCATGTGTAGAGTGGAGATAATAACAGTATCCATCTCATAAAGTATTTATAAAAATGTGTATGAGTTAGTGCACACAAAGTGCTTAGAACTGAATATTTCTTAATGTTTTATGTTTAGTTAATATGGATTAGAATAAAAATTTGAGAAATATGTTTGACTAAGTTTGAAAATTTTCTATGAATAACATTACATTATTCTTCCCCTGAATGAATAAAGCAAAGTTACAATGACCTATCAAGGGACTAAGACAGTAAATATATCTAGAGTTGAAAAATGCAGCCGGGCGCGGTGGCTCAGACCTGTAATCTCAGCACTTTGGGAGGCCGAGAAGGGCGGATCACAAGGTCAGGAGATCGAAACCATCCTGGCTAACCCGGTGAAACCCCGTCTCTACTAAAAAATACAAAAAACTAGCTGGGCAAGGTGGCGGGCGCCTGTAGTCCCAGCTACTCGGGAGGCTGAGGCAGGAGAATGGCGTGAACCCGGGAGGCGGAGCTTGCAGTGAGCTGAGATTGCGCCACTGCGCTCCAGCCTGGTCGACAGAGTGAGACTCCGTCTCAAAAAAAAAAAAAAAAAAAAAAAAAAAAAAAAAAAAAAATGCAATGAATTGGAGATTATTTACAATGATAAACAAAACCTAGCCAGAGAAATGTTTTATATCATCCATCACTAAAGTTCTCTAAGTCAAAGTAATCATTTGAGAGGAAAATAGCCATCCTCTAATTCCTCTGCATGGGCTCTAGGATACAATGAAAATGAAGATACTCTCTTTTAATGTGCAGCTTCAGAAGAGATGGCCCAGTAAGAAGCTAGCCTTGGACTGCTAGGCTGAAGTTAACATGGTATGAAAACTGGGCCCCATCATAACAGGATTCCTGTAAGGGAAAGTACTGCCAACCTCCTGGGGTAATTACCCCATACCATTCCTCTTGTTTTCCTTAGCCAGGAAATATGGGAACCTGCTCAGTGAATCGAGGGGCTACATGGAGATTTTAAGCCCATCCACACTATGAACAATTCTGTAGGGAAGAAGGCAAGTACCCCCAAAAGACTCTTAACCTGGATTCACAGCCAGAAGAATGGGCATGTTAGAATGAGATGATGATTAATATAAATTCAATGTCTTCCCATTTATAGCTTGCTGAATCCAACAAATAGGTATCTTTTCCTTCTTTAAATGATTGGACTGAAAAGAGCTAACCTTTGTCAAATCATGCGGGAGGACTGGGGAGAATTAAAATTAGCTATATCTCAATTATTCAAGTTACATAAGATAACTCCAGTAGTACTAAGGACCGTAGATGTGATAGAAGCTATGTTTAATGCAGGACAGTCAGTTAAATAATTGTAATCATCCAGGTAAGACATAATGAGGAGTTGAACAGTAGAAATGGAACCAGCAGATTTAAGAGTTAACTGAAAGATAAAAGGAGCAGGTGACTGATGAGGGGCGGTGCAGTATGGTAGTTAAGCTTATGGGCCCTGGAGACTGATGAACAGTCTCCAAATCCCAGCTCTGTCACATACCAGTTATATGAGTGTGGACAAGTTATTTCATGGGTCTCTTCCTCAGTTTCCTCACCTATAAAGTGGGCATAGTAAAGAGCAGGATTAGGACTAGGATAAAGCAAGTGAAGCATGGCACATGCATTACTAAGAGTGAGTGCTTTCTTAAATTTTCCTTGCTGGGTGCCTCACTTGACTTACTCTAGTCCCAGCCTTAGTAAAGAATACCTACTTTATAATGTAATCATATAGATTAAATAGGTTAATATATGCCAAGCATTTAATAACACTGTTTATACATTTAAAAGCATATCATAAGTGCCAGATGATTAGTTGATATTATTATTGAGTAGATTTGAGAAGTTAAGGAGATAAAACAAAATTCTTGGTGGACTCCCATGTTTCTGGCTTAGGTGATGAAAAGAATGTTATTGTCACACAGCAAGATAGAAATACAGGAGAAAGAAAAGGCTGGGGCAAGGGGATGAAATTGACAGTTGGATTTGAGGTACATATGGGACATTTGGGTGCAGATATCCAATAGCAGTTACACAGCTGCCTCTAGGTACCTCACTGATGCCTAAGAGTGAGGATTAGAGATACGTTATCAAAGAGAGTCAAAGTGTGAGATGTATGGGCGGTAGCAACAAAAATAGAATTGGACTGTATTACACAGGAAGCCAAACTGGTTAGCTAGTTTTATTTTATAGAAAAGAGATCTTTTACAACTTCTTACCAAAATCCTCATGACAACATAGAATAAGACAAAACTTCTCAGTACCTTGAAGTAGGCCCAATAATCAACCTAATTCCAAAACCTGGGAAGTATGCCTGCTTAAAACCAGGCTGAACACACAAAACGGACCACCAGTGCTAGACCTCCCTTTGCCTACATGCCCAAATTCAGTGTCATTTTTCTTCCTGGCCCACCCATACTCATCAGAAAATTAGAAAGCCAACTCTTGACTGCTGCTTTCTAAAGTCAACCACATCCATCAATTCCTAGTTCTTCCATAACCTAAACAAGAAAGCGACTTCCAGGAATCCACAGAGCCGTGTGTGTGTGTGTGTGTGTGTGTGTGTGTGTGTGTGTGTGTGTAGGAGAGAATGGAGTGAATAGTGCATTGCCTTCTAGGAGTCAAGGAAAGTCTTACTTGCAGTGCATGCTGCAAATTATATTTTCCTACTATGTCCTACTTACTTTCAGAGTACTTAAGCTTAGCAGGTAAATGATGATTCTATTTCAGCAAAACCAACTAAAATCAAGCAAAGCCTTGAAAGCCCTGGGAAATGAGCTGGCTGAGCACATTAACTTGCCTTCAGTACATTGGAGAAGAGTCTTCTGGAACCACGGCCAGAGAATAGGACCAAGGACAACCTCCACACCTTGTTTTTTGGAACACTAAGTATAGATAGTTTGTTTTTTGAGTAAACAGAACCCAGAAGAAATATAAAGTTTTATTAGTAAAAAATCTGCAGTCTATGGGAAATGAAGCTTTTGTGTTGTTGGGTTTTTGGGGTTTTTTGAGACAGGATCTCACTCTGTGGCCCGGGCTGGAGTGCAGTGGTGCAATCTCAGCTCAAAGCAACCTCTCCCTCCTGGGTTTGAGCAATTCTCCTCCATCAGTCTCCTGAGTATCTAGGACCACCAGCACACCCACCATGCTGGTTAATTTTTGTGTTTTTGGTAGAGTTGGGGTTTCACTGTGTTGGCCAGACTGGTCTCAAACTCCTGGCCTCAAGTGATCCATCTACCTCAGCCTCCAGCCGTGCTGGGATTACAGGCATCAGCCACTGCGCCCAGCTGAGAAATGAAGCTTTTAAGTGAAGACTTAGAGAAACCATACTGCAGGAAGTTAGAAACATTTTAAATAGTTAAGTATCCTTTAGTAAAAATATAAAAAGACATTTTCTTTATCAGACAGGAAGTATATTAGTCTGTTCTCATGCTGCTAATAAGACATACCTGAGACTAGGTCATTTATAAAGGAAAAAGGTCTAATTGACTCACACTTCTGCATGGCTGGGGAGGCCTCACGATCATGGCAGAAGGCAAAGAAACAGCAAAGTCACATATTGCATGGTGGCAGGCAAGAGGGAATGTGCAGGGAAACTCCTCTTTATAGAACCATCAGATCTCATGCAACTTATTCACTATCACAAGAACAGCATGGGAAAGACCCGTGATTCAGTTACGTCCCACTAGGTCCCTCCCATGACAGGTGGGAATTATGGGAGCTACAATTTAATATGAAATTTGGGTAGAGGAACAGCCAAACCATATCAGGAAGAGAAAGTAAGTAAGTAGCTGAGAATAAAAGACAACAAAAAAAAGATAAAGTATATCAGAAATAAGGAAGGACTGAAAAATTAAAATTCAATAATATAATTATTTGCTTATAAAAGGCAATTATATATTACTGAAATTTTGAAAAACTAAATTAGCATTGTAAAGGATGAATCTGAGATGGTCTACAAGAGTTTGAATTTTTAAAAGGACAAAGAGATAGTGATAAAAGAGAAAGTCATACTCAAGGAAAATAAAATACTAATTTAAAGTAAGAATTTTAGCATCTTAAACATAGCATCATAACTGAATCCAACAAAATAATTAAACACATAATTGAAGAAAACTTTTGACTTAAAAAGTAAATACTTGAATTCTCATATTAAAGAGTTCTTACCATATTCTGATAAAAATCAGTGAAAGGATACAGCTAAAGTCATTTGGAAAAATAATTGAATGTCAAGGAGGAATAAAAATATCTGCAAGTACAGAGGGGATTTTTGTCAAAAGAATAAAATGCAGGTTGTTGTCATTAGACTTATTAAATAAAACACTAAATGCCAAAAAAGAGGAGAAATATTGTACACCAACACTTTTATACTCAGCAAACTTGTAAAAACAATAAAATATATCCTCAAGTATATAGGACTTTAGAAAACATGCTACTCAAAGTTCTTGAAAAAAAACTTACTTAGAGACTTCTTCCAGCAAACACAAATTAATCAAAATAAAAGATAATGACTATTTAGGAGGATTTATGTTTTTCTTACCCAGCAATATAGTTGGATGATATGTGGTCAGGTGATTCTGCAACCTGGGAAGGGAAGCTTGACTCTGTTTCCTTCAGCTTCTCTCAGGTGCTTCCTCTCCTTCCCCAGCATCAGGAAATTTATCTTGTGCCTACCCTTTATTCCACAGTTCACAAGGAATCTCCTGCCGTCTCTGATAGCTTACAAAATACTAACTGTTCCTATCCTGTTACCACCTTACTAATAATGAAGAAAATATTTAAATGATTAGATATTCTACTGAGAATAAATAAAACCTTTTGACTTACTTTCCAATGAAGAGCTGTATGGTACAACACAAAGATTATTTCCAATGTAGAAGGACATGAGTAATTATTTTCTATAACATTAAAACCCATATTGGCCAGAAAAAAATTGCTGAAATTTTTTCCAGTATAGAAGATTAACAGAAATTCTGCTGTAGACATTAACTGTTCCCAGTACCTCTTCATGCCATCTCATAACAAAAAGGAAATCCAAAAATACTTATAGTGGCTATCTCAGGGGATAACATTTATTTCTACATTTTTAAATCTTTCTAAAATGTTCCTGGTATATATTTAAAAAATTGAAATAGTATAATTTTGCATAAATAATTTAATCACACACATTTCATATGGCATATTAAATAGACTGCTATAATAATCATATGCAAAAAGAACAAAGCTAGAGGCATCATATTACATAACTTCAAATTATATTACAAGGCTATCATAAACAAAACTGCCTAATATCAGTATAAAAATAGAAACATAGATCAATGAAACAGAATAGAGAACCCAGAGATAAAGCCACATATTTACAGGTAACTAATCTTGGACCAAGCTGACAAAAACAAACATTTGGGAAAGAACATCTTTTTTAAGGAATAGTAGTGGAAAAATCAAATTGCCATATACAGAAGAATAAAACTAGACTTCTATCTCTCAACATACACAAAAATAAACTCAAGATGGATTAAAGACTTAAACTTAAGACCTGAAAATATAGGAAAACTAGAAGAAAGCCTATAGAAAACTCTTCTAGACACTAGTCCAGGCAAAATATTCATGACTAAGACAATAAAAGCACAGAAAACAAAACCAAATAAGACACATGGGAAAGCTTCTGCACAGCAAAATAGATAACCAACAGAGTGAACAGACAACTTCCAGAATGAGAGAAAATATTTGCAAAATATGCATCCAACAAGGGTCTAATATCCAGAATATACAAGGAACTAAAATAACAACGACAAGAACAACAACAAATAGCAGCATGATTTATAATCCTTTGGGTATATACCCAGTAATGGGATGGCTGGGTCATATGGTACATCTAGTTCTAGATCCTTGAGGAATCACCATACTGTTTTCCATAATGGTTGAACTAGTTTACAATCCCACCAACAGTGTAAAAGTGTTCCTATTTTTCCACATCCTCTCCAGCACCTGTTGTTTCCTGACTTTTTAATGATCGCCATTCTATCTGGTGTGAGATGGTATCTCATTGTGGTTTTGATTTGCATTTCTCTGATGGCCAGTGATGATGAGCATTTTTTCATGTGTCTGTTGGCTGTATGAATGTCTTCTTTTGAGAAATGTCTGTTCATATCCTTTGCCCACTTTTTGATGGGGTTGTTTGTTTTTTTCTTGTAAATTTGTTTGAGTTCTTTGTAGGTTCTGGATATTAGCCCTTTGTCAGATGAGTAGATTGCAAAAATTTTCTCCCATTCTGTAGGTTGCCTGTTCACTCTGGTGGTAGTTTCTTTTGCTGTGCAGAAGCTCCTTAGTTTAATTAGATCCTATTTGTCAATTTTGGCTTTTGCTGCCATAGCTTTTGGTATTTTAGACATGAAGTCTTTGCCCATGCCTATATCCTGAATGGTACTACCTAGGTTTTCCTCTAGGGTTTTTATGGTATTAGGTCTAACATTTAAGTCTCTAATCCATCTTGAATTAATTTTCGTATAAGGAGTAAGGAAAGGATCCAGTTTCAGCTTTCTACTTATGGCTAGCCAATTTTCCCAGCACCATTTATTAAATAGGGAATCCTTTCCCCATTTCTTGTTTCTCTCAGGTTTGTCAAAGATCAGATGGCTGTAGATGTGTGGTATTATTTCTGAGGACTCGGTTCTGTTCCATTATAAATCATGCTGCTATAAAGACACATGCACACGTATGTTTATTGCGGCACTATTCACAATAGCAAAGACTTGGGATCAACTCAAATGTCCATCAGTGACAGACTGGATTAAGAAAATGTGGCACATATACACCATGGAATACTATGCAGCCATAAAAAAGGATGAGTTTGTTTCCTTTGTAGGGACATGGATGCAGCTGGAAACCACCATTCTTAGCAAACTATCACAAGAACAGAAAACCAAACACCGCATGTTCTCACTCATAGGTGGGAACTGAACAATGAGATCACTTGGACTCGGAAAGGGAAACATCACACACCGGGGGCCTATCATGGGGAGGGGGGAGGGGGGAGGGATTGCATTGGGAGTTATATCTGATGTAAATGACGAGTTGATGGGTGCTGACGAGTTGATGGGTGCAGCACACCAACATGGCACAAGTATACATATGTAACAAACCTGCACATTATGCACATGTACCCTAGAACTTAAAGTATAATAATAATAATAATAATAATAAAAGAACAACAACAAATAATCCCAATTGAAAAGTGGGCAAGCGATATGAATGGATAGTTTCAAAAGAAGACATACAAATGGCCAACAGGTATGTGAAAAAATGCTCAACATCACTAATCATCAGGGAAATGCAAGTTAAAACCACAATGAAATATCATTTTACCCTGGTCAGAACAGCCATTATAAAAAGAATAAATAAATAACAGATGCTAGCAAGCATGCAGAGCTAAAGGAACTCTATATACACTATTGATGAGAATGTAAATGAGTTCGACTTCTATGGAAAATAGTATGGAGATTCTTCAAAGAATTTAAAAATAGAACTACCATTCATTTCAGCAATCTCACTACTGAGTTTCTACCCAAAGGAAAAGAAATCATTACATCAAAAAGATACCTGCATTCGTACATTTTCTGCAGTGGTATTCACACAAAGATACGGAATCAAACTAAGCGTCCCTCGACAGATGATTGGGTAAGGAAAATGTGGCTATATATATATACACACACACACACACACACACACACACACATTCACACACACCATGTAATACTACCTAGCCACAAAAAAAAACCATAAAATAATGTATTTTGCAGCAATATGGATGGAACTGGAGGCCATTACCTTAAGTGAAGCAAGTCTTAGAAAGACAAATATCTCAGTGCAATCTCAGCTCAAAGCAACCTCTCCCTCCTGGGTTTGGGCAATTCTCCTGCCTCAGCCTCCTGAGTAGCTAGGACCACCAGCATACCCACCATGCTGGCTAATTTTTGTATTCTTTGGTAGAGATGGGGTTTCACTGTGTTGGCCAGACTGTATTCTCACTTGTAAGTGGAAGCTAAATAATGGGTACACATAGATGTAGAGTGTGGAATGATAGACAACGGAGACTCAGAAGCGTGAGGAGGTGGGAGAGGAGGTGGATGATGAGAAATTAATGTGTACAATGTATGTTATTTAAGTGATGGATACTCTAAGAGCTCTGACTTTACCACTATGAAATCTATACATGTAATATAAAATTGCACTCCATAAATTTATACACATTTTTTAATTGACTGCTATAGTAATAACATTTATATCTGAACTATAGATTATTTTTCTTTCTTTTGCTTTTCTGACCTTTCCAAATTATCCGTGATATTAGACAGCAATATAATTACATGAAACATAACTGTATTCTATAATATTGCTTTTTATGGGGAAAACATTTTCATTTAAACACTGAAGGAAATGGTCAATAATATTTTTAAAATATTTTGAATTCATTAGAGTCCATTTTAGGCATTTAAATAATAATGGATGACTTTCCTGGGACTCATCAGTGTGGATGATGACTGGGAATGATGTGAAGAAAGTCAAGGGAGAAGAAGTAGTAATCAAGTTATCAAATACTACAGAGGTCAAGCATGTTGAGGCTTAGAGGCTTCCATTGGATCTGACAAGGCAAAAACTGTTGCAGTAGAATGGTAGAGGCAGAAATCCAATGTGATAGTTCACAAAGAGTAAGGAAACAGGGATGATAGGAACCTTGAAAAGTATCAGGAAGGCTGAGCGCTCAAGGTAGCTGCCATGGGACGAAACGGCCGATTCTATTCCAAAACATCTAAAGCAGTATATTCTTGGTTTCCTCTGCAGCTACTGCTCTTCACTGGCCCCTTCAAAATCATCCCCACTTTCCTTTGGAAATCCATGTGGTTCCAGTGAATCTTACACTTTCTCTACAGGGGTGGCTTCCATTTTCCAAAACTAAACCAATCAAGGCATTTTGCTCCCATGACACAGTGACTGGTTCATGAGTGGATATGGGGTCTATACTGGTCCACATATGGGAATAAACAAGATAATCTTTACTAGGAATTCTGGGATGCAAATGCTAGTGCTGTCATTTGTCACTACTCTGGGAGCCACAGTTTACATTATATTCCATGTGAATCATATACCCTGGAGTTGTGGGACAATGTGGCCTGGACAGATGTTCTCTCTAGCTCTGGAAAAATGTACTATGAGGATATGAAATCTGGAAGCCAAGGCCATCTTGTGACCACAAAGAAAGACAGTATGAGAACAAAGCCAATGTATCAATAAAGCTGAGTGGTGTGAGGACAGAGTAAATCACAGAGAAGCACAGCAGGAGCACAGGCCAAACCTCACCGGCAGCCTGTCCTACCTCTGGGCTTTTTCAATAATGTGAGCCAATAAATCCCTTTTCTTTATTAAAGTTGTCTATTGTGTACAATAGAAATCATTCTCATGATCTTCCTTGTTTGTCCTTACTGCAAACATTCCACACAAAGGCTTAAGTTCCTTTTGTTTTTAGACAAGCAGACAAAGCCATTTACAGTCTCCAGAAGATGAAAGGTGAAATTTAATAGGACATTTCAGAACTTTACCTGTGCCTGGGCCAAGAAGGAAGACAAGGCAGGGCTTTGAAACCCATGCTGTTGTAAAGTTGGATTTGAGTCAGCAAGCATAATGTCATTTTTCCACGTCTTCTCATACACAGTCCCATAGGAGATTTCCAGGTGTCACAACCCTGAAGCTTCTGTTCTGCACATTTCTACCAGACCAAGTTCATGTTCATGTATCACTTAATGTGTTTCTTAGCTTACTTTAAACAAACATTTCATTTTCTCCTGTGTGCTGTGTATTATTTTATCCAATCTAAGCAAGTGGAAAATACTCTATGTTGATACAAAAAACAAGCTTCCCATTCGGTTTCTTTCCATTACACCACCATACACAGATGAGTGTCTTTTCTACTGAACAAGATTTACTGAATATGTCTCTATTTGAAGAACTAAAGAGAAAGGAAAATGCGTGTTAAACTAAAAAGAATTTAAGAAAAAGCAACCCTTAAACCCAACAAATAAGACTCTCTATGCCACATTCTGGAGGGCATTAGCTTAAATCCTCTCTAGTCAACGTTTGCCTTTAATCATACTTTGTCTAAAGTGAGGATCTTTCCTCATGTGAAAGCTGTTAAGTACATACAAGGTAAAAATCAGCTCATGTTTTCTTGATCCTAATACTTCCCCACAGTCTAATTTGCAGACACACAAGGCCATGTTCAACATGAAGTATAGAATAATGGTTCCCTCCCCTCTGAGAAGAAAAAAATTACTTAAAAGAAGTGCTAATCAGAGAGGGGAAAGCTTTAGTTTGATTGTTAGCTATATGATTATTTTTATATAACATATTTTCCTCCCAACACGCATACACACACACACCAACTAAATATTGAACATCCAAAAAATTTTTAGCTGGACCCAGGAAAATAACAATTTAAAGACATAGGGAACAAAAGAAGTATGGAAAATAATGTGCCAGATTATTTATTAACATCCAGAGGAAATTCTTCTACTAAATCTGTTCTGTCATTATGAACTGAGCAGATTATATTCTATAGCCTTCAGAAATACGGTTACCAGCTGGACTGCTAAGTAGTCTGCTGACCATAAGGTAGATCTCAGGAGAATGACCAAGATATATAAAAAGCACACGGTAAAGAATTTTTAAATTTCCATTGTTGAAAAGACACAAAAATGAGTAACTCAACCTTGCTTCAGTATCACTTTCTAGAGAATAAATAACCCATGGAGTATTAGAACTTTTGCTTCTAGTCATGCTATACACATTATTTTCATCATATAATATATTTGGCTATTTGACTACTGATGTTCATTTTGCAGAAGGTGTTCTATAGAAACCTCGGGTACTACATAAATAGGGTCTATTTAATTTAGGGTATATTACCAGATCTCTAAATGGATTACTCTGAATTATACAGAATAAATTTATTCAGTATTAGCAATATAACAAGTAAAATATACTTGCATTTGTTTGATTTACAAATATGTCTAAATTAAGACCAAACTATTTTAAAAGTTGTTTTAAAACGTCATCTACTACGTATTTGTGATAACCCAGGGACTCATTAACTTTTATAATACCAAAAGTCAATAAGAAATTATGAACAAATACTTTGGGAAAACAAAGTCGGAGAATGATTAAGTCATTCAGAGAAGTAAAATTCTCATTATTCATTAGAAGATTTAACATTAGATGCTGGTAATGACCTTTGTTTTCCCTCAGAACATTAATCACAGGTAACCTAAGCTCATAAGAAAATTATATTACTTAACCCAGACGTGAAGTTCTAGTGGCTTGTACCAGATATTTTTTATCCCTTGACACCTAGGAAAACACATTTAAAAGTCTCCTTTAATAGCTAGTAATCTCCAAAATATGAAGTGATTTGCATAAGGGAAGAAACCAAGTTTACTGCCTCCATATGGCATTGGGAATTTCCATACTCAGGCATCGAGTGTTCGATCATCTAACATTAACCCTAATAGCCAAGTAGCGAACATTTATTTTATTCTATTGTGAATCATAGTATGCTAGAATTTTGTATATTACATTTTTAAATATATGTTCTAATTGATGACCCTAAAATTCCTGTCTGCTTATTTCAACTGGAAGTGGCAAATTTTACCAATTATCTGGAGAAGAACTATGTTACATCATTAAGGAGATTAAGTGGGTACATTGTGAAAACTATCAGCCAGCAAGGTACCCTGGTATTTGTTGACTTAATTGGCCTTGTTTGCTGTAGAATAGTCTAGGGTTTCCCAGTTCCACAGAAAGAGGATTAATTTCAAATTATGGATTGTTCCCATGGTTTGGAAATTTTTTATAAGAAAGCTAAAATGTGCAGATTGTGTGTCTTTCTGTCAAGTTAGAGAAGTAATAAGAGATGTAGCAGAATTTATAAACATGGGCCTAAGGAGATATATCTAGTATAAGTTGCTTAAACCAATGCACTTGCATCTCTTCACATGAAATAAAATTCTAACCCTAAAATAGCAAGTCAAAAGATGTATTTCTCTGTTGTAGAAATTGCAACTTTCAAGGTGGGTAACTGGGTAAGAAAGTTTGGGAAAATTTATGTTTGTGATTACTCTTTACAGCACTGATTTTTTACAGCAAAAGTCTGGGTATACTAAAAATATCCATCCATGGAGGCTGGTTAGATAACTCTGGTATATCCATCTTATGGCTATAAAAAAGACTGAAAAGCTCTCTACTCATTAGCATGGAAAAGACTTCAGAATTGTATTTAGTTAAAGCAAATAAAGAACAAATTCATGAGATATATACTACATAGAACATATGTAATTAAAATATATATTTTACATATGATCACATATTTGTTAAGCAGTTATAGGGGTTAATTTTTGTCATATACTGATTTGTCATTCAAAATTATAATACATGGTTTTTCATCTTTAATTTATATAGTGAATTACATCCCTAAATTTTCAAAATTGAAAACTGTTTCATTATTGAAATAAACTACATTTTGTTGAGATTTATAGTATTGTGAATTAGGGTTTAATTACTAATATAATGGTGTTACACTCAGGTGAGTAATACATATCTTATTTATTTTCTTTAAATCTACTGAATTTGTACCCCCTGTCCTCATCCCAAGTTCACCCCATCACCTCCCCTAAGTAGTTTAAAGGGCTCAAAGATTTACAGAGGACCAAGTCTTTGAGGGGAAGAGTGGTTAAGCACCAGTTATCACACTGTCCTGTATGCTCCTGCCTTGCCTGGCGGTGGTTCTGCTCCTCCTCCACCATGTTTAACGTGTAGAACAATGGCAAGACCAGATACTACGCAGGTGCTCCTCAGGGCCAGGAACAGACACAGACCTCTTCTGCTCACAGAGCCCACAGAGCTCCACTTCCCTCTCCCAAGCCTCAGCATCCCTTTAACAGTAGAGTTTATGAGAAAGCCCTTCCCATCCATGTCTCTCAGACGCCCTCTCCTCCACCTCCAAGACACGTCTCCTAATATATCTCCTCAATGGGCTCCAGTTTTCAGAGACCAGACCCAGAAAGAAAGTGCCGTGCAGGCAACTTTGACTTTCCTTATTGCCACAGATTTCTCCAGAGGCAAAGTAGTATAGCGCTCGGTACCCGCTCTATGGCAAAGGGGAAAATGAAGAAGAAAAACAAATTGAAAATAAAAATTTAAAAATCCAATAAAATCAAATATTGGAAGTCTTCAGTTACAGTATTTTAACATATTGGTATAAATGTTCATAAGGGAGACTCATTTAGAGTTTCCTTTTATGTACCATCTTTGTATAGTCTGGGTAGCATTGCTATAACAGCTTTTAAAAAAAAAATTAGAAGCATCCCTACTATCTCTGGACTTAGTAATTTGAATAGAACTGGAATTACAAATTCCTTGAAAATATGCTAAAATGCACCTGTGAAACTACCTGAGCTAAACGAAGTTGTTTTTGAAAATGTTTCAATTTATTCTACGATAAATTGTCTACTTAACTGTTCTATCTCCTTCTGAACAATGTTGGTAATTCATATTTTCAAAACAAACAGTCATTTCTTGCAGATATTTAAATGTACTGAGGAAGTCTAAGTTATTATCTTAAAATTATTTTAATTTTCTTTTTATCTGTAGTCATTCCTCTTTTCTAATTTTGTAGATTTGTGCAAAATATTTTTAAACAAATAAAAATGATGAATTATTAAATAGAATGATATATAGTTTTGAGAAAAAGAAAATTCATAAACACAGAGAAAAGTGGAGAGAAGAACCTAATTCTGGGCTCCCTCTCATGCCTTCTAAGTTGACAAATGACATGATATTGGTTTTCCTTTGAACATCTATTTAGATTCAAGTTTTTCTAAGTCCCACTGAGAGAAGATTTGTCAGTTGTGTGCTTAGAAGGGCTCACAGCTTAATATGCATAAAATGCTGTCTAATGACCTGTTAAGAAATTTTTCCATGCTTTACTTGTGTCTTTCTCTCCTCTCTCCCTCCCCCATTTATATATTTACTAATAAAAGTGGTTTTGCACTAACTTTTCTGCATTCTCATTAGTTTATACTTCTCATTAAAACAGTAGACTTGGATTACATTACTTCTAACCACAATTTTACCAATAAAATTGTAAGATTCTGATTCTTTTCTTTCCAATGATACCTAATCAGAAAACAGCAAAGCTAGAGTTAAAAGAAAAGGGCCTTGAAGAGAGCGGCTACTCTGCAAGTATTCACTGAATTGAGTAGAAGAGAGCTTTATTTTGTTTTTCTTTTGCCAGGTTGTATAAATAATAGGCTTAGGCCAAGTACTTTAATCTTTAATCTAGACCAGAGGTTCTAAACCTTGGCTAAATATTAGAATCACCTGGGAACTTTAAAACTCTTGCTCCTTAGGCCGCATCTCGGGCCAATTAAATTTCAATCTCAGAGGTTGAGCCCCAGGCAGCAGTGGGTTGTTTCATTTTTTAAAGCTCCCCAACGGGCAGTCAAAGTTGAGAACACTGATTCAGGCTTATCTGATATACAAGCCATCAAATATGAGAAAGTTGACTCAACTGGACTGCATTTATCAATTTTATATATCAAACAGAATAACTATTAATCTTTCAGTAGGGCCCTTCACTGAGTTAGGTGGGTCAAAAATTCAGAATAATTTAGAGTAAAATAAATGTGCTATAAAGATCTCCAAGTATAAGGGATAAACAAGCAAATTTTCCACTTTCCCATACATAATATAAAATAGCTCCCTTTCACAGGATATATTTTAGTGGACAATAAATAGAACTGATCATAGTAAAGTTATAGAAATCATAAAGAACTTCAGTCTTTCTTGCTTCTAGCCTTTCTCCAAATCAACCCCAAATGCCACTTTTTCCACCCTACTCTGCCGCAACCCCATTCCCTAACATGACCCTCTGTAAGAGAACAGGTAGAATTCTGAATTGTTGTGTTTTTACTCTGTGTCTTATTCACACTGCGTGTTACCTAAACTGCATTTTGGGCTTTTATTTTTAAATGTGTAACTGTACACTCCCTCCCAGCACGCTCACAGGCGGAGTCTGGATAAGCATGAGGAAGTCTAGAAGGTTGTCATGGTGAGACTCAGTCTAGACCTCAGCCAGGCCTCAAGTCAAGTCTGTTCTAGCAGGTTTGCGGAACTTCCTGGAGAAGCAAGGGCCTAAGTGAGGGTCTGAGCTGTCCCAGAGCTGAGTGGGACTGGCTGCAGTTGGCTGCTGTTGGTTGCTTCCAAGGGTTCTACATCAGCTGGGGAAGAAGAGCTAGGTTTAGGCCTCTCTTTAAATCTTCCCGAGAACACTCTCCTAATGGCAATCATATCATTCCAAGGCAAACCAGAGTTAAAGTTTGAGAGGTATGGAAAAAGACACAAAGGATCTCAACTGAAGGCCGTGAATAGAGAGACACAGGGTCTCAGAGACCCTCCAGGTTAAGTTAGGTGCTATGTAGGGTTAAATATTTACCCTGGACTAAGGGCCTTATATAGTAAGTTTAAAACTTCCGGGCGCGGTGGCTCACGCCTGTAATCCCAGCACTTTGGGAGGCCGAGACGGGCGGATCACAAGGTCAGGAGATCGAGACCATCCTGGCGAACACGGTGAAACCCCCGTCTCTACTAAAAAATACAAAAAACTAGCCGGGCAAGGTGGCGGGCGCCTGTAGTCCCAGCTACTCGGGAGGCTGAGGCAGGAGAATGGCCTAAACCCGGGAGGCGGAGCTTGTAGTGAGCCGAGTTCGTGCCACTGCACTCCAGCCTGGGCGACAGAGCAAAGACTCCGTCTCAAAAAAAAAAAAAAAAAAAAAAAAAACTTCCTGTGGCTCTGGTTGGCAAACATTCCGATTTTCATTTTGAAGATGAGGACATGAACCCTGTCTTAGTCTGCTTGTGCTGCTATAATAAAGTCTGAGACTGGGTAGCTTATAAAGAACAGAAACTTACTTGTGACAGTTCTGGAGGCTGAAAAGTCCAAGATCAAGGTGCTGGCAGGTTCAGTTGTCTAGTGAAAGCTGCTTTCCATTTTGTAAGATGGTGTCTGAATGCTGAATCTTCCAGAGAAGAAGGGAGAAATGTTGTGCCCTTACACAACAGAAGATAGAGGGCAAGCTAGGTGCTTCTTCAAAGGCTGCTTGAAGTGCCTTTTATAAAAGCCTTAATTCCATCAGTGAGGGAGCAGCCCTCATGGCTTAATCACCTCTTAAAGGCCTTAATGCTTAACACTACCACATTGGCAACACCTGAATTTTGGAGGTGACACATTTAAACCATAACAGACCCTCAGAAAGGTCAAGTGACTCACCTAAGGTCATACAGTTTATACATGTTCATGTCACTGTGCATACATCCTGAAAATAGCATTAAGCATAAGCTTCTAAATTTTGTCATAAATATCTAAGTCATGACCCAAATTGATCTTTTTAAAATGTAGTACATAACAACTAACTCCACTCCACTCCTTTCATTCACTTCAACTTAAAATCGTGTTAGGGTACCCCTCTAGGAAAGACTAGAAAATACAGTGACCTTATTTCTACTTTCTAATGTAAAACATTTTTTTAAAAGCAATCGAGATTTAAAGAGGAATCAATGCAAATAGTGGAGAAAGGGTGGTTATTGGTTATGGAATTTATGTTTACAGCCTAAATGAAACTTGATCTTTTTTTGCTCTGGTGCATGCAATTGTTCTCTAATCTCCTAAACTCATCAAAGGGTTTCTCTCTTAGGGTATAACTAATTATTTTCAGATTTACATATTAAATTCTAAATAGTAAAGCCATAAAGCTCAGAAACGTAGACTATGGCCTGAGATACCCCAGGTGGAGTCCCAAAAAGTGATACTGTGATTTCATTTGAACAGTAATGTATCAAGTGGGCATCAGATTTTTATCATTACACTTTATAAACTTATTTACCAGGCACATGCTACAAAGTGTACATTACTCTATAGCTGGGGAGACAAGAAATACATAGGAAAATGTTATTTGTCCCAAATAATTTAAGGGGAAAACGTGCATACATGACTTTCCTGACAAGGATATTTTGACACAGCTGTGCCCTGATGCAGCTATTTCATGTAGGGGATTTTTAAACACAGCCCAAAAACCAAACTGTTAAACTTTCAGCTGTTTCTATTAACAAGTAATGTGTGAAACAGACATAGTCTTCCCATTCTAAAACCTTTTCACAATATTGAACCTCACCCAGTTGTAGATCCCCACCCCCTGGGGTAGTAAGTGAGGATTAAGTGGGGGTCTGGAATGAAGTGGGGTCAGGGATGGGTTGAGGATGAGGGATGGAGTGAGGTTAGGCATCATCTGGCAGACAAACTATATGTGACCAGCAGTTATATGTTTACCACACTTACTTGTCTCAGAGAAGGCCATACATCATTCTTAGCAGAGTGCCTGTTCAGTCTCTGAGAATTCACTTATATTTTAGAGACTGTTAAATTTACAATGGGCATACTCCTTTATATCCATGAATAAACAGAACTGTCTGTGTAAAGAAGCCACTTCATCTGTTTTACATTTGAACATCTAGAAAACTCAATCATGGATACCTCTGCATCTAGAGGTTTCCTAATTATGCAAACTCAATTTGATTGGATGTATATGGCACACCAGGTTGGGGAGGATATTTGAACAATAATATGATTCCCACACAGAAAGTTTTCAACCTGTTTTCTAACAGTTCTCTCGATTCTCAAGCATACTTTTTCTCTATTTACAAAGGTAATATATACTTAAAGAATTTTCAGGATTAGAGAAAATAAAAAGAGAATGGGGAAGGAATAGTCAGAGATATCTGTTGCAATTATTACATTGTAACAAATTTAATGTAACCTTTATATTACATTATAAAGATAATCACTCATTACAGTGTAATAAGTGTAATATGACCATCTAATCTTTTAATACAGAAATGTTACTACCACCATTTCATTGGGAATGAGTCTAAAGAACTGTTTGAAACCCACTATTTTAGACAGACATGTCTAACTTGGAGAAATACCTACATATGGTCACACCTGAGATTTTCCTCTCTAAAATAGTGAAGAAATATCTATCTTATACATCTTTTTGCATTTTTTATACAATTGCTTACTGATGTCTCCAATGGAATTGAATTAAATTATGACCTTGTTCCAAGAAAAGCTCTGACTTTAGCTATCTTATTAGAAAGTAATATATATAAGTTGTCCATTATGTTATAAAATGAACTACCTATTTAATTACCTTGTTTAATAGTACTAATTTAGCATGTTTTCCCGTCTGGTTAATTGCCTAATGAAAACACTCTTGGTGGGTCAGTGGTTTCCTTGCTATCATTTAGAATAGCAAAATCTATCCTTGAGCTACCGTGGAGGGCAGTCTGTGTATCTATTTATATAGTGTGGAAACTCTTCTGAATGATAGATTGGTGCTTTCCCTTTGGGGATTTCTTTGTGTATCATCTGGCTTCAATTTCTTCATGGGCTTTGTGTCTTGGTGAATGTGTATATATGTGTTATGCTTACATAAAACACATAATTAACCTAAACATATCACTGTGGACTCAAATATGTATGAACGTACATCTCCTTTATTTCAAAGTAAGACTGTTACATTAAAAGGCATACACATAGGAAGAGGATGAAATTGAAATCTGAACAGACAAGGTACAAAGTTATAAAATCAGGATTAAGCTTATAAGTTTCATTATAATTAAATTATAAAACATTGTGGATTATATAGTCCTATTAATGAACCTGTGTTTTCTTAACGACAAGAACAGGTTTCCATGTGCTAATCACACCATACATCTGAAATATATTGGCTTCTTTTGGAATAAATTTAATATATTAATTCTAAAGTAGCCACTGCAAAACTAACAAAGTGAAAATTAGAAACCAAGAGTGAGCCTAGTTTGTATAAAATTAGTACAAAGCATTGTCATTCCACATGGAGGTGCTTAACTCATTTAAATGTATTACTTTATTAAAGATCTATGAACACTTATTAAATGCCATTATTGTTCTGGTTTTTAGAGATACAGCAGTGCACAAGATGGACCAAGTCCATGCCCTAGAGAAGCTTATAGTCTAGCAAGGTAGATAGACAAAATTGGTAAATAAATAATTACATAATTTCAGAGCATGATCATTTTTAAAGAAAAATAAAGCAGAACAAGAGATTTCAGAATGATTCTGGCATAGAGAGTAGAGTAATAATATTTGAGCAGCGACCTAAATGAAATGAGGGAGTTAGACTTGCAGATGTGTGAGGGAAAAGTGTATCAGATGGAGGGGAAAGCAAACACAGAGGATTTAAGGGAGGAGAGGCATGGTGTGGTCAAGAATCAGCAAGGTCAGTGTGGTTGCAGGAGGAGAGTGGGAGAAGGAGAGAGGTAAACAATACAGGAGAACTGGGCAAGAACTGGATGGTGACCTTTCAGAACAGGGAAGAAAAACAACAAAGGATAATGAAAGTCAGTAGGTTAGGAGAGTGTAGCACCATGGAAGCAAAGAGAAAAAAGAGTTTCCAGACAGAAGTGATACAGTGTGTTTAATGATGCTGAGAACCTAGTAAAACAGGGACTGAAAATTAACCATAGGATTTGCACACTGGAGTTCTTTCAACAGAGGGGAGGGATCCTTTCCAAGAGTTTTTCCTAAATAGGAAATAGAGAAATGGAGTGTCAGCTTCAACGGAACATGAGATCAAGAGGGGTGTTTTCTAAGATGAGAGACCTCATAATGCATGGACAATGCAAGGTCGACAATAACAAAGATAAATCTTGTACCATTTATTATACTGCATTAATGTGTACATAACACACACACACACACACACTCACACACACACAATTTCCCAAATATCGACTTGTTTAATAATGTTAGTTCAGCTCTTTAACTTTCTATCCATCTTTTTCCTTTACCCTGTGCCCTAACCTGTAGCATTAATTGCTTCCCTAGGATACTGTATTAACAACATAAATTATTATAGAAATTATCAAAATACACATCATCTTGTGGAGAAACTCCAAAATAAGGTAAAAATTATCATTTCAGTCACAAATTGTACATGATTGACTGCTTTCATAATTTGAGATTCTATCAGACTATAACTGATTTTAATATAACTTTTTTACTCTGAGCACTGTTTTGGAAGAGGTGTGTGTGTATGTACAAATATATACAAACCGATTTGAAGCACATTGGTGGAATATATAAATCAGCACATATGTAAAGACAAGAGGCTTTGTGGAAACAGCACAGGCATGAAACCGGAAACAACTAGGATGGCATCTCAGCTCTGCCAGTTACTAGCGTGTTACCTTGGACTTCCAGCACCTCAATCCCATCATTTGCAAATAGAAGTAATAATGAGGTAATAATGACCTCAGGAAGTAATAATGACCAGCTCATAGAGATGGTAGAAGAATCAAATGAGTAAAAAATATAGGTAGAATACCTGGCATATATTCCACATGCTTAATAAATAGTACCGTGATTTTTATTATTAATTCAATTAAGTACACTTTGATATTATATTACTATAGTTTTTCCACTCTCAATATCCTTCGTTGAATAGAAACAGAATGGTGTATAATAAGGCATTCAATCATTAGGAATTCATTTCTTGCAATCAGTTGGTACTGATAAACCATGAGAAAGCTATTATCTCTTGAGTGATAACTAATCATTCTTTCCGAAAGAAGGCAGAAAAATGATACGCACATTCAACTTTCTACCAAAATGAAAATCTGTTGGGGAAATAACTGGGTAGGAAATTTATCCTTGTAAACGACTTGAAAGGCTATAGAGCAGTGGTTTTTAAAGTGTGGTTACCAGACCTAGGCATTCCTCCAGAGTGTCCCAAAGGCTGGAATGGGGGCAGGGCATGGAGAAATGATGTTTGGCAGTGGATGGACCTCACTGATTTCATCATTCACTGTATTCCACTGTCATCTGTGTATACATTGGACCTAAATTAGATTTCACTTGAAGAAAAGGCTCCAAAGCTAAAAGAACATTTGAAATTCTTACCCTAAATGAGGAGTTAAACAGGCTATGGTGATTCTCATTACTCACTCAAGTGCTTTTCACTGTAATTCTGTGTCAACAAACATGATTTAAGTAATCACTAAAAGCAGACTGAAAATTAGATTACAAATATAATGCACAGTTCAACTTAGAAGAGAGGCTTAAAATCAAGTAAGTGGCACTAAGGAGAGAGTTGATAGCTATCTCAAAGTGTTTACTCATGAACCACCATACCACTGAAGATACAAGTAAAAACTTGCTTAGCTTCTTTTCTTACACACCATCCTATACAGTAATCGGAGTTTCTTCCCTTCAGTAATCCCCAGTGTAATGCTAAATTGAAAAATTAACTCAAAATTTCCTCTTTTCAAAGGCCTGTAACTCATCTGACCCCTGAGGGAGAAATTCTCACACACTTTCTCGGGGTGAGGGCCATATGATTCCCATTGTTTTTAATAGAAATCACACTTCTCAAATCCTACCAAAGGCTTTAGCAATTTAGGTATTCACATTTTCATAGCCAAAGATGTTGCTTTTTAATTTCCTCTGGGTGTTTCTTTCTCCATTAAAACTATTGTAAGATATTTATGGTGTGTATCCATGAATGAAATACCCAGTAGAGCTTTCTGTTCCTTCTCCCACTGTGTCTGTGCAGCATGCTATAGTTTCCTCACTCTAAGACTCTTTCGCTTAGAATAGGAAACATGTACAAGTCAGTTCATGTATGATAGACATAGTCCTATAATCATGGAGGGTTATGAACTCATGTGGTTTATTACATATAAAACTTTGCAAATATAAAGATTCTTTTAACTTCAAAAATATCTATGCATTTCCACTTAAAAGTAACTGTACTTTTGGTATTTGAACACTGAGAAAAATACATAATGACAAGAAGACATCATGGATTATATAGTCCTATTAATGAGGCTGTGCTTTCTTAATTACAAGAATAGATTTCTGTGTGTTAATCAAACCATACATCTAAAATAGTGTGTGTATATATATATATGTGAAATAGATTATACTTTCTGTCTACACACAATGCTTAGCATAACCGTAGATTTGCAGAGCCTTTTTACTAATTCTGAGTCCTCAGAAATCCCCAGTCCTCAGAAGTCTCCATACTACATGTCACAAACTACTGGTAGAGGAGAAAGTACATGGTCTCCAGAGTCAGAAAAAGTGGTTTAAATCACAGGTTAAATCTGTTACCAGCTACATGAACTTAACCCATCTGACTCCTAGTTTCCCTATCTAACAATCTAATTTTAGGATAAAGGTTGTGTACATTAAAATATATATAGCACTTGATTTGCAATAGTAATAATGGTTAATAATGATTGTGTGTTATATATTGGGCTACATGCTTTAGGCCATTTGCATATTTGTACATTTTAAGACATAAGCTTGTAAACAACAATTCCATGAAGTATACTGTGGTGGTCAGTAGAATACACTTCAGAGTCCAAGCACCTGGGTCCAAATCCAGGCTCTGAACTCTAATACCCACTAGCAGCATGACCAGGTACAAGTTATTTAACTTCTCCAACATTTTTCTTTTTCATCTGTAAATGGGAATACCAATAATCTTTATCTTATGTTAATAACATTTGGCAAGTGCTTAACACAGTGCCTTGAATGCAGAATATGTAAATATTAGATAATATTATAATTTTAAAGGTAAAGCAACTGGTTTCAGTAAATTAACTTGCCCAAGGTCACATCATTGCTAAAAGCAGAGCTAGGGCTCTAAACCAGACCTATATCTCTAATACACATTTTATAGGTGTTGGCTTCTTCTAATGGAAATTTACTCTTCTTCCCTCTACCCTCCTCTAGGTTCAGCCCTCCTGGATAATGGCAAGGGACAAGCAGCTCAATCTAAGTAGCAGGCCGCTATAAGGACTCCAGTCAGAAGTCAACGTACCAAGAGAATGAATTCCCTTTCCTATGTGAAGCCCCTTCCAGGAAATAATGCATACAGCTAGAATCAGTGAGGCCACGCAGATTTGCAAATGTTGATTTGGTGTATTGGTTGCAACTCAGTAGTGGGTGAAATAAGCAGAAGGCACGGTACCCAGAAGCACTTGAACCCACAGACTCAATGAATCCTATAACATACAACACAGGCCCATCCCCTATAATTTCTCATCTTTCTTCCTTTCAGTCACTTTTGCCAAATTTCCCTCAAGGTGGAGCTAGCCTAATCAGGTTTTTGCATCTTTGCTGAATATTAACCCTTGTATTTATATAATTATCATTTCTCCATAATACGATTAACAAAAGAAAATGCCAAGTCAGACTAGTGCAGGAACACTGAAGTCTTTGCAGAAACCTCATCTCATTCTCAGGTTACAAGTACCCAGAAACAGGGCAGCACACTTTCTCTATATCTTATTGGCCAGACTTACCTTATTCCTAAAGGTATTTCCACTCAAAATCCCCAGCCCAATATACTTAAGTATTAATTCAATGTGAAACTAAAATTGAGAACCCAGATTTAATGTCTTTCATAAGACCTTCTACCTCATCCAAATGTGGCTTTTAACCCTTAAGCTATAGTTTTATTTTAATATATCCCAGTTCTCCCAACTAGCCTTGATACACATCTCTCCTCTAATACAATGACGTCTACTTCTCATCAATACTATAAGGGATTTTCTATTGAAACTTGATCTCAGAAATATCTGAAAAATTCTAAGGCACAAACTATGGTAGGCCCAATAGACTCGGAGATCAGTGAAGTTCTCAATGTCAATGAACTTCTGTACATTAGTATGACGCAAAAACTAAACTCTGATTATATGACCCTAAAGGCCTTCACAATCCACTTTCTATCTGTATACCCTGAAGAGTTATTTAAACTTTTTTGAGACATTCCTCCTTAAAATCATTCAAAGATTCAAATTTGGGAGTTGGCCTCAAGCTAACACATCTCCCAGAGACCCTCCTTTTTTGAGCAATATCTTCCTTTGCATTAATAGACCATGTTTTCTGATAAGTAGATCAGTACCACAGCCTCACCACTCTGTGCCTCCATTTAACAAAATTGTCACTTAACTACAAGCAAAGTGGATTCACAAATCCTCAGTAAATAATGGATGAACACTGAATCAAAAACTAGGTCTTCCTTACTACCGAAATTGTCAATATAGTATTTTTTTTAAACTTAGAAGTTCCATTAGAAATACAGAAAGCGCTCTTTGCAAAATTGAAAAGGACAAAACTGGTACAAAGAAAAGTTCCCAGTTTCTGCAAGGTCATTATAAACAAGATTAAAAAAAAAAAAAACTATTAAAATTTTCACCACAGCCTTTTGAAACAAGTTGACAGACACAAGAAGCTACAATGTGAAGCCTCAAACCAAGATGCTCTGTTAGCCAGTTCCTTGTGAAAATAATCCCAGAATCATTATTCTGTTGCATTACTCTTGACTTTCAAGTCTGAAGAGTTTTCTTTTGCTTCACTTCCTTTCACTGTGGGCAGCTCCACAGTATTCTGAAGGCAAGCTGGGACTTGAGACAACTAATGACAGGGCAATTTCTCATGGGCAGGTCTCTAAGAAGAGGTAGATGGATGTGCTCAACTCAGGGTTCTCTTCTCAAGGAGTCCCAGGATCTAAGCATACAAAAAAAGGGACCAGGAGGCAAAAAAATGGCTTAATCTGGAAGGCACACCCAGTCAAAGCTATTTTCTTCTCCCAACACATGCTCAGGACAGTTGTGTAACTTTTGGTTTTTTATGTTAACTCGCTGAATTATCTGCTTGTATACACAATCCCACCATTAAATTTTACCTAATTAGCTAAATTTAACCACTAATTCAACCAAATGATTAACAATTAAGTCAATCACTATTATTGATTGCATAATACTATTATGCAAGGTCTCTGTAACCACAAAGGAGCTTCGAAAGTGCCTCCATTCAGCTAAAGCCCAAGAGGCTCAATGAGCTTTACATGCACATCTGTTAGGAAGTTAAGGAAAGAAATTTTTGTATTTTTTTTTTTTTTTTTACTTTAAGTTCTAGGGTACATGTGCACAACGTGCAGGTTTGTTACATATGTATACATGTGCCATGTTGATGTGCTGCACCCATTAACTCGTCATTTACATTAGGTATATCTCCTAATGCTATCCCTCCTCCCCTCCCCCCACCCCACGACAGGCCCTGGTGTGTCATGTTCCCCATCCTGTGTCCAAGTGTTCTCATTGTTCCATTCCCACCTATGAGTGAGAACATGCGGTGTTTGGTTTTCTGTTCTTGCGATAGTTTGCTGAGAATGATGGTTTCCATCTTCATCCATGTCCCTACAAAGGACATGAATTCATCCTTTTTTATGGCTGCATAGTATTCCACAGTGTATATGTGCCACATTTTCTTAATCCAGTCTGTCATTGATGGACATTAGGGTTGGATCCAAGTCTTTACTATTGTGAATAGTGCCACAGTAAACATACGTGTGCATGTGTCTTTATAGCAGCATGATTTATAATCCTTTGGGTATATACCCAGTAATGGGATGGCTGGGTCAAATTGTATTTCTAGTTCTAGATCCTTGAGGAATCACCACACTGTCTTCCACAATGGTTGAACCAGTTTACAGTCCCACCAACAGTTTAAAAGTGTTCCTATGTCTCCACATTCTCTCCAGCACCTGTTGTTTCCTGACTTTTTAATGATTGCCATTCTAACTGGTGTGAGATGGTATTTCATTGTGGTTTTGATTTGCATTTCCCTGATAGCCAGCGATGATGAGCATTTTTTTCATGTGTCTGTTGGCTGCATAAATGTCTTCTTCTGAGAAGTGTCTGTTCATATCCTTCGCCCACTTTTTGATGGGGTTGTTTGATTATTTCTTGTAAATTTGTTTAAGTTCTTTGTAGATTCTGGAAATTAGCCCTTTGTCCGATGGGTAGATTGTAAAAATGTTCTCCCATTCTGTGGGTTGCCTGTTCACTCTGATGGCAGTTTCTTTTGCTGGGCAGAAGCTCTTTCGTTTAATTAGATCCCATTTGTCAATTTCTTATAAGGAATCAGGTTTCCAGGCAGCTCAGCTTGTAAACAACATTTAAAGTCAATCGGCTGGCCTGCCAGTCTTGCTGATAACCTATCTTAAAGTCTGGGAAGATAGAGCGTAAAAAGTAAGAATTTATTTTAAAAGCTATACCAGGCATCATTCTGTCAAAATGAAATAGAAATAAGTACTGTGGACCAAAAGAAGCTGGTGAATAAGAGTGAAATGGCTTCCTGGAAAGTCACTTTCTAAACAAAATCCTGTTTCTCTTTTAAAAGTACTGAATGATCAGCACCATCCCAACACACACACACAAACATGTGTGTGTGCACATGCACATATATTCTTAAGTCACCAGCTACCCGATTCTACCAAATAATAACAATGATCATATATTGAGCATCAGGCAAAATACTTCCCATATTTTCTCATTTGAATTTTACAACACCCCCAGAAGGGAAATCTTATATCTTCCTGGGATAGATGAGGAATATGAAAACCAAATTGTAGAGAAGTTAAGCAACTTGCCCAAGTTTGCTCAGTTAGTAGGTTGCAAAGGTGATATTTGGACCCTGGTTGTTTTGGTTCCAAAGTCACCTCTAACTACAATTAGGTCTAAAATAAGGAACAAATACCTAGTAAAATCTTCTAACAGTATACTTCACGTTTATAATTTCTTATCGTAACATCCCATCATGAAAGAAAAGGCTTTAACCAGAAAATAGCATTTTAAAAATGCTCAAAGTACTCATAACATGAATTAGCATCAACAAATCACGAGCTGTGCAGGTTCTAATTTGACTGGCAAAAAGCGTGTAGCTCCTAATCTCACTAGAAAAACTCTTCAGGGATATTTCCGATTTGTAAGAGAAGAGATATCATTCCAGTGACTGAGTTTCAGGGGCAGTGGGAAAATTATCTATTGCTTTTTTAAAAAGGAAAAAGAAAAGAAACTTCCTTCTGACTGACAACGAAGATTTTTTAATCCTTAATTGGGGATACCAAACATTTCTTAGTATGAATTAGCTTGTGTGTGTGTGTGTGTGTGTGTGTGTGTGTGTATTGTATAAATGCATATGTATAAATGAATGTATACATTCATTCATACTAGGATATGAATGACAGCTCATATCCCTCCTGAAAACATGTCTTTGAGATGGAAGAGAGAATCAGGGCTCTGGAATAGTGGTTCTCAAACTTTTGTGTCTATCTGAATCACCTGGAAAGCTTGTTAAACACAGCCTTCTGGGCTTTACCCTCATTTCCAATTGAGTACCTTTTGCAATGCAAGTTAAATAATTTGTATTTCCAAAAAGTTCCTAGGTGCCTCTGATGTTGTTCGTCCCAGGACCACACTTTTAAAGACTTCTGCATAGAACAACTGGAGTGAACTGAAGCAGAGGTTGTGTTTCTGAAGATGCCAAATGCCGGATGTGCCAGAAAAACTTTCAAATTCCATGCAGATATGTGCTGGTCCTTCTTTAAATGTGTGAAATCATAACCCTGGGTAATCCTGGGGCTCTGACCTCACACTCGAGCTGTTATTTGCCTGAAGCCTCTTTTTCCACCTCTGATGCCTGCTCAGTCTCTAAACTGGGCACGTCTCCCCACTTTATGTCTTTAAGTCGCAATGCCCTGCAATGTGCCAACAACAGGCATGAATTGTTTCGCTCAGTTCTTCGTTTGTCAGCAATTCCAGGTGCCAGCTTCATCTGTTGGCTCACATTCAAAGGAAGGGCAAGGGGGAGGGCAAAGGAGCAGTGAAATTCATTAGGGGAGAGAGAGCACTACTCCAGAAGGACTGTGAAATTGTTGTTACTCCTCCTGAAAGAGAATGAGTTTGGGATGAGCTTAGCTTATAATATGGGCCTTACTATTTATAGCTTGAACTATGTCATCCTCTAATATTATCAATTTTTAATGTAAAAAAATTTGCAAAAATTCATAGGTCAGTAGGCATCAGATAATTGTTGGTCATTCATCTAAGCACTAGAGACCAACATTATTCTTTCTTGCTCATGAATGTGAGAGCAGGGAAACCCTCCATGGAATGGACAACCACAAGTAAAGTCAGTTGAGGCTTCTTGCAGGGAAGGACTAACCCTACATTAACATAATGTATTCCTGGAAAAGTCTGGATTTTGACAATCTAGACAATTTTTTCTTTAAAGATAAATAATGTAATTGGAACAAATAAAACAGAAAACAAAATTTTGTATGAACTTATTTTAATTTCCTATTTCTAGAAATAGCTCTATCTTTTCCTCCTTCTTGGTCTTTCATGTTTCACATTTTTCTAAATTTGCTCACTCCAATACTAAATACCAGCAGGCAAAATATTTATTTGATACCTGAAGCAAGAACAAAACCAAAAACAACTTTAGAATACCCAGTAAAAGCAGACACCTTCATTTGTTCATTCAACAAGTGTTTATTCAATGCAGGGTAGGTAGGCCAAGTGTGGGCTGGGCAAAAGATAGCCAGTGGAGAGCAAGATTGACTCAGTCTCTGACTTCAAGAAGCTTTCAGTCTAGTGAAGGATCCAGATAATCTATAAGTAAATTGATAAGTAAGGAAATATAGATTATAATAAGTGCAATGAACAAAATAAACTGAGTGATAGAGAAGAGTTGGAATGGGAGAGGAGGAAGACACGAGGGCTGCTTTCATCTGGTAGCAAGGAAAAGTCCTTCAGGGCAGGTGATATCTGAGCCCACTCTTAACAGAAGAGAAGCAGGCAACCCTGCTGAAAGGTAAGGAGAAATGGTACCAAAAACCCTGATATGAGAAGGACTTGGAGTATTCCATTAACAGAAAGAAAGGCCAGCAAGGCAAAGGTTGTGTAGCACAAAAGTTAGAGAGGTCAGCAAGGAACGTCAGGCCCAGGGCAAGGAATTTAGATTTTATTCTAAAACCAATGGGAAGTTACAAACAAGCAAGCTATTCTGATATAATCTAATATATTTCTGTCTGTGGTGTAGAAAATGAATTGTGAGAAACAAGAGGAGAAGCATGGAGACCCATTAGAAACTATGACAATAGACAAGACAGGATGATGGTGTTGATTACAGTGCTGTGATGGTTAATTAACTGTCTGCATCAACTTGACTAGGTAGGACATAAAGTGCCCAGACATATGGCCAAACATTATTCTTAGTGTGTCTGTGGAAGTGTTTCAGGATGAAGTTCACATTGGAATTGGTAGACTGAGTAAAGCAAATTGCCCTCTGTAATGTGAGTGGGCCTCATCTGATCAGTTGAAGGCCTGAATAGAACCAAAAACTTCAGATAAGAAAGAACTCCACTTGCCTGACTGCCCTCAATCTAGGGCATAGGTATTCTCTGCCTGTGGACTCAAACTGAAAAATCTGCTCTTTCTGGATCTCAAGCCTGCCAGCCTTCAGACTGGAACTACACCTCGGCTCTTATGGGTCTCCAGGTTGCCAACTGTAGGTCTTGGCACTTGTCAGCCTTCACGATCATGTGAACAAATTCCTTAGGATAAATTATCTATTTTTTTTCTATTGATCTGTTTCTCTGGAGGATCCTAAGAATACAAATGAACTTGGGGAGATATGGACAGATACAAGACATGTTCTGGAGAGAAAATTAATAAAGACTTGGATTTGTATTAATGTAGGCATGAGGAAAAGTCCATATCAGTGTTTTTAAATAATGAATTCTTTCTCATTTTTACCTACCAGTCGGTAATATGTTCTTACCCCCATAGCTTTTAAAAAGATTAAAGAAAGTACTTTTGCACAGTCCTTGACATCCACATCCTATTTCTGCCTCCCAGTTGATCTACTCTGCAAACTCAGGCTAATATTTCTCTAAAAATTAGGGAGTAAGGAAGAAGTATATGCTATCTCTACGTAATAGACATTCCACACAAAAGCCATGTGATGCTCTTTCATTGATTTTAGAATTAATTTCTCACAAAATTACTAAAACAAAACTGAACCTCCAAGCAAATATTTCAGACAACTTCTTTTATCCTTTGTTATTTAGAGTAGATCATCCCTAAAGTGCAGTGAGACATGAGAGTCATGTATGACTGTGCATGGAGGCAAGCAATGGACCCTCTCCCCAAGCATGAGAGCATCACAGTACAACTGAAGCCTCCAGAAGCCAAGAAACTTATCTCATTATATAACTGCTCCCGCAGCTGTAGAGGCCAGAGCTCACAGAAACATACATGCAGCCTTTTAAAGCCATGCAGGCATTTCTGATACATGTCTACAGTGACAATTGTGAAATTAGTGGACTCCTAATTCAGGAGAGCAGGGGCTGCTGCCAGTTTTCCAGGCTCTTCCCTTAGACCCCTCTGGGTCTCTTGGCCCTCAGGTCTTAATATGAGCTGCCCAAATAGTAGCTACATCTATTTTTAAATAGTAATTTGAGAAATACTACTTCCTCATATCAAAATACTTCATGCTTCACCAGGAGTTAAAGGGAGATAGGGGATGGCCCATTTAATCATAGAGAAGAATTAAAACTCAGAAGCTTGGATTTCTCTGGGCGTAAGCGTGTTTTTGGTTGTGTTGTGTTTGTTTGCTCTTGGAAAAATGTGGTATCCCGTTTTTATTCCAAAAAGCCTTTAAATGCTTATTAAAAAATGTTCTTTGAAATCAAATA
The DNA here is from genome assembly GCF_047675955.1 of Chlorocebus sabaeus. NCBI lineage: Eukaryota > Metazoa > Chordata > Mammalia > Primates > Cercopithecidae > Chlorocebus > Chlorocebus sabaeus. Next base: position 59,064,845 of record NC_132910.1, read on the forward strand.
GCTCTGTAAAGGCTGTATTTTGATGATTTGATTATAAATGAATGAAAAGCATATGGATTAGGTCACACATGGTTTTAAAGAATTACAGGCAAAAGTGTCTAACAAGACACATTGCAAGTTTACCAAATTCAGACATTTGAAAGAAAATGTCACAGGATAGAGGAAAACAAGCTGACTTTATGCTAATTAAAAAGCTTACAGATGTGAGTACCTATATCTTAAGAGTTTGGTCACCACCATTAGGTGTCTCCATTCATCATTTCTGCCAAAGGTCTAGTATATTCCACATTTATAGCTTCTAGTTTAAGCTAACCACCCAAATGTACAATTATAAAAAAGCAATGTTATTCTAAAATCGTGGGTAAGCTTAATATTTTTCCTTCCAGCCATGGCTGAAATTCAGCTCCTAGGATGGCTATTGTATTATCATTAATAAATTATCTACATGTAGAAACATAAGCGGAAAAAAAGATTTTCAGCTCTTCATTAACATTTTTTCTCTTAGAGAAATTTACTTTTTCCCTTCCCAAATCACATACCGAAGCAATACTCTCCCATGCCTATTGCAAAGTGAAAGGCTAAGACACAGCAGAAGAGATTCAAAGGGAGGATCTACTTGGCTTTGTATTTCAAAAACAATGAATTTAGAAGAACCAAAAAAATAAAAATAAAAAGGGTTTAAAATTAGGAGCTTAAACAGGTAAGGTTTCTAAGGGTGTGGGGATGAAAGTGGAAGACATGTAAAGGGCAAAGGGAGTGGCCAGGCTAAAAGACTGGACCTAAAAGGACACACAGAGAGAAATGCAGAACTCATCATGAAAGCAGTCAGCATCTGGGCTCCACTTGAGTGAATGCTGAACATGGCCTCTGCTCCTGAACATTGTCATTCTTTCCTGTATGATAGTTATAGCACTTTTGTTTGTGGTGTCCTTAAAATGACTAATTTATTCCTTCTGTTTATTTTTCATAGTCAGTCTTTCCAGAACTATGTTACTAAGTTTTTTCAAATAACCAGATTTTGGTTTTGATGATCATCTCTGTTGATTTTTAGTTTGCTTGCAAGCAAGCTTACTTTTATATCATCTTCATTCTTTTTTTTTTCTTCTACCATTTTTGTGTTTCTTCTGCTTTTTCCTAGCTTTGTGAGCTAAATGTTTAATATGTCTATGTTAATTTTTTAAAGAAATGCAACTTAGGCTATAAATCTCCCTCTGAGTGCTGCTATAGCTGTATCTTGCTAATTTCAACGTGCAGTAGTTTTACTGCCATCTATTATAAATATTTCAAAATTCTAATTTTGATGTCATCTTCAACTCTTACTGTTATGTTTTCTAAATTCTAAATGTGTAAGAATTGGTTAAATATATTTTATTGTTGATTGACAATCTGAGGTTATTTTGGACAGAGAATATAACCACATTCTATGAAATCAATTAGTTAAGCAAATTTTATGTATGTTCATGTTGTACTTAGAAAAAAGGTGTGTTTTCTGATTTTTCAGCTCAGTGTATCTAAATGTCCTCTAAATCAAGCTTATTAATTGTATCATTAAAATTTTCTATATATTTACTAAATTTTGCTTTATCGATCTATTATCTGTGATCCCCTTAACCCTGTATGTGAGCTATTTTATTAATTCCTCTTTTATTTCTCCTATATTTCTTTTTGCATGTATAAATAGATACATGTATGTTTTTTACTTCCCTCTTTTCTTAAACAAAAAATTTGTGTGTATGTGTGTGCACTTTAGTTTTTTATTTAACAATATAGTCTAAAAATTACTCCATGTAAGTTCATAGTAGAATCTTAACTCAGAATCCTTATCATTTTTTATAGCTACATAGTACTCCATCGTGTAGATGTGCCATAATTTAGCCAATTAATCTCTAATGTATGGGCATTTAGGTTGCAGCATCCTGCAGTTACAAATAATGCTGCAAAGAATAATTCTATGCATACATTGTTTATATTTTGGGAGGTTAATTTTAGAGTACATTTCGAAAAGTGTTGCTAGGTCAAAGAGTAGATATATAGGTAATTATGTCATATATTGACAAATTCCCCTCCATAGAGGATCTACCATTTTTGTATTTCCATCTGCAGTGGAGAAGATGAGCTGTTTCCTCATAGCCTTGCCAATAGAATGTGTTGTAATATTTTTTAACTTTTGCGAACCTAAGATATGTTATCTCAATGTAGTTTTGATTTGCATTTTTCTTATTATGAGAAAAGTTGAATGCATTTTCATATGTTTGAGAGCCATTTTATATCACTTTTGTGTTGTCAGTTCATATCTCTTGCCTAATTTTCAACTGAATTTTTGGTCTTCTTTCCTTAATTATTAATATTTGTATATATATTAGAGATGTCAGTACTTTATCTGTGATACATGTTGAGACTTTTTTTCACAACTTGTCATTTGTCTTTTAACTTTGCTAATGGTGTTATTTCTCATAAAAAAGTTTTTTTTAATGTAGGCAAATTTTTCAGTCTTTTAATGCATCAGTATTTTAAGTCATATTTAGAAGGCTTTTCTTATATATGGATTATGGAGCAATCGCCAATGTTTTCTTTGAGTTTAATTTTCACATTTAGATCTCTGATCCATTTGAAGCTTATTCTTGTAGTTGGTATGAGAAATAGATCTCACCTTTTGTTCCAAATGATTATTTGGTTTTATTAGCACTATTTATTTTTAAAAATTCATCTTTGCCCGAATGTGGTTTGAATTTTCTATTCTATTCCATTGGTCTTAGTTTTCAAGCACCATCACCTTATTATTTTAATTATTGATTATCTTTATTATTAACATATTAACATCAAAAACCTCTTTTATAGAGAGCCATTTTAGTCCTCCCCTACCCCACTGACCCATAGTGCTTCCTTCTCAGTGTTTTCTTAGCTCTTCTTATGTGTTTCTCCTTCTGTATAAACTTCAGTATCAGCTTGATTTCCTTCAGGTAGAAAGCTTGTTGGTGTGTTTGTTGGGATCATGAATGTACCTATCACTTAAAGAGAATGAAATTGAGATGCTTTGTCAAAGAAAAAGAATGGTTTCCATTTGTGTTATTTAGGAACACTTTATGTAAATCACATTTGGTCATGGTTTATTGTGTTGTTAATATGATAATTGACTCTGTTCATTAATATTTTATTTTAAAATTTTACATCAATATTCACAAGTGATTTAGTACCATTATTTTATCAAACTTAGAGATAAATGTTTAATTCACTTCATTTAAAGAATGTGGATGGTGTTCCTTATTTTCTTCATTTTCATTGCTCTAAAACAAGTTATATCTCATCAATTTACCTGATGTTCAGGATTTGGCTACATTTCCCCTGTGAACAGTTCTAGGGTTAGTGTTTTCTTGTGTGTTAATTCCTTGATAACTCTCTCTATTTCTTCTAAGGACATCAGTCTATTGAAACTTTCTCTTTCTACTAGGATCAATTTTGGTAAATTTAATTTTAAGTTTATTTGCATAGAGGCAGGCAAATTATTATTTTATGATATATGTTTCCTCTTCAGCACACCAACATGGTACATGTATACATATGTAACAAACCTGCACGTTGGGCACATGTACCCTAGAACTTAAAGTATAATTAAAAAATAATAATTTTCCTTTTGTCATTTCTTAATTTGTGTATCTGTATATTTTTCCTTGATTATTTTAGCTATTGGTTATGGTATTTTTATGATTTTTAAAAGAATCAGTATTTGTATTTATTAACTTACCCTGCTATTTCTCTGTTTTCTGCCTCATTAAATTCTGCTTAGAATTTATTATATCCTACTTGATGCTTTCTTTTTGTTTATTGTTCTGTTTCTGGCTTTTTTACTTGGATTTAATGTGTTTTTTTTTTATTCTTTCATTTTTATTGATATAGGTGTTTGGGGCTATTCTTCGTAATTGTTTAGTCTGATCACTGCTCTAAATATGTCTCATAGGTGTGGTTATGTAGTATTTCATCATTTTTTTCAGAAATCTGTAAGTTATGTTTGCATTTCCTCTTTCACTCAAGGTTCGTTTTTTAAAAAAGGCTTTTTGATATCCACATGAAAGTTTTTTTTGGTTTTGAACTCCTTTAAAAGTTCTATGTTCTTTGGCTCTTCTATATTCTTATCTTTTCCTTTGTCTACTTCATCAATTTGGTATTGTGGGTGGTGATTTCTAGTCATTATTATCATTATGTTTCTATGTATTCTCTCTTTTATCTTTTGTAGTTTCTGCTTTATAATATTAATAATTGTGCTAATTAAAACATAGATATTCATAATTATTATTTTTTAGCCGTAAACTGTGGCTTTTAGTATTACAAAGTGTTCTTTTTTATCTTGATTAACTATTTTGCCATGAAATCTGTTATGTCTGATAATAGGCTTATATCAGCCCAGTACACATTTTCCCATCATTTTATTTTTAGTTTTTTAAACTCCCATTGCTTTAGGTATTTCTTTTTTAATCAGCATAGAGTTAGGGTTGCTATATGAGACAATAAGAAAGCTTTTTCCTTTTTATGGGCAAGTTAAGCCTATGTACATTTATTAACACAGTTGATCTAAATACAATCATATTACTTTATGTTACAGCTACTGCAAAGTTTATGTAAGATTGACTGTGTGTTTTCTCTATGGCATGTCTTATTTACTTTTTTCTTAATATTTTTTCTCAATTTCTTGATATTTAGGAAGATTTAAATTTTTGTTCTACTGGTCGCCTTTGGACTTATGCTCTAATTCCCTCTTACTTTTTCTTACCATCAGTTTATCAACTTATGAAATGGTATCCCTTGACTCCTAGCTATTATCTGTAGAGCAGTCAATGACCTTACTCCACTTTCCCTTTCTTGCTCCTCACTCTTCCCATTTTTAGTTGTATTCTTTCTCCTTCATGAGACTGTATAATGTTGACATACCATCCTTTCACCCATGTCACCAGCCTCCTTTAGCCTTAGGTATACAACTAAATTTATTAAATATTCAACATTAGTTCTCTTGCCAAAGCTTTTCCTGTCATTTCTCTGTTAAATGAAGCTCAGTTAAATGAAGTTAGATTTCTTAAATGTCATGTATCTGTTAAATAAAGCTAGATTCCTCAGAAATAGCTTGTTAGTATTTTCTGAGTTCTTGTGATTCTTTTAAATATATATATATATGGCTAGCTTTGGCACTTGTAGTGGGTTGAATTGTGACCACCAAGAAGATATGTCCAAGTTGTAATTTCTCATACCTGTGAACATAACCCATTTTGGAAACAGGGTCTTTGCAAGACCCTATAATTAGTCAAGGATCTCCAGATGAAATCATCCCATATTTAGAATGAGCTCTAAATCCAATGATTGGTGTCTTTCTAAGCAAAAAGAGAGGTAGATTTAAGCATAGACACCTAAAGAGATATAGAGAGAAAAAGGCCATGTGAAGACAAAGACAGAGATTGAAATGATACAGCCACAAGCCAAGAAATGCCAACGATTGCCAGAAGCCACCAGAAGCTAGGAAGAGTCATGGAATATTCTTCCCTGGAGTCTTCAGAGGGCGCATGGCCATGCCAACACCTTGATTCAGACTTCTGGCCTCCAGAACTGTAAGAGAATACATTTCTGTTTTAAACCACCAAGTTTATAATAAGTTGTTAATGTATCACTAAGAAACCAATACAGCACTTAAGATATAACTTGGCTGAATATAAAAACACTTATCTCTCATTCTTCTTGAGTTCTCCAGAGTGCTGCTCAACCGTTACCTTATTTTGATAAATCTGATACCAATTTAATTTTTTAATAATTTGGACCTGAGGATCTTGAATTAGTCTTTAGAATTTAGACTAGAATTTATTTAGAATTTAGACTAGAGTTATTTAAACTTTACTAGAGTTTATTATTTCAAATCAGTTTTCCCAGGTTCACCACAGGCCCTTTCAATATTTAGATTTAAGTTTTCCCTCATTTTTATAAAGTTTTCTTGGATTACAGCTTTAAATATTAGTTCTATTTCATTGTTATTTCATTTTAGTTTTTCAGCAACTCCAATTATACTTAAAATTGGATTTTCATTGACTTTTTAATTTAATCACCCTTTACTTTCTTTTTTTCTATCATTTTCTCTTAGCTGTTTTTCTGTCTTCTTAAAGTGCCTCTTATTGAATTGCCATCTGAGTCTACTCCCCATTGGGTACCTTGCTATTTAATCTTCATTTCTGAGATAGTTTTTACCCCTTTAATTTATTTCCCAATTTCAATCAACCCTCATTACATTTCTTACTTTTTTAAAACAATTTCTGTTATTATTATTTGAATTTTTATGCTAAGTTCATTTTTATAATAGTTCCAAATGTTTACTCAATTATATTAAATTCACTGTAGAGTATGATTCAGTTTACTGATTGATTCTTTGGTGAGAATTTTCATCAGCTGAAGTACTTTATTTTCATTTTCTATTTTCTTTTTATAGTACCATTTATGGAGTTAGTCTGATTTTTCCGTGTTAGACTTAAGAATTTCTAGTTCAATATCACCCTCTTCCATCATAATAGTGAATCACAGTTTCTATAATGAATAATATTAGTTGTTGGGAGTGTTAAACCAACTTTAGCCTAAAGTTGTCTCCTTACTTTTTAAGTAAGGACTTTTTTTTTTAAGTTCTGCCTAAATGTTTTTCTGTACATCATGAACTATAACAAGTGGAGGTGTAAACAGACCATAGCCTACACTTGTGCCAATCACTGAGTTTTGGCCAATCAAATGTAGCCAACTGTTCAAACCATGTTCAAATAAGGTAAACATCAAGTTGTAACCAGTCTGGCTGTTTCTTTACCTCACTTTCCTGTTCTGTACATCACTTCCTTTTTCTGTCCGTAAATCTTATACCACGTTGCTGTGCTGGAGTCTTTGAGCCTACTGTGGCTGAGATGGCTGCCCAATTCACAAGTCATTCGTTACTCAATTAAACTCCTTTAAATTTAATTTGGCTGAAGTTTTTCTTTTATCAGGAGGAAGGGAAGAGCTGGTGTGTCTCATTTTTCTTTTCATTTATGTATTATTCTTAATTTTCTCCTTACTGCTTTATTTTCCTTCCATGTTACTTCTCCAAAGGAAAATCTCTTTTTCTATGTACCTGCTTTTCCCCCAAAAGGAATGCTTCTCTCAGCCTGCAACCTCCAGTTTCACTCACATTCCAGACTCCCCTTTGTAGCTGGTGCTGTGAACTAAGTCCCAGACCTCAATTTAATAAGTTAGGACTTTTTTGTATGGTATATTTTTGTTTTGTTTTGTTTATTTAATCTATGCTACATCTACGGCCTCCATGTTCCTCTCTCCCACCATGGGCACCCATAGACCAGCTGAAGCAGTGGGAACTGCAATGGTAACTCTATTTGAATTTGGTGATTAGGTTTTGACATATAAATCTGGTAGGACACAAACTTTGAAACCATAACAGTACTTATTGTCAGCCATCACTATTATATATTTAGCATACTCAACTCTAGCTGTCATTCCTATAGGACCTACAACCTAAACTTCTCTCCTACTGCAGATGTCAAAATCCCAGACCCCAGCCATTTAAACCTTCATCTACTTCCTGTAACTCCATCATTCAATTTAATTTCATCTCCCACATACCCCTTTAATTTTGTGGATTTCTTTTGATTCTGGCTTGACTATGTGTCGAAAAAATGTTATATTTTATAATAATGATAATAATAAATTATAAAAGATTTATAGCACTTTTCATAGCATCCATTTGAAACCCAAGATAATTGTCTTTTCCATCCATATCCGGTAAGAAATTCCCTGAAGTAGCACTTAGGACTTAGCTTGAAAGTTGCCCAGTGGAATTATAATCTGTACAAACTCTGAGCGTGTGTCTGGCCCCTGTCTTTCCCGTTCTTTTTGAATAATCCCTTTGCAATACCCTAGAACAGTCTAAGTTCCAAAGGAGTAGGTGAAACTCTTGACAGCTGCATGGGGGATTAGGGGGAACCCTCCCACTCCCACATGTGTGTAGAATCAGCTTAAGTACTTTCAATATTCTTGTTTATACTATAATTTTGGCTGACTATACAAAAAGCACTTTAAGAAAGAGAAATTCACACTCAAATTCCCTTTAGAGAAATTATTTTAGCTTTTTTGAAACATGAAAACAAGTCATTTGCACCAAATAATTGATAAAAATAAATTGGCATCAAACAGAAGGTAAGAAAAAAAGAGAGAGTAGAGAAAGGAAAAGACCACTTCCAACGTACTATAGTGTAAGGATCAGAGAAAAGGTATCATATCTATTTTGGTCAACAAACTTCACTGTAAAACCTTTTTCTTAAGCCTATTGATCAAAATCAGTCAGGTTGCCAGATAAAAAGGAACCTACTATGAATAATGTGGAGACGAAAAAGAGGCATCAAAAAAAACAGCGCTAGCACTGGGCAAATGATAAGGGAAAAGATGATGCTGGAGGCCAGGGGTCTGAAGGAAACAAACACTGGAGCTATTGTAATAGGGATGCATTAAAGTGAAATGCAAAATAGTAAGAAAACTATCACAAAATATGCTTGCATTTTTTTGTGTGAAATCTAGTAAAAAGACTGAGTTTTGCATCAAAGCTTCCACAAAGCTAAAACTAATCCGATGTAGATAGGGAGAAATTTCTACATCTTGGTTATGGTAGAAATTGAGTCTCTTAAAAGGTTATAATAGACATTGTGTCTTGACATAATAAAAATTTTAACATATGCAGTGGGAGGAAATAAATGTTTTATGCAAGAAAAGATGAAAAACCTAGAAAACAACATTACAAAATGTTGCTGTTATTGTGCTTAACCAGGGCCTCTTTTCATAGTTCCCCCAGTGGCTTCAGCTAGGGATATTGGCCCTGAGACACTTTTGATAGGTATTGAAACTATTGGTTCCATCTCCTGGGACCACCATCAGTAGGAATAGAATTAATCCTTGCTAATCAGCCAAGCATTGTATTGCCTTAAGCAGTACAGGTGGCCACATCTAGATGAAATGCAGAAATCACACATCCCTTCTATTCCTGTGTGTTCTTGCCTAGTAATCTGTAATTCTCCTGGCTATAAACTGTTCCTTCCTAGCAACAACATACCATCATTTCCCTGGCCATTCTTATTCATTAATACCAGCTGCTTAGCTGTGCCTGGAGGTATCAGAAGAAATATGTGTAGATGGTTTTACCATATGGTTGTTAAAAGCTGATAAAGCCCTTTCATGTAAAGCTGGGGTTGGCCAGACACCATATGCATGAAACAAAGGCCAGCAATATGAAATGAGGATCAAGGCTTGCTACAAAAGAAGAGTTCTTTTCTCTTTTTCACTTCTGACTTATGATCTTCTTTGTACCAAGGCATTAAGAATAACTACAAATATCTAAAGCACTTTCACCACTGTGAATTTACAAGTTGTGTTTCGCAGATCACACTTTATTGCAAGCATTGAAAATAAAGGCACAAGGTATGATAAATCAATAAAAATGAAATCTGTTACAAAGTTGTTTCAGGTTAACGGTCTGACAAGTGGACGCTGTTCTGATCACAGTAAGGGTACTGGACTTTATGCTGAGGTCAATGGGAAGCAATGGGAATAGGGGAGTGACTTGATCAGGTACACATCTTCAAACCATCACTCTGGCAATAGATGGACAACGTACTAAAGAGGAGGAAGAATGGATGAGTTGCTGATGGTTTGGGCTAGACAGTAGCTGTGAGGATGGAGAAACATTGCAATCCTCTGAAGTGTGGGAACAACACATTTCATGTCAGTTCCCAGGCGCTGATTTCTCAGTTCTGCCAAACATCTCCAACCCTGAAACCACAGCCATTATTCATCTCATTCTCTGTCCTAAAATGGCCCTGCCGGGTACCAGCCACCATGGCTACTGATAATAAAAAGACCAGAGCCTCAGCTGCAGCTGCCAGAGCAAATGGAACTAAAGCAGATGAAGGCAAGGCCTAAAGGAACAGGATTATGATACTTACTGTAGGATCAGAACAGAGATGACAGCAGCAGAGAGGAAAGGAATCCATGGAACAAAGAATCAGCAGGGCACCAGTAGCCGCTTAATCTGTTCCCCAAACAGTGACAAGAAGAGCATTCCTTTGATCATTGTACACCAAGGAAGCCCTACATAGCCAGATTTCCTCCTGCAAAATAGGTCTTAAAGCCTTTTTGAATTTGATTTTCTGAAAAACTCTCTGTTATAAAGATCTAAGAAACAAAGTACAAAAAAAAAAAAAAATCAACAATCAAAACAATCCAAAAAGCTTCTTTGGGAAGCCATTTAAGTGTGGCAGCTGGATATAGGACCAATCCCAAGACTAGGTGAAGACTTTCCATTTGATGAAAGAGCTAACCGTGCATATCATGCAGAGACCTAGACTCAGGCCATCTCAAGGTATTCTGTGAACATTATTGATTAACATTGAATGGCAAGACAAAATTATGAACAGCAGTCCTGTAATTCAGTCAACCTTTAAGGGTAGAAGCAATGTTCACCTGTACATAATTCTCTTGGACAAGACAGGTGGAAGCTGGCTGACAACAGGAAATCTATACAGATGCTTGAAAGTTAAAACACGTTGATGTTAAACTGAAAAAATATTTTAGTATAATGAAGCACAAATCAGATGAGCACACCTATCTGTACAGCAACATGAAAAATGCAGATACACCCAGCTTATGCACTGCTTATAGAAACTGATGAGTTTTTGTTAACATGGGATTATTAATTATTTTTGTAAGAAAAAAAATCAGCATGATGCTGAATGTTACAGTATCAAAAAAAGTTTAATTAAAAAACAAACCCAATCACTTCAGCTTCCCTAACTAAACAAGAAATCTAAACAATCATTACATATTCAGAAATAAAGCAGCACTTATATGCATCCAGTATGGAGAGAACTTCTAGCCAGAATTTAATGTTCTCAGTCATTTAAGAACCATGAAAATAACCACATCAAACGGTATTTGCTTCTCTAATGAAAATCAATCCTAGGTTAAGTTCCTCCTCAAGTTGAAATTCCCCAGTACAGTTTAGACAATACCAAAAGTGTTATATTTTCTTGTCATTTCTTGGTGTCAAGACAGAAAATTAAAATTATTGGTCAGGTATAGGCATTTATTTTTACATTTTCACTGATTGCAATTAGCGAATGTGTCACTCTACAGAATAGCTGTGGAAAACAAAAAATAGCCACAAATGTTCTGACTTTCTTCCCATCCATTCCACTTCCTTTTAAATCTATGCAGGATAATTGCATGAATCAATAGATCATACAAGGAGTGACACTGGGCTAGTCTTTATGTCTAAAGGACATGGAAACTTCCTGAGATTGCCATGCTGTGAGAAACCTCAAGTTAGTCATGTTTAGATGCTCACTGAAGAGAGAGGTACCTGGCTAATCCCTAGCTGCTCCAGTCAAACCAGCCCATGCACATGACATGGAATAAAAAACTATTTGGACATCAGTTCAATTGACCTATCAGATGATGCCATCCTCATTTGACATGTAACTGCAACCACATGAGGGAGCCTACGTGAGAATTGCTCAGCTAGATAAGTACACTCAACCCACAGAATCATGAATAATAACAATAAATTGTTATTTTAAGCCATTAAGTTTGGGACAGTTTGTTATAGTAAATAGCAAGAATGGGTCAAGCATGGTGGTTCACATCTGTAATCCTAGCACTTTGGAAGGCCATGGCGAGTGGATCACGTGAGGTCAGGAGTTTGAGGCCAGCCTGACCAACATGGAGAAACCCCCTGTCTACTAAAAGTACAAAAAAATTAGCCGGACGTGGTGGCGCACGCCTGTAATCCCAGCTGCTCGTGAGGCTGTGGCAGGAGAATCACTTGAACCCAGGAGGCAAAGGTTGTGGTGAGCCGAGATCATGCCATTGTACTCCAGCCTAGGCAAAAAGAGCAAAACTCTGTCTCAAAAATAAATAAATAAATTTTAAGAATGATAGCATTTTTCCAAAATCTCAGGGCAATTTTCAGAGTTAAATTCTAAACTGTTTTCACCTTAAGTTGATGTGTTATAAGTGTAAGCTGTTTTATGTCAGCTTCGAGTAGCCATAAAGCAAAAGCCTATGAAAGATATACAAAATATAGAAAGAAAAAAATCAAAGCCTACTACTACTATAGAAAGACCATCAAACCAGAAAGGAAGAAAACAAGACAGGAAGAAGAAAATGAAAGATCTACAGAACAACTAGACAATAATTAACAAAATGGTAGGAGTAAGTCTACACTTATCAATAACAACCTTGAATATAAATGGATTAAATTCTCTAATTAAAAGATATAAAATGGCTGAATTGATTTTTTAAGACCATGACCTAACTATATTCTGCCTGTAAGAGACTCACATCACCTGTAAGGACACACAGACAACATGCTCCTCAATGACCACTGGGTCAATGGAAAAATTAAGATGTAAATTTAAAAATGCTTTGAAGCAAAGAAAAATGTAAACAGAAGATACCACAACGTATGGGATACAGCAAAAGCAGTACTAAGAGGAATGTTTATAGCAATAAACATCTATGTCAAAAAAGTAGAAAGATTTTAAATAAAAAATCTAATAATGTACCTCAAGGAACTAGAAAAGCAAGAATAAATCAAATCCAAATTTAGTAGAAGGAAAAAAATAACAAAGATTAGAGTAGAAATAAATAAAATGGAGGCAAAGAATAAAAAAAAGTCAACAAAATGAAAAGTTAGTTTCTTGAAAATATAAATAAAATCAAGAAGCCTTTATCTAAAGAAAAAAGAGAGAAGAATAAATAAAATCAGAGATGAAAAAGGAGATATTACAGCTGACACCACAGAAATACAAAAGATCACTAGAGATCATTATAAACAACTATAGCCAACAAATTGAAAAACCTAAAAGAAAGAGATAAATTCCCGGACACGTACAACATACCACATCTGAATTGTAAAAAAATAGAAAACCTGACCAGACCAATAAGAAGTAACAAGATTGAATCGGGAATAAAAAAAAAATCTCACAATGATGAAAAGCCCAGGAACAGCTGGTTTCACTGCTGAATTCTGCCAAACTTCCTTTAATGAAGAACTAGAACCAATCCTTCTCAAACTATTCCAAAAAAAATTGAAGGGGAGAGAATTTATTCTAACTTGTACTACAAGGCCAACATTACCCTAATATCAAAATTAGACAAAAACACAACAAAAAAAGAAAATTACAGGCCAATATTCTTGATAAACGTAGATGCAAAAATCCTTAACAAAATACTAGCAAAGTGGATCGAACAGCCCATCAAAAGGATGATAAACCATGATCAGGTCAAGGAGGATTTATCCTAGGAATGTGGGGATGGTTTAACATATACAAATTAATAAACATAGATCACATCAACAGAATAAAGGACAAAAACCATACGAGAATCATAGTAGATGGAGAAATGTATTTGTTAAAAATTCAACATCTCTTCATGACAAAAACTATCAACAAATTAGGCATAGAAGGAACATACTTCAAAACAATAAAGGCTATATATGACAGACCCACAACTAACATGATACTAAATGGTGAAAAGTTGAAAGCCCTTCTGCTAAGATTTGGAACAAAAAAGGCTGCCCACTTTCACCACTTTTATTCAGTACAGTTCTTGAAGTCCTAGTCAGAGCAATTAGGCAAGAGAATAAAATAAAGGGCATCCAAACTAGAAAGGAAGTCAAATTGCTGCTGTTTGCAGACGACATAATCTTATATTTAGAAAAACCCAGAGTCCACCAAAAAACTGCTAGAACTTATAAATGAATTCAGCAAAGTTGCAGGACACAAAATCAGCATACAAAAATCAGTAGCATTTTTATATGCCAGTAGTGAACAATCTGAAAAAGAAATCAAGAAAGCAATCTCATTTATGATAGCTATAAAATAAATAAAGTGCCTAGGAATAAATGTAACCAAAGAGGTGAAAGATTTCTACAATGAAAACTGTAAAACATTGATGAAACAGATTGAAGAGGCCACCAAATTTTTTTTTTAAATCCTATGTTCATAGATTGCAACAACTAATATTGCTAAAATATCCATAACACCCAAAGCAATCTACAGATTCAATGCAATTACTATTAAAACACCAATTATTCTCTTAACAGAAATAGAAACAAATCCTAAAATTTGTATAGAACTTGAATAGCCAAGCAATCCTAAGCAAAAAGAATAAAGCTGGAGGCATCACACTACATGACTTCAAAATATACTACAAAGCTATAATAACCAAATCAGCATGGTGCTGGTATAAAAGTAGACACACAGACCAATGGAACAGAATAGAAAATGCAGAAATACATCTACGCATTTACAGCTAACTGATTTTCAACAAAGGAGTCAAAAACATATGTTGGAGAAAGAACAGTCTCTTCAATCAGCAGTGCTGGGAAAACTGGATATCCATATGCAGAAGAATGGAACTAGACCCCTATCTTTCACTATATACAAAAATCAACTCAAAATGGATCTGGAACTATAAAACTACTAGAAGAAAATGGAAAATGCTTCACAATTGGTCTGGGAAGAGATTTTTTTTTTTTAGTATGACCTCAAAAGGACACACAACAAAAGGAAAAAGAGACAGATTGGAGTATATTGAATTCGAATGCTTCTGGACAGCAAAGGAAACTATCAATAGAGGAAAGAGACAATCTACATAATGGGAGAAAATATTTGCAAACTATACATCCAACAAAGGATTAATATCTAGAATATATTAATATGAAGAAATCATCCTCACCTAGCAGGGGAGATGTGATGATCAAACTATATAAGAAACTCAAACAACTTTCAACAGAAAACAAAAAAAATCTGATTTTTTAAATGGGACAATGATCTGAATACAAATTTCTCTAAAGAAGACAGACAAATGTGCAGCACGTATACGAAAACATGCTCAACATAACTAATTATCAGGAAAATGAAAATAAAAACCACAATGAGATATAATCTCACCCAAGTTAAAATAGCTATTATCAAAAAGACAACAAAAAAACAATGAAGATGTGGATAAAGGGAAACACTCCTACATTGCTAATGTATATTAGTGCAGCAACTATGTCAGACTGTATGGAGGTTCCTCAAAAAACTACAAAGAGAACTACCACATGACTCAGCAATCCCACTACTGGCATATATCAAAAGTAAAGGAAATCAGTACGTCAAAGAGATCTCTGCACTCCCATGTGTATTGCAGCTCTATTCATAATAACCAAGATATGGAATCATCCTAAGTGTCCATCAACAAATGAATGGATAAAGAAAATGTGGAATATATACACAATGAAATACAATTTAGCCCTAAAACAGAACCAAATTCTGTCATTCACAGGAACATGGGTGAAACTGGAGGACATTATGTAGGGAAATATGTCAAGCACAGAAAGACAAATGCCACATGTTCTCACTCACATGTGGAAGCTAAAAGAGTTGATCACATAGAAACAGAGAGTAGAGTAATATAATAGTTACCAGAGCCTGGGAGGGTAGAGCTAGAGAGAGACTGGTTAATGGATATAAAATTTTAGTTAGATAAGAGGAATAAGTTTTCACGTTCTATAGGTTTTTAGGGTGACTACAGTTAACAATAATGTATCATATATTTCAACATAGCTAGAAGAGAGGATTTTGAATGTTCACAATGCAAATAAATGGTAAATATTTGAGATGATAGATATCCCATTTACCCCGATTTGATCATTACACATTGTATGCATGTATCAAAATAGCACATATACCCCATAAAGATGTACATTATATATAAATTAAAAATTTTAAATAAATCATAATGGGTTTAATTCTATAGACCTCAGTGTGAAATAGAGTAGCCCCTAGCCACATGTAGCTATATAAATTTGAATGAATTAAATTTAAATTATATTCAAAATTCAATTTCTCAGTCACACTGGCCACATTTTCAGTGCCCAGCAGCCACAGTGGCTAAAGATCACCATATCATGCAAAACAGATTATAGAATATTTTATCACAGAAAGCTTTATCAGATAGTGCTTTTATAGACCAACCCAGAGCTCTGTCCATGCTTCTCTGTAAAAGAATGAGGCTGAGAGGGAACATTTAGACAATGTATTCTGTCTTCTTCAGCATAAAACTAATTCAAAGTAGAGTTCTAAGACATATATGTAACTGAACTGAGGAAAGAAATGAGAAAGTAGGTGTGGAATTTAAACAAAGTTGGTAAAACTTGTCCAGGCAGAATTTTTTTAAGCACAAGTCCTAAAAAGTAAAACCTTTTTGATAATTATATTCCTCCAGCAGTAACTGATCTCATTTTGTCACTGAATATGGGAAAGATTCTTAGAAGAAAAAATCATGTCAAGCTTAACCTTGCAAACCAGGGGCAAGCATGCTGCTGTAATTGAATACGACATTATGCAGAATTCATAAAGGCTTCTGCCTGACAGAGAATCATTAAGATAAATCAACTGGAAAAGAACAAGGTCTGATACCTTGTCATGGATCCATAAAAAATGTTGCTTTTCATTATGAGATTCCCTTTGTTTCTTGTGGGAATTGTGAATCCACATAGATGTGTATGTATATGTCTACACAGGAGAACTACAGAAAGAGAATAGACAGTTACACAAACCAGTTAAGAATCTGCACATATATGGGTATACCTTTAGAAAGAGGATATACTTAATATGTCATCTTTTTAAAGGCCTTCTAGACACCTTGATGGGATTTTTGTTTCTGTTTTTAGGTAAAGACCAAACAACAGAATTTCCAAGGTGATAGCTTTCTAATGACACTTAAGATGGGAATCAAGTTTAAGTGTGAGGTGAAGATTTATGACACACGAGAATATAAGATAAAAGGTATTTCATTTTCTCTTGCATGGTCCAAAAAAGAATTCCTGTTTCTGCCTCCCCATAGTATTTTTTTGTCCTCAAGAATGCCATTTATGCTCATATAACAACAAACCTCAGCCACCAAAGACCTCTATGAGGGCAGCTTTCTCACTCTTTATTTTTTGATAAGAAGGGAAGGGGACACTTACAACTACATTTCTAGATTTTCTATGAAAAACATAATTATCTGTAGGACACCTCTGAGACCCGTTTGACAATGTGACTATCAGAACTAAATCCAGAGAGATATCTTTTCCGACATAAACACCTTAAAAGGCTATAATTATCCATATTTTCCAAGGAAAGCCACCTTTAATTTTCTAAAATAATATTACATTTGCTCCATGGGCAGGGAATGGAGGAAAAGACCATGATGGAGGCCTGAACTCCCATCTCAAGAGCCTCAGAAACAGGGCATTGTGTCCAATTCCTCACAATAATTAGTTAAACACACATCTTTCAATGCCATGGGAATCTAATCTCTAAGGATCTTTCTATTTTCTGTTTCTGTGCAGAGGACTAGTTCCTGCAACAACCAAAGCATGCCAGCTAACAGCAAGTGTGGTACTCCAGTTACTTTAGGAAATGAGGCGAATGAAATGATCTTAGGTATAGGCTACAAAGGCCTTTTTATGGTTCTAGTTGAACATACAAATACCATATCCATATACTCCAATCTTTCCTTTTTTTTTCTTCTCTCACCTATATTGAAATTAGAAGGGATATATATGATAGCGAGAATTGCCCTGAAGCTAAAAAATAATTTTTGAAATACCTTTTAGCTTAAACCAGTCATGGAAAGTTTCAAGCCAAAAGATTAAATTTGGAGAAAGTTACTAGCAGATGAGGACTAGGGCTATAATAAAAACCACATTGCAGACACTATCACATATGAGTCATTACTAAAAATGTTGTTTTATGTATATCTATATAGTAAGCTATTCATATGGTATGCTACAAGTTTATTGAGATGAGATCTAGACAATATTTTGAAAATGTTCAGTAATGTTTGCAAAGCATTTTAACGTTCATAAAAGAAAGACACTATTCTTCCCTGTAGAAGATATTCAATACGAATTTGGCACATTGAATTAAATTTAGATTTTATTATATTAGATTTTGGGATAGCCTTACCGGTGCTAATACTGAAGTTACCTTTTCTAACTACAAAGAAAAATTGATTTCCTTAGATAGTGCCAGCAAAATCCTGGAGATTAAAGTGGGCATATTTAATTTGAAAGCGATTTTTTAATTTAATAAATTATTTATGTACAAATACATGTTGTTGATAGCAAACTCTATACTACTATAAAAGACAAAGTATCCATCTACATTTAGAGAATGTAGCCTTCTACTTTGTGTGTCTGAAACTTAAACTCATCTCCCTGATCTTCAATAAAGGGGAGCACTAAGAGGAGGATGATGGGACAGTGAGGGCTGGTCATCAAAATACTTTTCACTCGGCGTTACCATCCCAAATGACTAAGGCAGAGCCCTTTGCATCTAATGTAGAGACTCTTAATATAAGCCAGACACAGGAAAGGGTCCTAACACTCCAAAGCATATAAGCACCATGAACACAGGGATTTTTGTACATTTATTTATTGCTATATCCTCAACAACTATAATAGTGGCTAACATCTTATTGGTGCATTGTTTATTACATTCTCCCAGGATAATTAAGTAACACCAACATTATCATTTCACTAGGAAAGGAGCAGAGTTAAAGTTATTTTAACAGAAAGCATTTCCTTTCCTCTTGTACAAGGATATTGGCAATTCCCTTCAGCCAAAGACCACTAAGAACATCCTTATAGCATGATGGAATTATTGATTTGTTGCAAGGAGAAAGCATGTTTATCACGAAGGACATGGGTCTTCTGATTAAGAGGGCACTTGAAAGTACTTACAGGATTTGGGCTCAGGGTAAGTAGTTTTGAAGAGAGTTTAAGGATGTGAGACTTTGCTGAGGGTTGGGTGCTTTCAGGAAGTGAGTGGAATTTTATATTTGAGAATCTTAATGATTCTTAGCTGGAAAAATTGGAAGAAAGTAGAGGCAAAGTTGCACTGATAAGGAAGTAGCAGTCCCTCATAATAACAAGGAAAGGAGGACATTTGGTCACTTCTCATTTTGAAAGATGTTCTTATTCTCAGAGCATGATTCCAGAGCGGTCCTGTTTTTGTCTTGCTCCCTCATGGTCCCAGAGCAGCTTTATCTGGCATTGGTGTTCTGTGACACTGTCCATGCTCCACAGGAGAATTCCGCAATCTGGCTGTAAGTACTAAGCCAGCTCCTCACCACGGGAAGGCTTAGCTGAGAGGAGGCCAGCTCTCAGGTGTGTAAGGCCATGTATCTAAATATTTCAAGTTAAAAATCAACCTAACTGTTAAATGAAGTATGTTTTATCCTCTTACTTTTACAAATATGTTCATAACAGCAAGACTGAAGAGGCTATGTAAAGCTACGGTTTTTAAATGAATGAAAGTTGGCAAAATATTTTAAAAGACAATTTAATTACTATTTTGCATATCTGGATATTCTGTTGATGAGTCCGTGATGTTTGTATGACTAATAAAAGAAATTGTGTATTTTTCATAATTTTTTTTTTGCCTACAACTCAGAAAAATCACTAATTATGTTGTTAGAGTGGAAGTTTCTACATAATTTTGTTCTACTGACAATAGTGATCTAATACATTTAAAATAAAATATATGGTATTCACTATATATAAAATATGGATGTATTTTCACCAAAAAGAAAAAAGAAAATTAAAATTATATATATTTCCAAAAACAATGATTTTCCTCTAATATATTCCATATTATAAAAATGAAAGGGCAAAATAAATATTACCATTAAATATCAAAATATCAAGTAAAATTATGTAAAGAAAACTAAAATCAAATTTAATATTTTAAAAACATGTGTAAATCTATTAAATATATTTATGAAAATCAAACTGATACAGGAAAGGGACAGGGACAGGGAAGTGCTGGGAGGAGAAGAGTGGTGTCCCTGGTGAGGGCTCCAGCCTTGGGCCTGTTCCCACAGACCTAGGTGAGGACAGCCACACCTGTTTTCCTGCCCAAGTGTTGCATTTTCCAAGACCACCCTGACCCGCCACGCCCCCCATCCTGTGCCTGTAAAAACCCTGAGACTGTACTGGGCATGCACACAAGCAGCTGGACGTCGAGAGGAACACACCAGCAGAAGGGCACACAGGTAGCTGGACGTCGTGGCTGGAGAGGAGCAGAGGAGTGGAAGAACACACCAATAGGCACAGGCAGACGCCGTCAGGCCATTGATCAGCGGAACCACACAGACGCCGAGGGGAATTTGGCTGGAGTAGTCGGAGGAGAGTCCAGCCACTGAGCAGCCCAACTCCAGGGGCTGGTCCACACATCTCACTCCACACATCTTCTGGTCCCCCATCCATCTGCTGAGAGCTACTTCCACCACTCAAGAAAGCCTTGCATTCATTCTCTAAGCCCACATATGATCCTATTTTTCCAGTACACCAAGGCAAGAACCCCAGAATACAGAAAGCCCTCTGTCTTTGCGGTAAGGACACAAGCTGCCTACAGATGGCAAAACTAAAAGAACACACTATAACATGCCCACTGGGGCTTCAGGAGCTGTCAGTTTTCACCCCTAGATGCTGCCGTGGGGGCAAAGTTCATGCTCCCCACAACCTGCCTGTCTGCCTGCTCCCACTAGGGGTTTTGAGCAGCAGGGCACTGAAGAAGCAAGCCACACCCCCATCACATGCTCTGTGAGGGGGACAAGGGAACTTTTCCCATGTCAAAACCATGCATCATTCTGGCATTCGCTGTCCACCGAGTTGCCAATGCAAAGAATTGCTATCACCCTTCACCAGTATTACATCTAGACCTACATATCTAAAATGTAAGTGATAGGAAATGTAATATTGAAAAATGCACCTCAGCAACCATGTACAATCTGTGGAAAGTACTTTGCTTTTTGCATAAGTATCTCTAGATCCACAAATTGAAACATGAAGAGAAGAACACAGACTCTCCGCACTACTGGGAAATGATATTTCATGATGCAAGAAGCTATTGCATTTATGCTCTCTGAGAGGAAGAGTTTGATGAGTTAATTAATTTGTCTTTTTCTCTTACTTATGCACTTTTGCCATTCAAATCCTTTTTGCTTCCTGAGGTACTTTACATCTTCAATATTGGCAGCAGTACAATCAACACCACACATGGCATATTCACCTTTTGTTCAAGGACAGTGGGAAAGCAATGTGAGAAGCATTTCTCTGGGGCCTGAAGAGTGTTAGTCAGGAGGGCAGTTGTTTATGGCCATAGGTCATGCTGCAATTGCACTGAGCTCCAGAAATCAAGGGATGGAGGTACCCATGCACTCTTTAAAAATTTTACATTTTGTGTATATATTTATGATAAACAGGGTCCCCCAAAGCATACGGCTTGATGCAGGGTCCCCTCTTGCTCACATCGTTGGGATCTTCCTCTTCTCTTTCAAAACCAGCCAAGTTTGACCAAAGGAGAGTATTCATGAGTACCTGGCCAAAGCCAAAGCCATTGGAGTTTGCAAACTCCTGTAAGAATGGGAGAAGTTTCTCAGAGGAAAGAAAACATATCAGGATTTGGGGACTGGAAGTAGAAGTCCCCAGAAAGAGGAGCAGGGATGAAAGAGAAAGAAAGCCCATTTAGGTTACTCTGCTTTCAAATGCCTAAATCAGTAAGGCATTATGTAGCACAGGGGAACGCAATAAGTTATAGGCATGGTTCCCTCTTCACTGAGCTGCTCTTTTTGAGGTACATCTGACCTTTTAGTAAATAACTTTTCACATCCGCCTTATAGATTATTAGATGTTTGATATGGGGAAGTTAGAAAGTATTGGGGAATAGAAAGGTAATGACCCCATTCTGGCAGACTCTGATGGAGATTGAGGACAGTTGTTGGAGAGGTTTTCACTGGTCATTAACCACAGCAAAGGGACCACAGACACAGATTAAATTCCCTGAGTTACACCGCCCCCACCAGCCCCCGTAATCTGTTAGCAGGAAACTCCATATGAGATAGTCCTAACCCAAGTTACTCTTGAAAGTTTCTTTAAAATATGTAATATCAACTTGCTTGCAACTGAGAACCCCAGATCCACTTCATTCCTTCCAAATATGTAAAATTTTACATTCCTAGGGGCCATATTTTTGACATTTTGGACAGCCAAGCTTGGGAAGTAGCTTCATCTACTAGAGATAAGTTTCATCAGGCAACATTGGCCTCATAACCTCCACTCCCCCTAGATCTCTGTAATCTTTTTTTATTCATTTTAGGAAGATTTAACACATGGATTCTATGTGTCAGGCATTGTGATCATCTGTTGAAGTTACCTGATATGACAGTCTTCAGCCTTAAGTAGTTTAGGAGAGTCTGTCAAAAATACTATTCCTTCTATATTAAAATAATCCACTGTTTAAAACCATAGAGTAACTTAGATCTCTGGCCTTACAGGAAGCATCACTGTCTATTATAATCTTTAAAAAATTGCATTAAGTGGAAGGGAAAACTATTTTAAATCATCTTGGTGTTATTGTAATAATTTATGAATTGGGGAAATTTATTCATGTATAATGATATTTCATCCTATCAAACTACTGGGTGGTTGTTGACATTGGTTGGAGGCTTTTTTGCCATGGACATGCAGATACTAACCTCAGGTAACTCCTGTGTTTGAACCTTTAGTCTTCATGGATCAATGTATTAGTCAGGGTTCCCCAGAGAAACAGAACCAACAGGACATGTTTGTGCTTTATTTCAATCTGCCAACACTGGGAAATGTGATTTGTTGATGTTTGTATGCTACCATTAGTCAAATAGAGGTTTGTCCCTGAAAACCTATGCAAAATGCCATACAGCAACAGTTCCTGGTTCTATCTTTCCTCCTCAGAGTTATGTATCTAATTCTCCCCAGATACCCAAAGATGAACAAAAATAATAAAATCTCAAGATGCACTGCTCCTATTTTGTGAGTAGGCTGAAGTACTCTGGGGATTAAGGAAAATGGAAGTAGAAGAAGAACTAACTCCATTATGAAATAGCACCTGCATGTCTGCAATGTAAAATGACTGCTCCTACAAACCACCCAATGACTGTAAACATACCAATACTGGAATTTAATCAATTAATGACTATACAATTAAAATGAGTCATCTATAATCATAGCCCTCAGAACATCTCACTGGCTAATGTTTTATGGTGGAATGTCTTTTGATATTTAGTATGCAGCTTTCATAAAATACATGTATCTTTCAGCACAAATTATTTTGGCTGATGTTTACCTAGGAAGGTTTTATATTTATATCTCTAAATTTTATTACAACATATTAAATAATGTAGTCAAATTCAGTGAGTCCAAATACAACTGTTAAAATGTCAGACGTTACACGGACTTTTTTAAAAGCTGAAGAGTGCCAAAAGAGGGGAAATGCAATATATTACTGCATGCAAAGCAATTGCTTATTAACCACTACTCTTATTGTTTGGTGATCAGAAAGTCATACTGTAAGCACTTTAGCATCTATTGCTTGCGTATATAAGTAATATGCATAATTACTGCTTTAGTTCCATTTAAGAAAACAGGTGGAATGGGAGTGCTACCACATACTTTTATTTTCTATTTAAAGTAATGGGAAATGAGTTACAAGTTAGCATTTGTTTCACAGAACATGTACGATTCAGAAACAAAATACTGATGAGCAATTTGCCAGCTACGTGCAACAAAAATGAATCTTACAAATGTAAAATCAAACATGAGAACTCAGACAAAAGAACAGATATGGTATGACTGCATTTATATAAAGTTTTAAAAGCAGACAAAACCAAACTCTAATATTTAGGGATATATGCTTCAATGGTAAAACTATAAATAAAAGTAAGGAAGCAAATTCCAAAAAACAAGATTGTGGTTTCCTTTGCAAGGAAAGAATGAAATAGTGATTGGGAGGGTGCATTAAGAGCACGTCTGGAGCAATGGTAATGTATGTAAACTGGTATTTGCTTTGTAATAAATAAATGAGAAATGAACTATGCTTGTGTGTATACAGTTTTCTGTTTATGTTCCTTATTGCATAATGTAAATGTTGGGGAAAATATTTTGTGGATATAGTTAGATGTCAAGAGTCTGTTTTAAGAAGGCTAATTCTCTGATGCACTAATTCCACCTTTACGAATCTACCTTATAGACATAATCTCTTTTAAAAAGTCTTATCCCTCGAGGCGGGCCGGGGGCAAGATGGCTGACTAGAAACACCTGCAGTTGGAGGCTCCCACTGAGAAGAAAGAAAACGACTAGTGAATCCTAAACCGGCAACTGAGGTATCCAGGTTCTCTCATTAGGACTTACTAGACACTTGGCTCAACACATGGACAGCGAGAAAAAGCAGAGCGAGTTATGGCCCACCAGGGAGCAGCATGGGGCAAGGGGTGCTTCCATCCCCACTCAAGGTAGGCAGTGAGTGATTGTGTTACTCCACCCGGTAAACTATGCTTTTTCCACGGACCTCTGCAACCTGTGGATCAGGAGATTCCCCTTGTGAGCCAATGCCACCAGGGCCTTGGGTCCCAAGCCCACAGCTGTGCAGATTCTTGGCCGCCACTTTGCTGGAAACTGCCTAAGACTACCGAGCCTGCGGGGAGGGGCGGCCATCATCATTGCGGCTGACAGCTGCCTAAGACGACTGAGCTCCCGGGGGAGGTGCGGCAGCCATCACTGCAGCTCCAGTCTGCCATTTTCCCTGCCGGTGCCAGGGAGATTGGGTGGTTTGGACCCAGGAGGAATTCTCCACAGCACAGCAGCTGTGGTATATCATGGCCAAACTGCCTTTTTAGGCCAGACCCTGACCCATCCCTCCTCACTGGGTGGGGCCTCCCTATGGGAATTTCAGCAACTCCAGCCAGGGGTTTATAGACAGAACTCTGATCTCCCTGGGATGAAGCCCCTGTGGGGAGGGGCAGCCACCGTCTCCATTAATCAGCAGACTTAAATCTTTCCCTCTGCTGGCTCTGAGGAGTCTGGGCTGTACCCCACTAGTGAGATGCCCCCCAGTGCAGCGTACCCCCTCTGCCAAAAGGCAGCCAGAGTGCTTCATGAAGTGAGTCCCTGATCCCATGCCTCTTGGCTGGGTGAGATCCTACCCACAGAAGTCACCAGACACATTATACAGAGGTATTCCTGCTAGCATCAGGTTGGTGCCCCTCTGGGACAGAGTTGCCAGAGGAAGGAGCAGGCAGTCATCTTTGCTGTTCTGTAGCTTCCAGGAGTGACACCTCCAGGTGCAGCATGGACCCAGGTGAATAGGGTCTGGAGTGGACCCCCAGCAAACTGCAGCAACCCTACAGAAGAGGGGCCTCACTGTTAAAAGAAAAACAAACAAACAGAAAGCAGCAATAACAACAGCACCAACAAAAAAGTCTCCACAAAAACCCCATCAATAGGTCACCAGCCTCAAAGATTGAAGCTAGATTAACTCATAAAGATGAGAAAGAATCAATGAAAAATTGCTGAAAACTCAAAAAGCCAGAGTGCCTCTTCTCCAAATGATTGCAACACCTCTCCAGCAAGGGCACAGAACTGGGCTGAGGCTGAGATGAATGAACTGACAGAAATAGGCTTCAGAAGGTAGGTAATGAAATTCACTGAGCTAAAAGAGCATGTTCTAACCCAAAGCAGAGAAGCTAAGAACATGATAAAATATTATAGGAGCCATTAACCAGAATAGGAAGTTTAGAGAGGAACATACATGACCTAATGGAGCCGAAAAACACAACACAAGAACTTCACAATGCAACCACAAGTATCAATAGCTAAATAGAGCAAGCAGAGGAAAGAATTTCAGAGCTTGAAGACTACCTTGCTGAAATAAAACAGACAGACAAGATTAGAGGAAAAAGAATGAAAAAGAATGAACAAAACATCTGAGAACTACGGGATTAGGTAAAAAGACTGAACCTATGACTGATTGGGGTACCTGAAAGAAGTAGGGAGAAGAGAACCAAGTTTGGAAACATACTTTAGAATGTCATCCAGGAGAACTTCCTTAACCTAGCAAACCAAGCCAATATTCAAATTCAGAAAATCCAGAGAACTCCGGTAAGATACTCCATGAAAGGTCAACTCCAAGACATATAATCTTCGGATTTCCCAAGGTTGAAATGCAGGAAAAATTGTTAAGGGAGGCCAGAGAGAAAGGCCAGGTCACATACAAGGGTAAGCCCATCAGACTAATAGTGAGCCTCCCAGCAGAAAGTCTATAAGCCAAAAGAGATTTGGGGCCAATATTCAACATTCCTAAAGAAAAGAATTTCTAACCCAGGATTTCATATCCAGTCAAACTAAGCTTCATTAGCAAAGGAGAAATATAATTCTATTCACTCAAGCAAATGCTGAGGGAATTTGTCACCACCAGCCCTGCCTTGCAAGAGCTCTTGAAGGAAGCACTAAATATGGAAAGGAAAAACCATTACTAGCTGCTACAAAAACACACTGAAATACAAACACCAATGACACTATGAAACAACTACACCAACAAGTCTGCGAAATAACCAGCTAGCATCATGATGACAGGATCAAATTCACAAGAAACAATAGTAACCTTAAATGTAAATGATCTAAATGCCCCAGTTAAAAGACACAGAATGGCAAGCTCAATAAAGAGTCAATACCCATCAGTGTACTGTATTCAAGAGACCCATCTCACATGCAAAGACACACATAGACTCAAAATACAAGGATGAAAAGAAATTTACCAAGCAAATGGAAAGCAGAAAAAAAGTAGAGTTTGTAATCCTAGTTTCTGACAAAACAGACTTTAAACCAGCAAAAATTTAAAAAAAAAAAAAAAAAGACAAAGAAAGGCATTACATAATGGTAAAGGGATCAATTCAACAAGAATTGATCTAGAATTCAACTATCCTAAATATACATGCATCCAATACCAGAGCACATAGATTCATAAAACAAGTTGTTAGAGACTTACCAAGAGACTTAGACTCCCACACATTAATAGTGGGAGACTTTAACACCTCACTGTCAATATTAGATCATTGAGACAGAAAATTAAGAAAGATATTCAGGACTTGAACTCAGTTATGGATCAAGTGAACCTGATAGATAGCTACAGAATTCTCCACACAAAAACAACAGAATATACATTCTTGGCACTACATGGCACTTACTCTAAAATCTATCACATAATTGGAAGTAAAACACTCCTCAGCAAATGCAAAAGAACTGAAATAATGCCAGTCTCTCAGACCACAGCACAGTCAAATTAGAACTCAAGATTAAGAAACTCACTCAAAACCACACAACTACACGAAATTGAACAACCTGCTCCTGAAAGACTCTTCAGGAGTAAATAATGAAATTTAGGCAGAAATCAAGAAGTTCTCTAAAACCAATGAGAACAAAGAGACAACATACCATAATCTCTGGGATGCAGGTAAAACAGTGTTAAAGGGGAATTTATAGCACTAAATGCCCACACTGAAAAGCTAGAAAGATCTCAAATCGACACCCTAACATCACAATTCAAAGAACTAGAGAACCAAGAGCAAACAAGTCCCAAAGCTAGCAGAAGACAAAAAATAACGAATATCAGAGCAGAACTGAAGGAGATAGATACACAAAAACCCTTCAAAAAAATCAATGAATCGAGCAGCTGGTTTTTTGAAAATATTAATAAAATAGTTAGACTGCTAGTTAGACTAATAAAGAAGAAGAGAGAAGAATCAAATTGACACAATAAAAAATGATAGAAGGGATATCACCACTGACCCCACAGGAATACAAACAAACATCAGAGGATACTATAGATATCTCTATGCAAATAGACCAGAAAATCTAGAAGAAATGGATATTCCTGCACACGTACACCCTCTCAAGACTGAACCAGCAAGAAGTTGAATCCCTGAATATAACAAAAACAAGTTCTGAAATTTAAGCACTAATAAATAGCCTGCCAACCAAAAAAAGTCCAGGACTAGGCAGATTTACAGGTGAATTATTTCAGAGGCACAAAGAAGAGCTGGTACCATTTCTTCTGAAACTATTCCAAACAATTGAAAAGAAGGGACTCCTCCCTAACTCACTTTATGAGGCCAACATTTTCCTGATCCCAAAACCTAGCAGAGATGCAACAAAAAAAGAAAACTTTGGGCCAGTATCCTTGATGAACATTGATGTAAGAATTCTCAATAAAATGCAAGCAAACCAAATCCAGAGAGTAAATCAAAAAGCTTATCCACCACAATCAAGTCAGCTTCATCCCTGGGATGCAAGGCTGGTTCTACATACACAAATCAATAAACGTAATCTGTCACATAAACAGAACTAAAGACACAAACCACATGATTATCTCAATAAATGCAGAAGAGGCCTTTGCTAAAATTCAACATCCCTTCATGTTAAAAACTCTTAATAAATTAGGTATTGATGGAACAAGCCTCAAAATAATAAGAGCATTTATGACAAATCCACAGCCAATATTATACTGAATGCGCAAAAGCTGGAAGCACTCCCTTTGAAAACCGGCAAAAGACAAGGATACCCTCTCTCAGCACTTCTATTCATCAAAGTATTGGGAAGCTCTGGCTAGTGCAGTCAGGCAAGAGAAAGAAATAAACGTTATTCAAATAGGAAGAGTGGAAGTCAAATTGTCTCTGTTTGCAGATGGCATTATCATATATTTAAAAAGCCCCATCACCTTAGCCCAAATGATTCTTAAGCTGATGAGAAACTTCAGCAAAGTCTCAGGATACAAAGTCGTTGTGCAAAATCATAAGCATTCCTATGCATAAGCATAGACAAGGAGAGAGCCAAATCATGAATGAACTCCCATTCACAATTGCTACAAAGAGAATTAAGTACATAGGAATACAGCTAAGAAGTGAAGTGAAGAACCTTTTCAAAGAGACCTACAAACCACTGCTTAAAGAAATCAGAGAGGACACAAACAAATGGAAAAACATTCCATGCTCATGGACAGGAAGAAACAATATCATGAAAATGGCCATACTTCCCAAAGTATTTTATAGATTTATGCTATTCTTATTTTAAAAATCATTGACATTCTTCAGAGATTTAGAAAAAACTATAAAATTCATATGGAATGAAAAAGAGCCTGTGCAACCAAGACAATCCTAAGCAAAAAGAACAAAGCTGGAAGCATCATGCTACCTGACTTCAAAATATACTACAAGGCTGCAGTAACCAAAACAGCAGAGTACTCATACAAAAACAGACATGTAGACCAATGGAACAGAATAAAGAACACAGAAATAAAACCACACATCTACAACCATCTGATCTTTGACAAACCTGAAAAAAACAAGCAATGGGAAATTATTCCCTTTTTAATAAATGGTGCTGGGAGAATGGGCTAGTCATATGCAGAAAATTGAAACTGGATTCCTTCCTTACACCATATGCAAAAATTAACTCAAGATGGATTAAAGACTTGAATGTAAAACCCAAAACTATAAAAACCCTAGAAGAAAATCTGGGCAATACCATTCAGGACATAGGCATGGGCAAAGATTTCATGACAAAAACGTCAAAAGCAATTGCAACAAAAGCAAAAATTGACAAATGCAATCTAATTAAACTAAAGAGCTCTGCACAGAAAAAAGAAACTATCATCAGAGCAGAGAGTCAACCTGCAGAATGGGAGAAAAATCTTGCAATCCATCCATCTGACAAAGGTCTAATATCCAGAATCTACAGGGAACTTGAATAAATTTACAAGAAAAAAATAACCTCATTAAAAATCGGGTAAAGCACATGAATAGACACTTCTCAAAAGAAGACATATATGCAGCCAATAAACATATGAAAAAAAGCTCAATATCACTGATCGTTAGAGAAATGCAAATCAAAACCATGATAAGATACCATCTCACACCAGTCAAAATGGCTATTATTAAAAAGTCAAGAAACAACAGATGTTGGCAAGGCTGTGGAGAAATAGCAACACTTTTACACTCTTGGTGGGAATGTAAATTAGTTCAACCATTGTGGAAGGCAGTGTGGCAATTCCAAAGACCTAGAACCAGAAATACCATTTGATCCAGCAATGCCATTACTGAGTATATACCCAAAGGAATATAAATCATTTTAC
Source organism: Chlorocebus sabaeus (assembly GCF_047675955.1). NCBI lineage: Eukaryota > Metazoa > Chordata > Mammalia > Primates > Cercopithecidae > Chlorocebus > Chlorocebus sabaeus. The sequence goes on from NC_132910.1 coordinate 59,094,934, forward strand.
TATAAAGATACATGCACACGTATGTTTATTGCAGTACTATTTACAATAACAAAGACATGGAATCAACCTAACTGCCCATCAATAATAGACTGGATAAAGAAAATGTAGTACATATACATCATGAAATACAATGCAGCCATAAAAAGGAATGAGATCATGTTTTTTTGCAGGGACATGGATGGAGCTAGAAGCCATTATCCTCAATAAGCTAACACAGGAAGAGAAAACCAAATACTGCATGTTCTCACTTATAAGTGTTCTCACTTATAACAATGAGAACACATGGACACATACAGCAAAACAACACACACTGGGTCTGTTGGGCGGGGAGTCAGGGGAGGGAGAGCATCAGGATAAACAGCTAATGCATGCTGTGCTTAATACATCGGTGATGGGTTGATAGGTGCAGCAAACCACAATGGCACACATGTACCTATGAAAACCTGCACATTCTGCACATGTATCCTGGAACTGAAAATAAAAAGCCTTATCCCTAATGATATTCACTGAAAAATTATTAACACTTGGGAAATGAATATAACCTAAAATCCAACAATAAGGAAATGGCTTAAATAAATTATATTTATAAACTATCTGTCCCAATTATAAATACAGTACAATTATGACTATATATTTTTTAAAATTCTATCCATGAAAACAAGACTTAAAAGACAATAAAATATTAAGAGCAAGTTTGGGTAGTGGGTTATAGCTGATTTCTTTCCTTCATGTTTTACCTAATTTCTCCACTTTAATTAGTTCTTATTAATTTAAAATTTTAAGAAAATAGACGGCTGCTCAATTTGGGCAGGCCTTTTATACAATCATGACTTACCAAAATGCATTTATATTTAAGTGTGCAATTTGTTGGAGTTTCAAAAGCCTCTTTTCTTTAAAGCTTCCAACAAACATTATGAATAATTATCATTTCTTGATCAGCTGAAGAAACAAAGGCAAATAGAGCTTAAATAACTTGGCCTAAGTCACACAATCAGGAAGTGGAGGAGCCAGAATTTGAAACCATAGTCGCTGATTTTAAATTCTGAAACTCATTAAATTATGGATCACCTGAGGTCAGGAGTTCAAGACCAGCCTGGCAAACATGGTGAAACGCCATATCTACTAAACATATAAAAATTAGTTGGGTGTGGTGGTGGGCGCCTGTAGTCCCAGATACTTGGAAGGCTGAGGCAGGAGAATCATTTGAACCCAGAAGGCAGAGGTTGCAGTGGATTTATTGATATAAAACATATGTAACTTAAAATTTACGATTTTAACCGTTAAGTGTACACCAGTGTCATTAAGCACAGGTGCAATAGTCACCACTATCTATTTTCAGAACTTTTTCATCATCCCAAATAGAAACTCTAACTATTGTTGGAGGAAAAACTGGGTTCTTGTCACATGACCAGGAAAGATTAGGTTTGCAGACACTTTGAAGGGAGAAGGGGATGGAATTTATCGGGCAAAAAGGAAAAAGGAAAAAGTACACAGCAAAGTGAGAGGGGTTCCTGTTAACAGGACCTCATGTCACAGACTGAATCCCAGGTTACCACAGAGAAACAGGAGCGGAGGGGCCAGGCTCCTCCCTGCTGCAAACAGCCTGAATTTCTCGAGACCCCACCCCATTCTCCCAGTGTGCAGTCCAGTTGGGGATTTCCCAGGGAGCCCCTTTTACTTGGCTGTCTCATTCCCCACTCTAAAGAAGTACATCTAACGGCCCTTAGAATAAGGATAAGTATTCACATAAGAACAAAGACTGATCTTAACTGCTTCCTGCTGACAAGGTGTGTGCTGTTTTCAGAAAATGGCAGTCAGAGCTCCCACAGAGGCCTCTCCAAGGGTCCCTGGCAAAAGGGACCAGTGTTCTAGGTTCCAGTTGCATGACCAATTGGAGTTTGATGACTTCAAGGCAAGAGCAGACAAACCAGGCTATTAGAAAACATGTGTCAAAATGAAACAAGGTGGGCGTAAGGACAGCTCAAAAATCCTGATACCTTTCACCAGTTTGCACAGAAAGCGGGGGACCAAAAGCCTACCCTTTAAAAGGCCTACCTTTAAAAAAAAAAAAAAAAAAAAAAAAAAAAAACTTTTATTCTTTTGCCAGCATGTCAGCTTTCTGGGTTCCCTTCCCCTGAGCCCAATCCTAAGCCAACCAGTCTAAGGTTTGGGAAATGAACTCTTCCCAGTTTGGAGGATGTATCCAATGGGAGTGTCCTGTAGTACAGAGACACAATTACCTATCTGTGGAGAGGGAATAGAAGAGGAGAAAGGAAAAAGTAAGACTTTTATTTCAAAGGAGTCCTAAGGGTTCAGGATGCATTGAAAAGGGACACAGATTGAAGATGAATGGCTACCCATCTAGAAAGAGGGGAGCAGGTATCACTGGTTCCCTTCTCTTCCTAGCAAATACTTGGGGTACATGAAGGAGGGAAAGTAAGGCATTCTTTTTTATTTCCTCCTTTCTTGAATACTTACGTCCTGGCAACCACAACAGGGTGCCACCCATGGATGTTAAAGTGGCTTTCACCCATGTTAACGAGGGGGTCTGGGGGATGAGGATATTCACTCTTACCCATGTAGGCCTTATCTCCGCTGCTGTCAGTAGCCTTTGAATTCCCTAGACCTCATTTATGCCATGGGTACTAGCATGGCCTTTATCCATGAAATGGAAACCTTGGCTTAATCAATAGAAATCAGTCACACTCACCTGCACTGCGTCTTTTAACTTTTGTTATTGCCTGCCTCTGGATCCTTCAGATCCGGTTTTCTTTCCTTGGACTTTGACCCAAAGCTCGTAATTGAGTTTGGGAAAAAAATGTGTCTTGGGGGCAGTGCATGAACTTCTTATCATAAGCTGAATGCTAAGGTGAAACTGTGGAATTGAGTGCCCCCTCAACAAGGGAGAGAAAAGGATGTCTTGTGACATGTCCAGATAACCAGTGGCTATAATTATGCTTGCTATGATTTGGGTATATGGTGCTTGGCTTTGGTTAGTTCCCTTGGTCTTACTTTCCCAAAAAGGAAACCTCTGGGTGATGGGCACCCTATTTATTCCCATCACCTGGCAGGATTTGCAGGATAATTACTCAGAACTAAAATATCAACCCAGATTTCTACATTACCCATCCCTCTTGTTCCTTCGCAGCTCAGTTGGAGATTGCTGGTAGGTTCACAGGAACAAGCAGGGTTATTCTAAAATGTAGCCAAAAACTTAAGAACAACTGAGTTTAGAATTTAATGACAAATATATGGTAAGTTTTGAAACATTACTCTCTCTCCAGTCCTCATTTTTGTTTTTTTTTTAAAAAAAATGATAGAACTATAGAACTGAGTTATCTGCAAAATAGACTTTAGTCTTATACTTGGTTTGGTTATTTGCATAAAGTACAGCAAGAATAATTATTTCTACATAGGTCTTTTAGAGTGGCTTTGATGGAACTCTGTTCCACAAGGAATCTCAGATAGGATCTTTGAAAGTAGAGCCCAGCCATGGGTTTGTATCCTCAAATACCTATGAGTTGGGTGATACTCTCCTCTTAAGGTCCCAAGATAAACTTGGAGCTCCTGGGCCTGCTAGAAAGTAACATTCTTTACTGAACACAGGTCGGGAATCCTGTACAAGAATTCTGTAGACAAGAGTATGAGGCTAGTTTTTTTCTTAAGGGACTTTTATCAGCTCTGCAAGTTGAACTTGACTCCTTAAAGGGAAGAATGTCCTTTCAGTTAAAGCCTTGATAAAACAACCAGTTTCTCCAATTGTGTTCTGTTGCAAAAGAAAATTGATTTTATTGCACTGATGCAAACAACTATATTGCCATAAGTTAAAAATATTCGCAGATAGTTTCCAAATTCTAGAGGAACCAGGCAGAGAGAAACCAATGTGCTCCAAATTTTGTTCACAGAAGTATACCTTAATTATGAAAGGCTATAATAGTTCAAAGTAAGTTTTCTTGACTCTGAAAAATGAAACAGGGATCAGCAATATTCCAAGCAAAAGTCAAAAGATTGTTTCAGTTTTCTGAGTTCAGTCAATTTAGTTCTTGTTTTGCTTGATATTTGTAAATATTCAGCTCTTCATGAGTCCTGTACATTTTTCCTGTACTCAAATATCACAATTTACAAAGTTATCAGAAACCTGTATTTAAGCACACTTGTCAGAGTTCTACAGCTTATTATAAACAATATTTTGAAAAGGATTAAAACAACTATCTGTGAATAACAAAATGTCGAGGGTAGTTACAGTTAGAAACATAATTGATAAAGAAGTTTAGTTATCTCTGTGGTTTACAATAACTTAACATAACAACTTTAATTATGATTGATAGCATATACTCAGATATTAGAATTTTAGAAAAGACAATTTTGGAACATATATTAGTATTATTCACCAAAATATAGCCTAAAGAACCCTGAATACCATTTTGGCAATCCCATGTAATGAAACATGTCACATAATCCTATTTACCCCTTTTCTGTGTACTTTTCTGTGTACTCCAGGGGACCTTCTGAAGCATCTGAAAAGTCAGATGTCAGGAAAGACAATTTTGAAACTGAAGTTTGATTTTGAGAAGCCTGTTAAATATGTTAGAGGTTTAAAACATTTGATGTTATGAAACAGAATTCCAGATTACATAAATTATTTATTTTACCAAAATGATGACTCAGAAACTTTAAAAAAGCAAAAACCTTTTATAACCCTTTACAAATTTTGGTAAAGAGCAGTTGAGTACCTTAAGAGTACTTTGTGTGCTTATTTTAATGCTCAATTTACAGAAAAGCCATATAATACCCTTTGAATTTTGTCAGTATGTTCACACATGGAATTTTTGCAAGATTAATTTTTACAATCCTCCCATCACTTGTTTGAACTCTTAACTTTATCTTACTTAATTTAAAACAATTATTTAACACTAGGCAAGAATTTACACTTTTATGCCTTCTTATAACCTTTTATTAAAAACACATTTTACTGTTCTCACACACCTTGTATGTAAATCTATTTCCAGTAGTCTCAATTATATGCCATAATGGTAACTTTTAGCAATTTTTAACTTTAATGTAAAACCTGGTATGTTGTTTTGATTATGTGCTACATGCAGCCAAAGCTTGACCTCTTCCAGCATAATTAAGGGTGTGGCTAGTTCCACACGTCCCCAGGCCTTACCTTTTTATTCTTATGTAAATACTCCTCCACCAGGGGAAAAGCTTAATTGCTGGGGACAAAGCTGGACTCCCTGGCCAAGGACTGGGAGACTCCATGGTGCATGGCAGGGAATGCCAGCCAGCTGTGTGGGGTGCCTTAAGGCCCTGGCAGCAGTTGTGGCTTATTGCTGCCCTGAGTGGCTGTTGAACACTGTACACACATTTGGCAGATATGGCCCCAGGCAGCAGGGAAGGGGGAGCAGGGAGCTGCCCCACCCAACCATCCCAAGCACACATCCACCTGTGGCTGTTGGGGTGGGTGTGGACCACCTCCAGTATTGTAAAAGGAAAGATAGGTGACATTACTCTCCTGAAAAAATTAAGAGGAATGTCATAGGACCAAAAGCCTCAGAAGCAAAAGTGAAAGGTTTTGGGTCTCCATTTTACTCACCCTTCCTCAGGTCCCACATTCTGGGCACCAAAAACTATAATGCAATAACTCCTCATTCTCCCTTTCCCCAAAACCCTGGAAACCAGCATTCTACTTTCTGTATGCATTTGCTTACTCTAGGTTCCTCATATAAGTGAAACCATACAATATTTGTCTTTCTGTGATGGGCTTACTTCACTTAGCATACTGTTTACAAATTTCATACATATTGTGGCATGTATCCGAATTTCATTCCTTTTTAAGACAAATTAGTATTCCACTGCATGTTTATACTAAACTTTATTCATTCATGTATTGGTGGGCATTTGGGTATTTCTACTTTTAAATTAAATTAAGTTTAGGCCTGAGGTTGCCCCCATACTTGAGTCCTTATGTGACAAACTGCAACATTGGTAGAGAGACTACTAACTGAAAGCCTAATTTAGGAGTACATAAACTCTTCTAACAACTGGCTGAGTTCTAGTCAATCACAGCAGCTGAGCTTCAGTCAGTTGCAGGTGGCCTGCTCACTCAAATAAGGCAAAACACTGAGCTGTAACCAACTAAGCTGACTGTGCATCACTTGTGTTCTCCATCCATAAATGTTATCTGACCACTTTGCAGTCCCAGAGTACTTAGAATCTATTCTGGTTCTGAGGGCTGCCCAATTCCAGAATTGTGAATGAAAGCTAATTAAGATCTTTAAACTAAACTTGCTGTAATTTTGTCTTTTGATACCACCTTTGGGCTACTGTGAATAATGCTGCTATGAACATTGGTGCAAAGGAATCTCTTTTGAGTTCCTGCTTTCAACTTTTTCAAGTATATACTGAGAAACTGAATTTTGGTAATTCTATGTTTAGCTTTCTGAGGAACCACTGTACTATTTTCTACAGCTGCTGCTCCATGTTACATTCCCATGAGCTATGCACTAAGGTTTTAACTTCTCCACATCTTCACCAACATTTGTTATTTTCTGTTTCTTTTTTTAAATAATAACCAACTAATGAGTGTGATCATTTATTTTTATACATGTGCCCATTGTACTAATAGTCTTAATTATCTTTTAATAGAAAATTTAAAGGATGAGATAAAGATACAGTATGAGTACACTTTATCCAAAATGCTCAAAATAGAAGTGTTTTGAATTTTAGGTTTCTTCAGATTTTGGAATATTTGCATACATACATGCAAATCTTGAGGATGAGACCCAAGTCTAAACACCAAATTCATTTATGTTTTACAGCAACATTGTACACATAACCTGAAGGTAATTTTATATAATAGGTTAAATCATTTTGTACATGAAACAAAGTTTTAACTGTTTTGACTGCAACACCTCACATGAGATCAGGTGTAGAATTTTCTACTTGTAGCAAAATGTTTGCACTCAAAAAGTTTTGGATTTCAGGGCATTTCAGATTTTGCAGTTTTATGTTAGGGATACTCAACCTATAAAATCTATATTTTAAAATAAATTCTATTTGTATGTATTGTTTCTCAAATATTATGTTTATCCTAAAAAATTAACATTAATATTAATGGTTTAGGTAAACACAAAGTAACATATAACACCTTGTTATATTCTAAAGCTTAGTTCAGCACTTTGTGATGTCACTGAGTTTTAATGGCTATCATCTGAAAAAAGTTTATTATATGTATATTTACATCCACATGGAAAAACTATGTTATTGGTTGTAAATCCTGAAGTTTATTTTTTTACTTGCATTCACCAATTTTCAATATTTTTCTGTTAAAATACATCTCATAAATTTTTACCTCTACAATATCAGTCTGTTTTCTTATAAATAAATCAGAAAGTATTGTATTTTCTTACTGCAGACTAAACACCCCTAATCTGAAAATCTACAAAGTTCTAAACTTTTTAAGCACTGACCATGATGTCATAAGTGGAAAATTCCACACCTGACTTAATGTGATGGGTCCCAATGGAAATGTAAGTGCACAGCACAATTTGCTCAGTGTCCCCCCCCAAAAAAGACCCTCTTGGCCCTCTTCAGCTGCAGCATATTTTTTTCCATGCATGCCCAGACTTCCCTAAGCAAGCATGCCTGCAAAGGGTAATAAAATGCCACGTGTGCAGGATGAATGTACCAATGGCAGATTCCCTGCAATGGCCCACATGGACCAGGACCTACATGCATTACTCACTGTGTTTTTGCTTATTATCTGTTCTCTGATGTAAAGATATTTTTGGAAATGTCAAAAAGGCCTGCAGATACCCTATGACAATGGTGGCAAGTGAAAGAGGAAGCATTTATGTTTATCTTTAGCACAGAAAGATAAACTGTTGGAGAAACTGGACAGCTTTGTAAGTGTAAAATGTCTTACAGAAGAGTATGGTGTTAGAATGTCCAGTATTTATGACCTGAAGCAACAGACAAATAAACTGTTGAAGTTCTATGCTGAAAGTGATGAACAAAAGTTAATGAAAAATAGAAAAACACTGTGTAAAGCTAAAAATGAAAATATTGATTATGTATTGAAAGAATGAATCCACCAGTATTGCAGAGAACACATGCATATAATGGTATGCTGATCATAAAACAAGTAAAGATTTATCACAATGAACTGAAGAGAATTGTGAATATTCAACAGGCTGGTGGTAGAAATTTAAGAAAAAATGTTGCATTAAATTTTTAAAATATTTGTAGCGATAAAGCATCTGGTGAACATGAAACAACAGAGAAATTCATTGACAAGTTTGCCAAGGTCATCACCAAGGAAAATTTGACACCAGAACAAGTCTATAGTGCTGATGAAACATCACTGTTTTGGCTTTATTGTGCAACGAAGTCACTGACTGCAAATTATGAGACAGCCCCTACAGGAATCAAGGATGCCAAGGACAGAAGAATATTTGCATACACTATTATGTGTATGCAAGATATGTTGGAGATGGGACCCAAGTCCCATCTGTGCTGGGCTGTGCTAATGCTGCAGGCATGTGTAAGTAAACCTGCTGTGATAGGCAAAAGCTGTGTCCTTTGTGTTTCCAAGGAATTAACTTCTTTTCTTTTTTTTTTTGTTATTATACTTTAAGTTCTAGGGTACATGTGCATAACGTGCAGGTTTGTTACATATGTATATTTGTGCCATGTTGGTGTGCTGCACCCATCAACTCATCAGCACCCATCAACTCATCATTTACATCAGGTATAACTCCCAGTGCCATCCCTCCCCCATCCCCTCTCCCCATAATAGGCCCCAGTGTGTGATGTTCCCCTTCCCGAGTCCAAGTGATCTCATTGTTCAGTTCCCACCTATGAGTGAGAACATGCAGTGTTTGGTTTTCTGTACTTGTGATAGTTTGCTGAGAATTATGGTTTCCAGCAGCATCCATGTCCCTACAAAAGACATGAAGTCATCCTTTTTTATGGCTGCATAGTATTCCATGGTGTATATGTGCCACATTTTCTTAATCCAGTCTGTCACTGATGGACATTTGGGTTGATTCCAAGTCTTTGCTATTGTGAATAGTGCCGCAATGAACATACGTGTTCATGTGTCTTTATACCAGCATGATTTATAATCCTTTGGGTATATACCCAGTAACGGGATGGCTGGGTCATATGGTACTTCTAGTTCTAGATCCTTGAGGAATCGCCATACTGTTTTCCATAATGATTGAACTAGTTTTCAATCCCACCAACAGTGTAAAAGTGTTCCTATTTCTCCACATCCTCTCCAGCACCAGTTGTTTCCTGACTTTTTAATGATTGCCATTCTAACTGGTGTGAGATGGTATCTCATTGTGGTTTTGATTTGCATTTCTCTGATGGCCAGTGATGATGAGCATTTTTTCTTGTGTCTGTTGGCTGTATGCATGTCTTCTTCTGAGAAATGTCTGTTCATATCCTTTGCCCACTTTTTGATAGGGTTGTTTGTTTTTTTCTCATAAATTCGTTTGAGTTCTTTCTAGGTTCTGGATATTAGCCCTTTGTCAGATGAGTAGATTGCAAAAATTTTCTCCCATTCTGGAGGTTGCCTGTTCACTCTGATGGTAGTTTCTTTTGCTGTGCAGAAGCTCTTTAGTTTAATTAGATCCCATTTGTCAATTTTGGCTATTGTTGCCGTTGCTTTTAGTGTTTTAGACATGAAGTCCTTGCCCATGCCTATGTCCTGATGGTAATACCTAGGTTTTCTTCTAGGGTTTTTATGGTATTAGGTCTAACATTTAAGTCTCTAATCCATCTTCAATTAATTTTCGTATAAGGAGTAAGGAAAGGATCTAGTTTCAGCTTTCTACTTATGGCTAGCCCATTTTCCCAGCACCATTTATTAAATAGGGAATCCTTTCCCCATTTCTTGTTTTTCTCAGGTTTGTCAAAGATCAGATGGCTGTAGATGTGTGATATTATTTCTGAGGACTCTGTTCTGTTCCATTGGTCTATATCTATGTTTTGGTACCAGTACCATGCTGTTTTGGTTACTGTAGCCTTGTAATATAGTTTGAAGTCAGGTAGCGTGATGCCTCCAGCTTTGTTCTTTTGACTTAGGATTGTCTTGGTAATGCGGGCTCTTTTTTGGTTCCATATGAACTTTAAAGCAGTCTTTTCCAATTCTGTGAAGAAACTCATTGGTAGCTTTATGGGGATGGCATTGAATCTATAAATTACCTTGGGCAGTATGGCCATTTTCACTATATTGATTCTTCCTATCCATGAGCATGGAATGTTCTTCCATTTGTTTGTGTCCTCTTTTATTCCATTGAGAAGTGGTTTGTAGCTCTCCTTGAAGAGGTCCTTCACATCCCTTGTAATTCAGATTCCTAGATATTTTATTGTCTTTGAAACTATTGTGAATGGGAGTTCACTCATGATTTGGCTCTCTGTTTGTCTGTTATTGGTGTATAAGAATGCTTGTGATTTTTACACATTGATTTTGTATCCTGAGACTGCTGAAGTTTCTTATCAGCTTAAGGAGATTTTGGGCAGAGATGATGGGGTTTTCTAAACATACAGTCATGTCATCTGCAAACAGGGACAATTTGACTTCTTCTTTTCCTAACTGAATCCCCTTGATTTCTTTCTCTTGCCTGATTGCCCTAGCCAGAACTTCCAACACTATGTTGAATAAGAGTGGTGAGAGAGGGCATCCCTGTCTTGTGCCAGTTTTCAAAGGGAATGCTTCCAGTTTTTGCCCCTTCAGTATGATACTGGCTGTGGGTTTGTCATAAATAGCTCTTATTATTTTGAGATATATTCCATCAATACCGAATTTATTGAGAGTTTTTAGCATGAAGGGCTGTTCAATTTTGTCAAAAGGCTTTTCTGCATCTATTGAGATAATCATGTGGTTCTTGTCTTTGATTCTGTTTGTATGCTGGATTACATTTATTGATTTGCATATGTTGAAACAGCCTTGCATCCCAGGGATGAAGCCCACTTGATCATGATGGATAAGCTTTTTGATGTGCTGCTGGATTCGGTTTGCCAGTATTTTCTTGAGGATTTTTGCATCGATGTTTATCAGGGATGTTGGTCTAAAATTCTCTTTTTTTGTTGTGTCTCTGCCAGGCTTTGGTATCAGGATGATGTTGGCCTCATAAAATGAGTTAGGGAGGATTCCCTCTTTTTCTATTGATTGGAATAGTTTCAGAAGGAATGGTACCAGCTCCTCCTTGTACCTCTGATTGAATTCGGCTGTGAATCCATCTGGTCCCGGACTATTTTTGGTTGGTAGGCTATTAATTATTGCCTCAATTTCAGAGCCTGCTATTGGTCTGTTCAGGGATTCAACTTCTTCCTGGTTTAGTCTTGGGAGAGTGTAAGTGTCCAGGAAATTATCCATTTATTCTAGATTTTCTAGTTTATTTGCATAGAGGTGTTTATAGTATTCTCTGATGGTAGTTTGTATTTATGTGGGGTCAGTGGTGATATCCCCTTTATCATTTTTTATTGCATCTATTTGATTCTTCTCTCTTTTCTTCTTTATGAGTCTTGCTAGCAGTCTATCAGTTTTGTTGATCTTTTCAAAAAACCAGTTCCTGGATTCATTGATTTCTTGGAGGGTTTTTTGTGTCTCTATCTCCTTCAGTTCTGCTCTGATCTTAGTTATTTCTTGCCTTCTGCTAGCTTTCGAATGTGTTTGCTCTTGCTTCTCTAGTTCTTTTAATTGTGATGTTAGAGTGTCAATTTTAGATCTTTCCAGCTTTCTCTTGTGGGCATTTAGTGCTATAAATTTCCCTCTACACACTGCTTTAAATGTGTCCCAGAGATTCTGGTATGTTGTATCTTTGTTCTCATTGGTTTCAAAGAACATCTTTATTTCTGCCTTCATTTCGTTATGTACCCAGTAGTCATTCAGGAGCAGGTTGTTCAGTTTCCATGTAGTTGAGCAGTTTTGAGTGAGTTTCTTAGTCCTGAGTTCTAGTTTGATTGCACTGTGGTCTGAGAGACAGTTTGTTATAATTTCTGTTCTACATTTGCTGAGAAGTGCTTTACTTTCAATAATGTGGTCAATTTTGGAATAAGTGTGATGTGGTGCTGAGAAGAATGTATATTCTGTTGATTTGGGGTGGAGAGTTCTGTAGATGTCTATTAGGTCTGCTTGGTGCAGAGATGAGTTCAATTCCTGGATATCCTCGTTAACTTTCTGTCTCGTTGATCTGTCTAATGTTGACAGTGGGGTGTTTAAGTCTCCCATTATTATTGTATGGGAGTCTAAGTCTCTTTGTAAGTCTCTAAGGACTTGCTTTTTGAATCTGGGTGCTCCTGTATTGGGTGTATATATATTTAGGATAGTTAGCTCTTCCTGTTGAATTGATCCCTTTACCATTATGTAATGGCCTCCTTTGTCTCTTTTGATCTTTGATGGTTTAAAGTCTGTTTTATCAGAGACTAGTATTGCAACCCCTGCTTTTTTTTATTCTCCATTTGCTTGGTAGATCTTCCTCCATCCCTTTATTTTGAGCCTATGTATGTCTCTGCATGTGAGATGGGTCTCCTGAATACAGCACACTGATGGGTCTTGACTCTTTATCCAACTTGCCAGTCTGTGTCTTTTAATTGGACCATTTAGTCCATATACATTTAAGGTTAATATTGTTATGTGTGAACTTGATCCTGCCATTATGATATTAACTGGTTATTTTGCTCGTTAGTTGATGCAGTTTCTTCCTAGCCTCGATGGTCTTTACATTTTGGCATGTTTTTGCAATGGTTGGTACTGGTTGTTCCTTTCCATGTTTAGTGCTTCCTCAGGGTCTCTTGCAAGGCAGGCCTGGTGGTGACAAAATCTCTAAGCATTTGCTTATCTATATAGGATTTTATTTCTCCTTCACTTATGAAACTTAGTTTGGCTGGATATGAAATTCTGGTTTGAAAATTCTTTTCTTTAAGAATGTTGAATATTGGCCCCCACTCTCTTCTGGCTTGGAGAGTTTCTGCCAAGAGATCTGCTGTTAGTCTGATGGGCTTCCCTTTGTGGGTAACCCGACCTTTCTCTCTGGCTACCCTTAATATTTTTTCCTTCATTTCAACTTTGGTGAATCTGACAATTATGTGTCTTGGAGTTGCTCTTCTCGAGGAATATCTTTGTGGCGTTCTCTGTATTTCCTGAATTTGAATGTTGGCCTGCCCTACTAGGTTGGGGAAGTTCTCCTGGATGATATCCTGAAGAGTGTTTTCCAACTTGGTTCCGTTTTCCCCCTCACTTTCAGGCACCCCAATCAGACGTACATTTGGTCTTTTCACATAATCCCATACTTCTTGGGATTTCTTTTTACTTCTTTTTCTTTAGGTTTCTCTTCTCGCCTCATTTCATTCATTTGTTCCTCAATCGCTGATACTCTCTCTTCCAGTTGATTGAGTCAGTTACTGAAGCTTCTGCATTTGTCACGTATTTCTCGTGTCATGGTTTTTATCTCTGTCAGTTCATTTATGGCCTTCTCTGCATTGAGTATTCTACTTACCCATTCTTCCATTCTTTTTTCAAGATTTTTAGTTTCTTTGTGCTGGGTACGTAATTCCTCCTTTAGCTCTGAGAAGTTTGATGGACTGAAGCCTTCTTCTCTCAACTCATCAAAGTCATTCTTCATCCAGCTTGATCCATCACTGGCGATGAGCTTCGTCCAGCTTGATCCATCACTGGGGAGATGCGCTCTTATTTTTTGAATTTCCAGCTTTTCTGCCCTGCTTTTTCCCCATCTTTGTGGTTTAATCTGCCTTTGGTCTTTGATGATGGTGATGTACTGATGTGGTTTTGGTGTGGGTGTCCTTCCTGTTTGTTAGTTTTCCTTCTAACAGTCAGGACCCTCAGCTGTAGATCTGTTGGAGATTGCTTGAGGTCCACTCCAGACCCTGTTTGCCTGGGTATCAGCAGCAGAGGCTGCAGAAGATAGAATATTGTTGAACAGTGAATGTACCTGTCTGATTCTTGCTTTGGAAGCTTTGTCTCAGGGGTGTACCCCGCCGTGTGAGGTGTGGGGTGTTGGTCTGCCCCTAATGGGGGATGTCTCCCAGTTAGGCTACTCAGGGGTCAGGGACCCACTTAAGCAGGCAGTCTGTCTGTTCTCAGATCTCAACCTCCGTGTTGGGAGATCCACTGCTCTCTTCAAAGCTGTCAGACAGGGTCGTTTGCGTTTGCAGAGGTTTCTACTGCTTTTTTTTTTGTTTAGCTGTGCCCTGTCCCCAGAGGTGGAGTCTACAGAGACAGGCAGTCCTCCTTGAACTGCTGTGGGCTCCACCCAGTTCGAGCTTTCCAGTGGCTTTGTTTACCTACTTAAGCCTCAGCAATGGCGGGCACCCCTCCCCCAGCCTCGCTGCTGCCTTGCAGTTAGATCGCAGACTGCTGTGCTAGCAATGAGGGAGGCTCCGCGGGCGTGGGACCCTCCCGGCCAGGTGTGGGATATAATCTCCTGGTGTGCCGTTTGCTAAGACCCTTGGTAAAGCGCAGTATTGGGGTGAGAGTTACCGGATTTTCCAGGTATTGTGTGTCTCAGTTCCCCCGGCTAGGAAAAGGGATTCCTGTCCCTCTTGCACTTCCCAGGTGAGGCGATGCCTCGCCCTGCTTCAGCTCTCGCTGATGGGGCTACAGCAGCTGACCAGCCCTGATTGTCCAGCACTCCCTAGTGAGATGAACCCAGTACCTCAGTTGAAAATGCAGAAATCACCTGTCTTCTGTGTCACTCATGCTGGGAGCTGGAGGGTGAAGCTGTTCCTATTCGGCCATCTTGCTCCGTGCCCCAGGAATGAATTTTTTACCAGTCCATTATTATGCTATCAAAAAGGCATAGATCACCAGGGACTCTTTTGTGTTTGCTTTCACAAACATTTTTTACCAGTATCTTATGTTCAGAGTAGGGAAGCTAGACAGGGTGATGACTGCAAGATTTTGTTATTCCTTGACAACTGTTCTGCTCATCCTCCAGCTGAAGTTCTCATAAATAATGTTTATGGCCTGTACTTTCCCCCAAACATGACTCCATTAATTGTGACCAGGTTATCCTTAGATCAATGAACAGTAAATATAAAAACACTCTACTGAACAGCATGCTACAGCAGTGAAAAGAGGCGTGGATGTGGAAGATTTCAAAAGGAGTTTAGCATGAAGGCTGCTGGATATGTTGTTACCAACCCTGGGAACACAGTGACTAATACACAGTTGTGCATGTCTGGCACAACCTCTGGTCTGTGACTCTGTTCAGTGAGGATAATTAAGAAGTTGGTGACTTTGAAGGATTCTATATATCAAGTGAGAAAAAATGATGTCTGACCTCCTTACCTATTCAAAAAAGCATACCTTCACTCTTCATCAGTATGCTAGAAGAAGTGGATATTGAAGAAGTTTTTAACATCGATAATGAGTCTCCAGTTGTTCATTCATTGATCAATGGTAAAATAGCTGAAATGGTTCCAAATCAAGATGATCAGGATGAAAGTGACAATGAAGATGAAGTCATTAACACTGAAGAAAAAGTGCCTGTGGACAAAGTGGTGAAAATGTAATGGGGTTACTGAAATCCTAGAGCAGTGTGCATTAATAACAGAACAAGAGTCATGTCTATTTATAAAATCAAAGAGAGACTTTGAAGACAAATATCATTGTTAATGAATCAGAAGACTCTGGAGGAAACATTTTAAAAAGCCATCCACCAGGCCAGGCATGGTAGCTCACACCTGTAATCCCAGCATTTTGGGAAGCCAAGGCAATTGTATCACCTGAGGCCAGGAGTTCGAGACCAGCCTGGACAACATGGTGAAACCCTGTCTCTACTGAAAATGCAAAAATTACCCAGGTGTGGTGGCAGGTGCCTGTAGTTTCAGCTACTTGGGAGGCTG
The DNA here is from genome assembly GCF_047675955.1 of Chlorocebus sabaeus. Classification (NCBI taxonomy): domain Eukaryota; kingdom Metazoa; phylum Chordata; class Mammalia; order Primates; family Cercopithecidae; genus Chlorocebus; species Chlorocebus sabaeus. Next base: position 59,110,813 of record NC_132910.1, read on the forward strand.
AGGTAGGAGTGTATCTTGAACCCAGGAGGCAGAGGTTGCAGTGAGCCGAGATTGCACCATTGCACTCCAGCCTGAGTGACAGAGCGAGACTCTGTCTCAAAAAGAAAAAAAGCCATCCAGCAGAATGACTCCTTATCCCTAGACAACCTACTACTCCCTGGTCCCTTAATTGCTTCTGATAAAAAAATAAAATACAGTGTGCAGTAAGCTTTTAGTCAAAACACAACATCATCGGTGGAGACCGAAAGCCTGCTGCTGTTTGTGGTTGCTGATGTTTAACAGCCCAAACAGATTTTCTGGTAATGCTATCGTGCTTCTTAGTTACCCTGAACACATTATTTTTTCACTGCATTCATGGTATCTCATATTTTTTACTGTTAAGTACTTGCGTGTGAACAAGTGTAAGAAAATGATTGCTTTTTAGTAGCACATAAATTCAGAGTCAGGAATGATGGTGATGCCAAACAGCATAGATTATTTACATAGGTGGCTGAGATTGTGACACTTTTGCTTTCTGATAGTACAATGTATGCAAACTTGGTTTATGCAAAAAAGTATGTAAAATATTGGATAAAATTACCTTCAGGCTATGTGTGTAGGTGTGTATAAATCATAAATGAATTTCGTGTTTAGACTTGAGTCCCATCTCCAAGATATCTCATTAAGTGTATGCAAATATTCCAAAATCCAAAATCCAGAACATTATGCATTTTACATAAGGGTTACTAAACCTCTATTATCAAATAGTTTGAAAACCCATTATAACTCTTTATTTGAAATATGTTTTTAAATAGACAAAAAAATTACTTGTCAATTTTTTAAGTTTAGGTATGAGAAAAGTGGTATGGGACACAGACACATTGTTTGGCAGTAAAATCATGGAACAATGGAAACATTTCCAAACATCCAATTTTAAAATGCTTTGTTCATAGCAGGAGTTTCTTTTGAAAAGCAATTACTTTTACATTCATTGTTAAAACATTACTTTAAACTTAGGGGATGGATTAAGTGTGTTTATATTTTCAAAAAGCGTCTGGTGGATAGCATACTACTGACAGACACTTGTCATCACAGAAAAGAACAGAAAATCTGGAACACTTGTGTTTTCATTTAAAAAGATGCAAATTATACATCTCTAAGTTAATTATTCAGTACTTTGCCATGATAAATGCAGAAAAACTTTTATGGTAATAAAGATTTTCACGATCGCTTCCTGTCTCATGGCAACATCTACTGTTTTATTTTGTTTTCGTAAAACTAAGTGCATCCGCACCGTCTGTATCACAAAGAGGGCAATATATCAGGATAGGATTGTCATAAATGAATGAGTGGGGCAGGGTACTGTCAAGCCCACTGCTTGGTGTGATTCTCACTTGTAATAAAGCAAATAAATGACCACAAAATATCTCCTTCCTTCTGTCCTTTGCAATGGGACTTTGCAGCTCCTTTCAAAGAGAGAAATTACTTCCCCTTCCTTTGAATCTGGGGTAGCCTTGTGCCTTGCTTTGGCCAATGGAGCATGGCAGAAGCACCACAGAGTCCGTTTCAAACTTGGGCCACTAGACTCTTTGCCTGCTTCTGCTCTAGATTGTGGAAATCTGCCACCAGGAGATCAAGCATGGGCTTCTTAGAAATATGAATCCCCATAGCACTCCTCCAGAGATTCTGATTCATTGGGTCCAGGGATTTATACTTTTATCAAGCACCAGAAGTAATTCTGATTCAGGAGGTCTTCAGACAACACCTCAGAAAACACTGCAAACCTGGATTATGGAGTGGACTCAACTCCAAGCATATTATCAGAATCAGAAAATACATATGAACTAGGGTTCACTCAGAGCAGCCTAAACTCAGTGGTAAGGTTGCATTAGTGTATGCTCCTGGTGCATGTAGGGAGTATCCCACACTGTGACAATATTGATGCGACAATTAGAAGGAGGACCTCCAGAGAAGAGGAAAATAAGGGCCCCTGAAGGTTTTCCTGTGTGTCAACTTCACAGGATTCCCGAGCTTGACTTCAATTCTGATTTTGTCTTTTGCTAACTTCATGATCTTGGATAATTACCCTAACCTCTCTAAGCTTTAGCCTTCCTATCTATAAAGTGGGAATTCTAACTGTGTCATAAGTTTATTGCAAGAAGAAAATGAAGTAAGTTATAGAAAGCACTTAATACAGAACCTGGCATACAGAAGATGCTATTTATTATTCATGTTTCATTATGATATTGTTATCCTTAAAAACCTACTCCTCTTAGAATGTGAAGAAATAGGAACACTTTTGCACTGTTGGTGGGAGTGTAAATTAGTTCAACCATTGTGGAAGACAGTGCAGGGATTCCTCAAGGATCTAGAATTAGAATTACCATTTGCCTTGGCAATCCCATTACTGGGTATATACCCAAAGGATTATAAATCATGCTGCTATAAAGACACATGCACACATATGTTTATTGCGGTACTATTCACAATAGCAAAGACTTGGAACCAACCCAAATGTCCATCAATGATAGACTGGATTAAGAAAATGTGGCACATATATACCACGGAATACTATGCAACCATAAAAAGGGATGAGTTAATGTCCTCTGCAGGGACATGGATGAAGCTGGAAACCATCTTTCTCAGCAAACTATCACAAGGACAGAAAACCAAACACCACATGTTCTCACTCATAGGTGGGAATTGAACAATGAGATCACTTGGACACAGAGCAGGGAACATCACACACTGGGGCCTGTCAGGGGGCTGGGGGAGGGATAGCATTAGGAGAAACACCTAATGTAAATGATGAGTTGATGGGTGCAGCAAACCAACATGGTACATGTATACCTACGTATCAAACCTGCACATTGTGCACATGTACCCTAGAACTTAAAGTATATTAAAAAGAAAAGTTGAGGTTTTCTCATTAATTTCCCATTAATTTAAAAAAAATATCTACTCCTCTCAAAGGGCTAATTTGCATTTCTGGACATCTCCAAATCCCTCAATGGAAGGCTGTCTCACATATAGTCAGACTCTGAAATCAGCCCCATCTTGGTTCCTGTCCTCAACTCCACCACATGTGACTTCAAGCAAGTCACTTATAAATCTCAGTGTTTTCATCTGAAAAACAGGGACAACAATATTACCTGACACCATAGGGTTGTGAAGATTAAAAGAGTTAATGTTCAATACCTCACACACTGCAACCCACAGCAAATACTAGCAATTAGCATTATTTCCTCGCGGCTATTCTTCATAAATTCTGAAATCCAAATCAAGAAAATGCACTTGCAGGTTTACAAGAAGCAACCCAAAAATTCAATGGTAAGGTCGCATCACTGTACGCTCCAAGAGCAGGTAGGGAGAATCCCTCAGTGTGACAAGATTGGTGGAACAATTAGAAAGAGGGCCTCCAGAGAAGGAGGAAAGAAGAGTCCCTGGAGTTTTCCTGAGGCACAGACCCTAAAAACAGAACTATCTGGTGTTTGGAGCTGCAGCAAGAAGAATAAATTTGCTTTTGTGGGACTCATGTTGCCAAAAGCTCATCTGTGAGTGAATAATGAAGTTGAGATGTACGTGGTCACCAAAAACCAACAGACAAACGAACACACACAAAAAAACAGGTCAGGGCTTTGAGGCCCAGGAAGTAATTTAGGAAGATAATAAAGGCATCCTCCCATCTCTATTACCTCTTTTACTACCTACACCAGACCCTCCTAACCCTTGGCCTGCAAAAGTGCAGGACTTTCAACTGGTCCCTCTGCATCTTGCTCTTCTGTTCCTTCTCTCCAGTCAGCACACCAAAGCCCAAATTATTTACTGAAAACCCCACTTGCCTCACACCATACTCCTGGGTAAAAACCTACAGAGGGCTGGATGTGGTGGTTCATGCCTGTAATCCCTGCACTTTGGGAGGCTGAGGAAGGTGGATCACTTGATGTCAGGGGTTCGATACCAGCCTGGCCAACATGGTGAAACCCCGTCTCTACTAAAAATACAAAAATTAGCTGGGTGTGAGGGCAGGCGCCTGTAATCCCAGCTACTTGGGAGGCTGAGGCAGGAGGATCGCTTGAACCTGAGAGGCAGAGGTCACAGTAAACTGAGATCACGCCATTGCACTCCAGCCTGGGCAACAATAGCAAAACCAAACTCCATCTTAAAAAGCAAACAAACAAACAAACAAAAAACCCTACAGAGGCCACTCCTATTGGGTCTGACATTAATACTTCATTCTCACATAGTAGGCTTCACCCTGCTGCTGTGTCCATGAAATTCTTCTCATTACAGTCATAATACAGTAGTCCCCCTTTATCCAAGAGAGATACATTCCAGCACCCCCACAGTGGATTCCTGAAACCTTAGGTAGTACCAAACCCTACATATACTATGTTTTTTTCCCCTACACACACATACTTATAAGGTTTAATTAAGATTAAGTTAATCTGACACAACACATTGCTGTCTATCAGAACACATTTCTGTTTACGTTTTCCATCCACAAATTTAAGACCTTTTCCATTTTAACTAAGCACTTATCGCTTGCTGTTTGAGGTGCCACAGCAAAACTAGCACTACACTACCACAACAGTAGATCTGATAACTGAGAGGACTGCAAAGGGGCAGGTAGGGTATGCAGGATCAACACATTGGCCAAAGGGATGATGCATGTCCCAGGCAGGATGGAGCAGGATAGCGTGAGATTTCATCCCAATACTTGGAACAGTGTGCAATTTAAAACAGATGAATTATTCATTTCCGGAATTTTCCGTTTAATATTTTCAGACCATGGGTAACTGAAAATGTGGAAAACAAAACTATGGATAAGGAGGGATTACTGTAGCCTTCCAACTGCCAGAAGCAGGGGGGTGATACTCTCCTGAACATTCTTGTAGTCCAAGTTAGAAGACAAATGTAGCAAAATTCCCCAGACCTTCACATGTTAGGTCTGATTTAATTGCATTCTAGCCAACGTTAAACAAGATTCTTTAGGTTGTTTTAATTTTGCATTCAGAATAAATCTGCTATAGCTGAACATTTTCCCATGTTGACTTTTTCACTGGTTGTATTTTATTCTTTTTTAAAATATTTTTCTTCTATGACTTACAAATCATTTCCCATATTCTGATTTTGTATAATAAGATTTTCTCTAACCTTTTAAAATCTATTTCATTTTTAAACATGTTCTCAGAACCAGAAGTCTTGGTTCTCTTAAAGGGTCACTTGCTTGGGTAGAGCTAGGATTCTGACTTCCAACCTCCCATAGTCACGCCTGTGGGTCACTTGGATGTTGGAATCTTCCACAAATGATTTTTGGCAACCAAAGAGGGAATGAACTGTGTCTAATGGCAAAGAGATGCCAGCCCCGTGAAGTGTGGCAGGGTTGCCTTGCATTCCTCAGAGCTTGAAGAAAAGTTGAGAAAAAAAAAATGCTAACATTTAAAAGCTTACCTCAAGGCCTCTGATAAGGAGCATGTTTCTGAGACTGAAGTGTTCCTGTCTTTCATATTTTATAACCTTGCCGTTGCAGCAGGAGAGCCATGGAGAAAGAGAGATGGAAGCACGGAGAACGGGAGATTGGCTTGTCCCTGAAGAGAAAATGCCCACAGTGTTACTTGTTTTCCCACGTTTTCCAGTTCAGCTGAGAGTACAAAAGGAAGCCTACAACACGTGAGACTATGTGGGCCTTCCCCTTAGTGTCGGAGGCGCTTGTAAGGTAGGATCAACTTTGGGGGAATCTAGAGCTGTCTATAGAAACCTCATGATGTCTGCTAACTTAAAGGCCTGTTTAATTTGATTATGAGGCTTTCAGCTAAGGAGCCTGAGCTCTCTGGAAAGTGTTCTGTCAATTCCTGCAAAAGCCTTGCATCAAGCAAACTATAAATCCTTAGAGGTAACATGGAAGCAAAAATAACATTAAAAATGTTCTTAATGCTATTGTTAGTGGTGGTCTTATTCTGTTCTAAGATTATATGGGCTCTTAGGAACTTCAGGAATTCCTGAGAATTATTTGTGGGAAAGCAAACATTTGTAAGCCTCACTAACAAAGGAGAAACAGTTTATCAGAGCCCTAGTTCAGGAGGGGACCATCTCTGTTCTACCCCTGGCTTTAGCTGAAAAGACCGTGTTTACTCTCAACTTAAATATTCTCAAAATGTCCAAGGGATCAGGGCTTTATTCTTTGATTCTAAATAATAACTTCTCCATAAAATCCTCACTTCGGGAGCTGATAGTCAAGTCCAAATCTTATTAAAGTCTTCATTTGGAATGCATATCCAAATAAAAACATATGATAACTTTTTAAAAATTCATCTCAGATTTTATGCCACCAAATATTAAATTTTAGGGTGCGTAAGAATGACACAAAGCACATATTTAAAATGCATATTCCTGGCTTCAATTCAGAAATACCAACCCAGGTGAATTTAATACAAATGGGCCAAGGCCACAATTTGAAAAACATGTCTTTAGACTTTTCTCAGTTAAATACAACCAAACAGAAATTGCTAAATGACATCCATCATGTCTTGTTACACAGCTTGCTGAGGAAGCATTCTTGAGTCTGCCTACCAGACAGAAAAAAAAAAAAAAAAAAAAAAAAAAGGAATTCTTTTATGGTTAGCAGGTCCACTCTCTTTTATGAGGAAAATAAAAGCCTCCACCCAAACAAAATTCCATTTAGGTCTTTTGGCCCAAACTTATCCCATGGCCTCTGATAGCCACCACAGGGCCTGAGAAAGCTGGGGACAAAGCTGTCATGATTAGTCCCAGTGATCATGACCCAACACTAGGGCTTAGTATGTTGCCAACCTCAACAGAATCACAATCCTATCTATAAAGAATGTGGAATAAACACTAGGTAACTCGTAGTGTCTACCTGAAAAGGGAAGAAAGCAAATAAATGTTGAATACCTACTATTACCTACATGGAAAATTCTGGAACAGGTACTTTCACAGTTTAAAAAATCTCATTTAATATAACATTATAGATACTATAGATACAATGCCTATAAACGGAGCCCTTTGCTTTTGTCATATCTTGTCTGATGATTTTCTAAAAAGATTACCTTTAAAAGTTTCTATTTAATGTAATTTTAATCACTCAAAACTGAGTTTTCAAGTGTGTCTCTAAGCTATATTATACTATAGTTTTCTGTATTGAGGTCTTTTGTTCTGTTTTGGTTGTTTCAGGCAGCAAGAGAAAAATTTTTATGCAAACTTTGGGCATAATACGTTTAATCCATTTGAGATATTAATAAAAGGAACCAAATCCCTTCCCTATTTTCCCAAAGATAAAAATATTTTTAAAACCCTAAGACCTCAAATATAGCTATTATGTGGTATATGGTGATTTCCCTGAGAGATTGGGACATTAAAATTTTTCTTTTGTTCTCAATTTTTAAAAGGAAACTAAATGCAAAAAAAAAAAAATACTAATACAATGCACAAGACATCAACTAAAACATGGGAATCAAGAAGCACAAAGGTAAATGTTCTCATAGGAACCTCAGATCATGTACCCTGTTTCTATGCATGATCTGGGTGTTTCTGCTGATAAACCTGACATTCTGTTTGTTTGTTTTGTTTTGTTTTTTAAGGTAGAGTTTCGTTCTTGTTACCCAGGCTGACGTGCAGTGGCATGATCTTGGCTCACTGCAACCTCTGCCTCCTGGGTTCGAACAATTCTCCTACCTCAGTCGCCCAAGTAGCTGGGATTGCAGGCACCTACCACCATGCCCAGCTAAATTTTTGTATTTTTAGTAGAGATGGAGTTTTATCATGTTGGCCAGGCTGGTCTCAAACCCCTGACCTCAGGTGATCCACCCATCTCGGCCTCCCAAAGTGCAGGGATTACAGACATGAGTCACCGTGCCCTGCCTAACCTGACATTCTGGTCATGAACCCTTGTAAATCTGTAACTGCCTGGACACTCATCATATGTTTAGAAGTGAAAACAACTACTAGAATAATTGCTTATTAAATTTTGTATTTATTTTTATTCTCTGCATTGTATCTATAAACAATATAATTATCTGTATTTTTTTTTCTCTGCACTGTATCTTAAAACAATATGTTTATCTGTATTTACAAATCTTTAGTTTCCATTACCAGAATTGGGTTGATGGATCGACACAGTGCTATAAAACTGATCTAGGTTGGGCAGAGAGGCTCACACCTGTAATGCCAGCACTTTGGGAGGCCAAGGCAGGTGGATCACGAGGTCAGGAGTTCAAGACCAGCCTGGCCAATATGGTGAAACCCTGTCTCTACTAAAAATACAAAAATTAGCTAAGCGTGGTGGCACATGTCTGTAATCCCATCTACTTGGGAGGCTGGGGCAGGAGAATCGCTTGAACCCTGGAGGCGAAGGTTACAGTGAGCACTCCAGCCTGGGTGACAGAGCAAGACTCCATCTCAAATAAATAAATAAATATAAAAACTCTATTCAGTAAACAGATCAGTCCACAAGGCCCCAAAATGAGTCAGACTGAATGTGTGACACTTAATTGAATTGTTTAGACATTTTATAGTCGTAGATATCCAATCTCACTCCTAGAATAGGAGGCAATTGAACAAGCATCACACAGATTTCTTTGACTTTGAGGGGTTAAATCTCTGCTGGAGAGTTTTGGTCTCTTCCCTTTGTCATCTCCCCCTACCCTCCTTCTTCCCTCCAAGTCAGAGAAGGGAATAGAAAGGCACGATATACAAACTAAACATTATATGTAATGCTATGTTCCCCAAGCCTGTCCCCTTCTTTTAGGTGGAAACTCTGATGTGCGAACCCCATGATGTAGAACTAATTCTTGGTTTGGAGCAGGGGTTGGCAAACTTTTTCTGTAAGGGGTTAAAGAGTAAATATTTTCAGTTTTTCAGGCTGTAAGATCTCTGTCCTAAACTCCTCATCTCTTCTGTTGGATCATGAAAGCAGCCACAGATAAAACATAAACAAATTGGCATAGCTATGTTGCAATAAAACTTTATTTACAGAACCAGGCAGTGAGCCAGGTCATTTGCCGACTGCTGGTCTACAGAATTCTAGCTAGTTTGTTTTTTCTCATTGTATTAAGGATATATTCTATTTTAGAGTTCAGTAATTCAATGCTATTTTTTAAAAATATACACTGTTGCCTGATTCCAGTTTATTTCTTGACACCACTATTCTAATTAATCTATCAGGCATTCTTCTAATTGTAAAACTTCTAGCTCCAATTTCAGATTCCTTTAATTTTCTTTACCTTTATCACAACCCAAATTTCCCCAGCCTTCATCTGCTGATTAGTACAATCACAGCTGAGTTAGAACACATTAGCCTTATTACTTGCTTTAATTAGTGTAAGGTATCAGAATATGGCATCCCAATTTATGCCACTTTGGCATAAAAATTATTTTGAGTTGCAGGCATATGAGAATCAACAGATGTTGAAAGAAGTCTTCCTGGAACTTTCCACATCCAACTAAAAGCAGACAATTCTGAGAAGCGAGAACTGCCATGAATGTCCTCTCCTTGATGGCCAAGGAGATGGAAAGTCTGCACCAAGGGGGACCTGAACAAACAAACCTTACTCCATTTGTTTCTCCCACATATTCACCCTCCCTCTATTTGCCACTTGTCTTAGTCCATTTTGTGCTGCTATAACAGAATACCTGAGGGTAGGTAATTTATAACGAACAGAGATCTGTTTCTTATGGTTCTAGAGGCTAGAAAGTCCAAGATTGAAGGACTGACATCTGGAGAGGGTCTTCTTGTGGCATTATCCCATCACAGAAGGTAGAAACACAAGCAGGCACTTTTGTGAGAAAGGGGGCTGAACTCAATCTTTTATCAGGTACCTCCTTTCAAGATAACACACTCTTGCATGCAGCAGCATTAATCCATGTCTGAGAGCAGAGCCCTCATGTCCTAATCACCTGTTAGGATGCTACCTCTAAACACTGTTGCCTTGGAGATTAAGTTTCCAACACATGAACTTTGGGAGGCAAATTCAAACCACAGCACCACCTTTGAAAGCCTGAAACCCTTTTTCTTTGTTTTGTTTCTTTACCAATTTTTGTTTTGTTTTGTTTCATATTTGTTTGTTTGTTTTTTCATTAAAATGTTATTGGCCGGGCACAGTGGCTCACACCTGTAATCCCAGCACTTTGGGAGTCTGAGGTGGATGGGTCACCTGAGGTCAGGAGTTTGAGACCAGCCTGGCCAACATAGTGAAACTCAGTCTCTACTAAAAATAAAAACAATTATCTGGGTGGCATGCACCTGTAGTCCCAGCTACTGGGGAGGCTGAGGCAGGAAAACCGCTTGAACCTGGGAGGTTGAGGTTACAATGAGCTGAGATCGGCCCCATCTCAAAAATAAATAAATACAAATAAAACAAAAGATGCTATCTAAACCAAATTCTAGCCTTTCTTTCATTTCAACTACTCTTCAAGAGGTTTCTGCCTTGCTGTGCACTGCATCCATTAATAAACTGGTTTTCTCTTGTTAACCTTTTTGTAGTCTAATTTATAGGGCCCTCGCCAGAGAACATGAGTAGATGGAGCATATTTTTTGTCCCCTACAAAAACTATTGCTGTATAACAAAGCCACCCAAAACTCAGTGTCTTAAGGCAACTACGTAATATCTTTTTGTGAGTCGTTGGATCAGATGGTTTAAGTCTCTCCTCACTTTTTCATCATAACGTTCTCACCAGTTCTTGATATTTATTATTCCAAATGAACTAATAAAATAATATCCTCTAATTCCCAAACTAAATCATTGAGATTTTAATTGCAATTTCCCCATTATTTATTTTAGAAAGATTGATGTTTTTATGATATTGTTTTTTCACCTAAAACCATGATATACCCTTCCATTTTTTCAGACCTTGTTTTCTGTCTTTTCCTAAAATTTTACAGTTGTATTCAAACAGGCCCTGGGTTTTTTTCTTAATTTTGCTCATAAGCATTTTACAAGTTGCATGGCTATCATTGGGGCATTTTCATTTGTAGTCAATTATTGTTAATACAGAGAATTTTGATTTTTATACATTTATCTTATGCCGACCTCTTTACTAAAGTGAAATTTAAGTTTTAAATTTCCCTTTCTACAAAATTAAATTGTACTTGTCATTTTTCTTTCAATTCTCGATTTAGAACTCTTGTTTCTTCTTACTCCTTTCTTACAATTCCTTACTATGTGCCCAGTGTTGTTACAAGCATTAAATAAAATAGCATATGCAAAGCACTTTGCACAATGGCTGGCGAAAAGAGCAGTAAGCACTCAGTAAATGTTAGCCATTATTAAGAATTTGCTGTTTATTCAAGATGAATTTAAACTTTATGCTATACTTTGGTCATCATCCTAGTCATAGTCATGAGATCTTTTGACTACATGAAGTGGGAAAAAAATATGTGTGTGGAAAACTCTGGGAAACAGTATACAATGCTATTTCATATTCTCATATTCCTGTTAATATCCAGACTATACAAATAATGAGCTAACACGTGAAGTACCATTTATAGTTAGTTCAATTCTAAAGATTAAATGTAAGATTTTATGCTTTGATGAGAAGTATCAAATTGATTTTTTATATGAAAATTATGCTGCTTATGAAATGCAGCTTTAATATAACCAATGAACACAATTAAAGCAGACCTTCCTAATTAAATATAATGTTGAGAATAATCTATGTTTCTAATTCTGATATTCCACTACCTATATTGAAAGACACTTGATTCTCCTTTCCCAAAGTGCTATCTTTTTTTAAATTTTTTTCTACTACATTTGAATTCATCTATGCTTGCTTTAGACAAATGTTTCCACTTTTCTGCTTTTTCCCCTTGTAAAAATACACTTTTTAAAAAAAAGTCTAAGAAACACAAGAGAAGTTGGACACAAGGAAAAAGAAGTGCAGCTGAACCAAGAATACTGTGTTTTGACTGCCTTTGGATTTGTATCTACCATGTATCACTACAGTCATGTGCAACATAAGGATGTTTCAGTAAACAACAGACTACATTCCTAGACCGACTACCTACCTACAGAGGGTAGTCCCATAAGATCATAATGCTGTATTTTTACTGTACCATTTCTATGTTTACATATACAAATACTTACCATTGTACTACAACTGCCTATAGTATTCAGCACAGTAACATGCTGTTCAGGTTTGTAGCCTAGGAGCAACAGACTATACCATATAGCTTAGGTGTGTAGTAGGCTGTATCATCTAGGATTAAGTCAACTCTGTGATGTTTGCACAATGACAAAATCACCTAAGGGCACATTTCTCAGAATGTATCCCTGTCATTATATTTAGTCACTTGGCTCAGTGGGCTAGAGAGTGGTACTATGAAGTAAAGATTCCAAGGTCTAGTCTTGTCAATTTTGGTATCACTGTATTTCTTCGCCAAAAGACTGTATTTTAAAAGTAAATAAATATTAATAAAAGCAACAGTTCTTGAATGCAGTATTTCATTTAATTCCTGACTATAACTTTTGCTTCACAAACAAGGAAACTGAGGCCCAATAAAGCTGAAAGTCAAAAAGGAGGAATTAGTGGTTTGACTTCAGAATCTGAATTCTTAATCACAAAACTATACTCTCTTAAACTTTTGTCTTCTGTTTTGCCAAAACATTTTCTCCTAAGTAACTACACTTTTAACTGATTTCTTACTCAAAATTCTTTATTGCTACGATGCAGTCGAAAAGAAAAGCACATTTTTTGAGGACAAAGCTTGCACTGTGCACCTGGAAAAGCCACAGAGATGATTTAAGGTATCTGAAGGGAGAAATTTCTAAGCAGCAAAGCATTCAAGAGGTGACTTGGGTGCTGTTAAGAGCATTCCATTTTAAAATGCAAAATTCTTTTGCATTTTTCATCAATTCTGTAAAATACCTAGTAGCCTTCCCATAAATTCTTTTGCTGCCTAAATTATCTGGAGTAAGTTTTTATCATTTGCTACCAAGAACCCTGATCATAACAGGTGGCACGTGAGAAAAAAAAAAAAAAAGTGTACTTTTCATAAAATTCTTGATACTGCTATCAAGTGAGTGTTGCTGAAAACATATCCAAAAATGTGGATGCGACTTTGGAACTGGGTAACAGGCAGAGGTTGGAACGGTTTGGATGGCTCAGAAGAAGACACCAAAATGTGGGGAAGTTTAGAATCTCTTACAAGATTGTTGAATGGCTTTGACAAAAATGCTGATACTGATAAGGTCCAGGCTGAGGTGGTCTCAGATGGAGATGAGGAACTTGTTGGGAACTGGAGCAAAGGTGACTCTTGTTATGTTTTAGCAAAGAGAATGGTGGCATTTTGCCCCTACCCTAAGAGATTTGTGGAACTTTGGACTTGAGAGAGATGATTTAGGGTGAGAGAGATGATTTAGGGTATCCGGAGGGAGAAACTTCTAAGCAGCAAAGCATTCAAGAGGTGACGTGGGTGCTGTTAAGAGCATTCCATTTTAAAAGGAAAACAGAGCATAAAAGTTTAGAAAAATTGCAACCTGACGATGCATAGTAGAAAAGAAAAGCACTTTTTTTGAGGACAAAGCTTGCACTGTGCACCTGGAAAAGCCACAGACGGTCTTAAAGGCAGTCAAAGAAGTCAGGTGGTGGCTATACCCTGCAAAGTCACAGGGGCAGATCTGCCCAAGACTCTGGGAAACTACTTCTTGCATCAGCATGACCAGGAGTCAAAGATCATCATTTTGGAGCTTTAAAATTGACTGCCCCGCTGGATTTCGGACTTACATGGGCCCTGTAACCCCTTTGTTTTGGCCAATTTCTCCCATTTGGGATGGCTATATTTACCCAATACCTGTACCCCCATTGTATCTAGGAATAACTAGCTTGCTTTTGATTTTACAGGCTCACAGGTGTAAGGAACTTGCCTTGTCTCAGATGAGACTTTGGACTGTGGACTTTTGGGTTAATGCTGCAATGAGTAAAGACTTGGGGGACTGTTGAGAAGGTATGATTGGTTTTGAAATGTGAGGACATGAGATTTGGAGGGGCCAGGGACAGAGTGATATGGTTTGGCTCTGTGTCCCCACCCAAATCTCATCTTGAATTGTACTCCCATAATTCCCACGTGTTGTGGGAGGGACCTGCTGGGAGATAACTTAAATCACGGGGGCGGTTCCCCCATACTATTCTCATGGTAGTGAATAAGTCTCACGAGATCTGATGGTTTTATCAGGGGTTTCCACTTTTGCGTCTTCCCCATTTTCTCTCGCTGCCAACCATGTAAGAAGTGCCTTTCACCTCCCACCATGATTCTGAGGCTTCCCCAGTCATGTGGAACTGTAAGCCCAATCAAACCTTTTTTCCTTCCCAGTCTCAGGTATGTCTTTAATCAGCAGTGTAAAAATGGACTAATACAAGAAACGTATCCCTACTCCCCAATTCCAAATATAGAGAACAGAACGGCAACTTTGGTACTTATTCACAACTCATGGTCACCAATGTTCCCAGTCTACTTGTCTTCCTTCTTCACAGAAGTCTACATTTCCTAATCCTCCTTACATGTGAGTGGGGCCGTGTGAACTGTTTTGCCCGATGAACTAGCAGGTGATGTGTGCCACTTCTGATTCAAAACACTGAAGAGTTGGTGTGTAATTTTTATGCTCTTTCCCTCTAAAACCTCTTTTTGACATAGGAACATAAGGTGGGAGAATTTCACCCTGAATGACTAAGGTGAACAGAATGTCAACCTGTATGATCAAATGGCACAAATTTAGAGATGTGTTTCTACAGCATAGTTTTTCCTAACTAAAGCAGTATGTACCCATCTATGTTCCAAATCCTTGGAAACTGTTATACAGGTGTTTTAAGAATATTAGAGAAATATTCAAAGAAACATTTTCTTGGATGGACTAAGACTGCCTCATTATTTTCCCACTTAAATAATGGAACATAGGCTCCTGCTGTCAAAAATTTCACCGTAATACAGTATTCGAAACTAAGTATTGGATTCCAGTAATAAAAGATGCCTGCATTTTCCCTCTTCCATCAGAAACTTTTTCATAAGGAGGAAAGGGTATGTGGAAACAAAGCAATATAAAATGTATCACATAAGTAAGAAGCCAAAAAATTAATTTTATTGAGTAAAGTTCATTCAGAGCTTACACAGATCATAAGAATACTTTAGATTATAACAGCTGAAAAGATCAATAGCTGACTGGAAAGAAGAAAGGAGGCAGTTTCTATTTTCAATGTAGAAAAAAAAATCTAATTGCTACAGATGTCTTATAAAATCCTCAAAACAAGGTCTAGCCAAGTTTATTGTTTGGTAATTTTTTCTTTTTTCAAGGGGAAAAAAAGCAAGATTCAATGTGTGTACTACTGGTTACAACTAATACAACAGCTTGAAAAAATCATGAGACGGAAGCATAAATATAATATAAAACGACAAAATTTTAAAATTGTATTTTAAGAATATAACTATAATCAGTGGAAAAGATACATTAAAGACATCAGTGTGTTACACTTGTTCAAAACAGAACTCACAAGGCAGACCAAAACTGATGCAAGTTAAGGAAAACGGTCTGTTTTTAGGAAGCATGTCCAGACAGACACCACAGAGAAATGCCAACAGAGACTATGTGGTCCCCTCTTGTTACTAGTAACGTGTGAAAGGTGTAGTGACTGGGTTAACAGCCTAAGCTTTCTCCAAGGATTTGTAGTATTCCATCAGCACAGTCCAAGCCTTGGGAGCCATGAAACCTTCAGGTGGTTTCTGACCTTCTCGAGCAAGTTTGCGCATTCGTGTTCCTGAAATAAATTCAAAGTCTTCATGGCTAAAGGAGAGGAATAAAAGAAAATTATTTCATAATTTTAGAAACTTAGATTTTTAAAAAGCATTTGTTCCTTCTGTTCATATTAGATAAGCTTAATGAAAAAAAATACTGAACATAGTACTTGTGTATATAAATCTGATTTCAAATTTGTCACTGAACAAAAAACACCACACTATTGAATATTACCAATTTTTAGAACCAGAAAAAAAAAAAAACAGCATGGAAATTTTTATTAAGACCATTGTAGAGTCACACGAAATTGTGAGAAATAATATAGCCAGTCACCACTGTACCCTTCATCCAGTTTCCTCCCAAAGGTAACATCTTGCAAAATTACAGCATAGCACAGCCAGGGTATCAGTGTGGAAACAACCTACCAATCTTACTCAGACTTTCCTAATTTTACTTGTACTCATTTCTCTTATACACTTAATACTATATTACTTTATCACATGTGTAGGTTCATGTAGCTGCCACAGTGAAGTTACAGAACACTTCCAAAACCACGCCCATCCCACGGGTTGCCCTTTTATAGTCATACCTGCCTCGCCCCTCTGCCCTCTCCTCCCCAGCTCCTGGCAGTCACTCATCTAGAATTAGATTTCTTGTTTTTTTCAAGAAAACACTAAATCTAATTTAGCTAGCACATATTGAACACTTTTAAGGAAGTTACAACCTGAAAGGCTAAATTAATGCTGAAATATTAAGAGTAAAATTGAATTTTTTTTTTTCTGGAACAGCAAGTAAATAGCAATAATCAATACTATTTAATTGACAAGACACAACAGAGGTAGCGTTGATAGTGTTTCTCATCTTCACACATACAAAAACACACAAAAGCCCTCAAATCACTAAGCACAGAGCACATATAGGTATGGCATATATTGCTTACCTTAAATTCATCCTCCTCTTTCAAACATGGGAATCAACCTAGATGGCCAACTATGACTCAGCAAGCATTCAGAATTGCTCAGGTCACCAGATCATGAGCCTGTTTACTTCTAGTTGGCAGTTCTATGTTCCTTCCTCTCTTCATTATTTATAGACTTAACCTGAGAACCCAGTGCAATCATAAACTACCAAGCGGCCCTGGCTTCTGGAGGTATGCCAAGTATGTTTTAACTAATAATCACACTTCTACAAACCTAAAAGGAAAAAATTAGAGGCAGACAAATATTATGCCTAAGACAGCTATGTGAAAGTCATTTTACAATAGCAAAATACTATAAATAACCTAAAGGCCAAAAGATCCTAAATAAGTTACAGTATAGTCCTGAGTAGAATATTACATAGTCATTAAAGTAAGGATGGGATAAGATGCTCATGATGTGATTAATGATAAATAAAATAACCAGGACACAAAACTATATACAAACATTGCTATGAACTCATAGGTGGAACCTTAGGGAAGTAATTAGAATTAAGAGGCCAAAAGGGTGGGCCCCCCATGATGGGATTAATCTCCTTATAAGAAAAGAAAGAGACAGGAGATTCTTGCTCTTTCCTCTACGTGAGGACACAGCAAGAAGGCAGCCATCCACAACCAGGAAAAAGGGTCCTCACCAGACACTGCATCTGCTGGCACCTTGATCTTGGACTTCCCAACCTCTAGAACTGTGAGAAATAAACGTTTGTCATCTAAGCCTTCCAGGTTATGGTATTTTTTTATAGCAGCCTGAACTCAGACAGTATCACTGCTATTTTGAGAAAATACAGAGAGAGAGAGAGAGAGAGAGAGAGAGAGACAATGAATGAGCACATAAAGAAATATACCCTATGTACTCATTGTTGGGGTTTAAAAAAAAGAAATATGCCCAAATGTTAACAGTGGTTATCTCTGGGAAGTGGTCTTACAAGGGCTTTTTATTTTGTTCATGTTTTCTGCAGTTTTCTACAATGATCATTTTATCAATTATTAATATTATCAAAATCAAACAAAAATATCAATTATTATCAACAATTTTATAATGAGTAAAAACTTATTTTAAAAATCTCTATCCAAAGTGATCATTCTGGCCCCACAACAATTATAATGGCTATTAACACACCTGTAAATGACAGACATTAGCAGTAAAAAATATATTTGAATGCTAAGAACATCAAATATATTCATATTCAATAAATATTAACTAACCAGTGATAAGGTGGTTTATTATCTAAGTAGGAGCTCAGTAAATATTTGGTGAAATATGAAAGGATAAATAGGTACATGTATAGGAAAATGTATTGGTTCAATATAGCACCATTCATAGCCCTCAGTGACTAATCTTTATACTGTGGCAAAAAGAGGAATTTAGCTTTACTGAATACTGTAGTCAATTTGTGCCACTCCTTTGTTTTTTGAAAGACATTAATGTTTTATTCAAATGTAACAAATTAAGAATGGGTCCTAGAAGTGGGTGGCAGAGGGTCTTAAGACAAAAAACTAACATGCATTAAGATGGGATAGGAACGCTGATATAAATAAGTGAACACATAAATACATAATATAAGAAATGTCAGTTACTGAAGTTTGGGCTACTTCTTCATTCCCTTTTATCTAAATCTGGACTATTCATATTAGAAGTTTCAGCATGCCCTTCATAATGATCTCATCAATAATCCTCTTCAGATCTGTCTCCTCTCTGACCTCACTCACCTCCACACTAGTCAGCTTTCCACCATCTTCCTTATCACACTTCACTGAGTCTAGCTATGAGCTTGTGGCTATCCACTCACTAAGATGGGCTCTAGAACAAGAAAGAAATGTTATTATTTCCTTAGTGATCTAGGTGGTATATCAAGCTTCTGGTTTCTTCTGTTTGACGTTTGTTATCTGTGTGCTCAATGACTCAACTGCTCATAGGGTTTATATGAGTCTTGGGCTTGTTTTTTTGTGTTTGTTTTTAACACCAGTCCCCAAGCGTCTCCTGTACCTGACCTACCCCTCTGCCTGACCACTGCTGTCAGTTCGTACAATCAACTTGACACTTGGTTCCTGGTCTAGTTCTACCTCTTAGCTTCACTACTGGCTCCAATTCTGGCCTTTCCAACTTCCCAGTGAGGAACCAGGATTTTAACAAATGTTCCACTCCCCTTTGAAACATGTCTAAGAGTTTTATTCTGGAATGCTATACATATATAATATGAATATAAACTAGTGTGACTCATTTAATCAGTCACAAGAAAAATCAATGTCAGTGTTTTATAATCTCCTTCCTATTAAGCAGAAAGGTACTACTACTTTAATTCAGATATGTGACATCCTCCCCTAGTCATCCTGTCTATTCTTCCTATTCTCTGCATTACCAGGAAGTAGACATACACATTCAACTCAGTATTTCAACTCTCATCTTCTTAGGTAAAACACATTTTACATGTCTACACCAAATTATTAAAGATGATGGATAAAAAGGAAAGATTAACAGATATTGCTTCAAAACAAGATGGATTGATTCAGAGTTTGTAAACGTAGGGAGTATCTCCCACCTCTATCATATTCAATGTGCAAGAAATGTCAAGTCGACCATGATATACGGGCCCATGCAGATGGGCTAGTTACTATAGTTCAAAATAAAGTAAACTATCATCTTTATGTTACATAAAGGACTATGACTTAAGGGAAGAAAAACAAAGTTACTGCATTTGAAATGAGCCTAGGAAAATAAGCAAGGCTATGAGAGAAGAGATATCAAAAACAATCAGGAGAGCTGAAGTTAGAAACAATTTGTAAGTGGATCAAAACTAAAATAAAAACTGAGTTTGAGAAAATGGAGAAGCTCTCCAAAGAAAGAAAACTCACCAAAAGGCAAAGCATTTGTCAAAAAGGTAGAAAGAGAACCAAGATGATTATATGCAGTCATGGAAGAAGGGAAACTTAAAAATGGTAAGGTCACAGAGGGCTTAGGAAGATGACCACAGTAGGGAATAAAATACTGAATTTACAAATCAGAATTTAAATCTTCCTTAATAGAGGAGTTTTAATAGATGACGAAAGAAAGAGATGGAGCGGTGAAATGGCAGAGATACACAATGGAGGTAAGATGTGTGTTTTTTTTTTTTTTTTAAGGAAACCAGAGAAGGTTTAACAAGTTATATAGGCAGGAGAAAATAAGTGGCAAGAATGAGAAAGGGGAGGAGGATGAGCGCCAGGAAAAGAAACAAGAGAAACATAGGTTGGAGAAGGCAGGCCAGGATGAAGACACAGGGAGAGGGGCTTTGACAAGGAGGAGGGTCAGGAGTGATGAAAAGAGGAAAGAGAAGGTGGGGGCAGGGTGGAGAGAGAGAGAAATGATTTGGTGTTAGAAAAAGATGTGGTGGTTAATGCAAGACAGTCTTAATTTTCTCAATAAAGATGTCAGGTTGCCTTCTGAGGGTGTGGAGAATCTGCGTGCGAATGAATATATAAAATAATCCATCAATGCAGTTAGTTGACTTTATCTCCAGGCCAGAGAGGTTACATCTCAGGACAAGACTTAGCAAGCAGAGCCTAGACAGGAAGTTAAGGGAGTTGAGTAGCTATGGAGGGGGTCCAGATAGCTTTTCAACTATATCCAAAAATGCTTGCTCTAGCCAGATGTAAAATTAAAAACTGCTTTGGTCAAGAATAATTTAACAAAATACTGACTGAATGTGTTTCAGTTCCATAGGAGGTTCACTTATCAGCTCCCTAAATAAACTTCATTTTGAAAAATTATGATGCTAGAGCTTTCCGGTCATGTACATTTTAAACTCTGGTTTCAAAAAAGAAAAACTTATCACTTGCATAAAGTGCTTGTTCTTGAAGGCAAAGAAAAAGAAGACAGCAGCTTGCTGGATGGCTCTGCCTAACTTTTTGGAAAAAAACCAGACCAATTAAAGTCCTTTCTTTCCCCGGAATGCCAAACTGTCTGAAATCCAGAAGTCTGCTTGCATTCCTTCTGAAATTGCAATTTGAAACCAAGG
Organism: Chlorocebus sabaeus; assembly: GCF_047675955.1. Classification (NCBI taxonomy): domain Eukaryota; kingdom Metazoa; phylum Chordata; class Mammalia; order Primates; family Cercopithecidae; genus Chlorocebus; species Chlorocebus sabaeus. Next base: position 59,131,503 of record NC_132910.1, read on the forward strand.
TCCCTGGGTACCTCTTGTCCTGAAGCTATTTCACACTCCATCTGCCCTGCATGCCACAAGCATTTGTTCATCACACGAAATGGGGAGTTTCCGCTTCCACATGGTGGTGGTTCCACTCCACCCTGGCTACGGAAAACACATTTTCCTCTGCCTCATACTTACATTTCTATCTCTGTCACATAAGGATTTTAACTTTTTATCAGAACGTAGGTTCAAGGAGTTGACTCAAGAGTCACCATAATCAAATCATATTTTTCACAAGTACATCTTCATTCAAATGGACATTATTTTACAGAAATAACTAAATTAAAAAAAAAAACTGAAGAATTTCTGGAATGGACTAAAATTATCTCTGAACTTCACCTGTGAGTAATCAGGAATCTGCCAGTAGTAGGAAAGGCTACTAAATATGGGACCTTAGGTTTTCACTACAAATAAATTCTAATTTGGGCCATTTCATTATACTAGTTAACCAATCTTCTATGGCACCTGGAAAAAGGAATACAAGTATGTTTGCTTTTTTCCTTCTCAAAACCACTTGGTTACAGATTCTTATAATCTACAGCAGACAGAATGCTAGCTCTTAAAAGAGAAGAGGTTAGAACAGCAAGGAGGGGAAAAAAAAAACCCAAATGAGCAGAATATGTGAAACCCTTCATGGCATACTAACCACATGTGGCCAGCATCTTGACTAACTCCAAAGTGGAAATGACTCTCGGCCACTTGTTGAAGATTTTAAATCTTTACAACCATCTGCTGTTTCTTACTCCACATACATGGCCATCACAGCCACCACTACAAGTTGCTCACATGGACAAGAGCTAGGGTCAGCAGACAGCCCTTCATGTGTATCTTTTCAAGGTTCATATTCAATTAGACCAGCTTTTTAAAAGTGCTAACTAGGCAACAAGCAATTCAGAGAAGCAAAAGGGAATTTCTTCTTTGATAGGATGAAAAATAATAGTGGTAACTTATAAATGAATCTATTTTGAGTCTAATTAACTTTTTAATCTAACTTGAAAGTGGGTTACATCAAACACAGTATACATCAAAACACTAAGCATTCTTAAGACTGGGGTTAAAAATTCTCTTCAAAATCAGATAAACATTTACAGCTTTCTTTTTAGGGACTAAAAAGCACTGTTTGATATCATACATGACAAATTTAACAATTTTCATTTTCAAACCAAAGACCAATTGAAAGACATGAAAAATTGAATTATCTAAAATCTAATTAATAAAAGCCACTCATTTGTCATGTTTTCGTCCCCGCACTCCAGTCTTCTAAATAAAGGCTAGAGTGTAGCACCTATTAAATATTCAGCCAAATAATGGACTTCCAGGGCTGTCCTAAAGTGTACTGCAAAATCAACTCAATTTCTCAACAAAGATGATTTTTGCCATCCTCTTCCCTTCCCCAGGGCAAACATCCCACAATGCATAGGACAGCCTCTCCAGAACAAAGCATTATCTGGCCCCAAAGGCCAATACTCCTGAGATTGAGAAACCCTGCTAATGGGTATAATAAGAAAGCAAGCTTGGGTTGATAGTTTTATAAAATATAAATTACACCCTCGCCCTAAAGGGGCAGAAAAGAAAAAAGAAATCTCAAAGTCACAGGAAAAAAGAAAAGCAGGTAACAGAACAAAACATCACTATATAAGACATAGAGCTTTATAGTTACTTCCTCCTAGACCTCTTTACAGTAAGAAAGAAGGTCAATGACTGGACACAACTCAGGTCTACAGCCTAAGGCAACATCATGTCCACATCTCAGTGGCATCTGATGGTACAGACACAGAAAAACTATACTCTGTGTTTTTAAGAGGAGTGGGAAGAAATGGGACAAGGAGATGGATGCTACCTGCCCACAGTGATACCTAAGGACATGAGTGTGTGATGAGGAAGCCTCTTCCAGAGTAGCGGGGAGCCTTCATAAACTTCTTTATTCAACTACAACCAGTGAGACTTACGGAATAGTATGGTACCAGATACTGACAAAGAGCCATTAAAATGATTACAAAGAACTTCTAGTAGCATGGAACGATGCTCATGAAAAGTAAATTAAAAAGCAGGACACAAAACTCTATTATATTATAAACTCAACTATGCACAACTGCGTTAGATGAATGTATAAAGAGAATAAAAGCAAACCACACAAAAAGTATTGGTGACATAGGTGTTACTTTTCTCTTTTTAAATGCTCTTATAATTTTTCTCAAACATATTTTCAATTGGTTGACCTCTTAGGGGGCACTTATTCCATTTACCGCTTATTCACCCAAGAATGCACTGAAATCAGGGCACCCCACTTAGCCACAAAGAAGAAACTTTCTAGGAAGAGAGGTTTTTCAGAGTGAGCACAAATGACCGGGACCTATTTTCCTTCCACTGGAGGACAAGGGCACCTGTATGGGGAGACCTGGACTGCTCTACATAAGCACTAGGGAAAATACTCTTTCGGGAACTGTCTCATTTGCTCTTTTTACTTTTCTTTGGTACTGATACTTTACAAGAGTGGTCAAACCTGGTCAGGGCTTTAGAGAGAGAGAAAATGACCTTTGTCCTGCTTTGGGTTCAAAGCTACTTTGGCTTCCTGGCATTTAAAAAAATCTCTTCAACGTAGTCGATTCCAGCTCATTAGAATTCTACACTGGGGGCAAAGCCCAAGAGTACTGCTCTGTTTCAATTGCTGCTCCATGCATATCTCCCCTTCTCCCTCCCTTCTTTCTCCCAGATACTATGGTTGATTAAAAGCAGCATATGGGTATTGCTGGGTTTTATACCAAAAATACCATAATAGCATCTCTTTAATGGTATCATCTATCATTCCCAGTATTAACCACTAAGGGAAAAAAATCACTTCTATTTTGTTTCCAGAAAATGTAAGCTTCTCACCTCTCTAGAATGGTTTCAAAAGAGGGGCTAATGAAAGGATAAAACAAATAATGCATATTTCCATTTCATCTGTTTCATTACTGATTAAAGAAAGTTTGCCATCTTCTATTGTTAGATAAAATAGTCTAAAGAGAGCAAAATACACAAAATCTTTTATTAACTGCTTTACGAAATGTAGAAGCAGACTCTTGCCATCTGAACACGTTTGGAATCAAAAGATTTGCTGTACAGAAAACTTAAAATTGTACACAATAACAATGGTGTGTGAAACACGAACTCTTCACTAATTCCATCACACTTTCATACCTACAGTTCTTTCTATTAAAACTCTGCCCATTACCTGTGGAGTTACAAAGGAGGACACTGAACTAAATTGCTTGTCTGTTTTGAAAGGGGGGAGGTAAGTAGATTTATGTATTTGATAAGAAAAAACAAAACAGCCTTTATTTAATATAACAGTTATATTACAAGTTCTACTGACTGTGCCTCCTGAAGATGCTTCGAAGTCAAGCCACTTCCTTCAATCTGCCCACTGCAACCCACCCATATGATACTGATACATGCCTACACACTCACCTCCCTGTCTTTCTTTCTCTTTTCTAAACTCCTAGGTCACTTTTATAACTTTTATGTTCCATGTGGATACTTTCACACTTGTCCTTGGTTTTACAAACACTACAAGTATGGTGATTTTATAACCTATATCTGGTAATTCTAACGTGAAGTCTCTGCAGGTCTGCTTCTGCTGACTATAGTTTCCATTTTTTTCCTGCTTATGGTACTTTGTTTCCTTGAATTCTTTGTCATTTTTGACTAAAACTGTTCATTAAGTATATATAAACATTTATAGGAGGAAGTCGAGACCTAGGACACTGATGTGCTGCTCTAAGAAGAGTTTATGTTTGCTTCTGCTGAATGCTTACAGGCCTGCCTAGTCAAGAACCACAAAAAACTAACTTCATGACTTGAGGGTTTTTTGTTTGTTTTAAGATCACCCAGGTAATGTAACTTTGGCCCATATGAGGAGAGATTCCAGCTTTCGAGCTTAAAGCAGAATGTCCTGCTCACAGTCTCCTAGAACAGGGGAAGGAATCGGGTTCACTTCAGGTTCTCCCTTACACTTAATTAAGGTAGGAGGGAGTCTCAACTGAATGGGAGTGTCTCCTGTTGGGCTCTCCACCTTGATCATGACCAGAGTTGCATTTTCTGTCCCCATCCATACTACGAGGCATTGAAAATCAATACTCTCAAGTTTGCTAGGTTTAACAGGGCAAAAGCAGCTTCAACACTCAGCTTATCTGACTTTTCAGCATTCACTTACTGGTTTTGGCCTCACAGTTCTTATCATCATCTTGTCAGATCCACAATACTTTTATGAAAATGTTTTATTTAACTCAGCATTTTTAATTTCTTCAGAAAGGCAATCTGTAAATCTAACCTACCTCTTTACCAGAAACCTGAACTTTTTATAACCAATCCACAGTCACACCACCATCTTTTAAAAATTCTTATCAACTCCAGCTCCTACCTTTCAAGAACTGCCTTATCTGGGCCCCGAATATCTAATCATCCTCCTTTGACTCTGTTCTACCTCACTCAGTTCAACCCTCTATGATCCTTCTCACCTAGACCTTGACATGCACAGATCCTTTTGTCCAGAATACTATTATTCCCTTCTTCATCAAAGGAGTGCCGACTCATCTTCTGGAGTTCAGCACAAACATCACTTACTCCAGGAACCTATCCCCGGTACCTCAGACTTACTCAAACAAGTGCTGAGTTTTCCACAGTCCTCCGCCAAGTACTTACCATCCTTAATTGTGTGGTCAGTGGTTTACTATCTGTCTTCTTTCCTAGAATTTAAGCTCCATAAGGGCGATGACAATATCTGCCTGTTTCCAACTATAGTGCCTACAACCTAGCAATGGCTTGCAAATGGTAAAGGCTCCAGAAGAAGTTAATAAATGAATAATGCAAAGTGAAGTCAAAGTTTTTACTAATTTCAATAGAATATATTGACCTCAATACAAGATCTAGTATATGTAAAATATATAATTTGCTTTTCAAAAATATACATAGCTATACTATACCTAATTATAATTAAAATGCATACTAGAAGACAACATGATAGAGTTTAAATTAGGTCTTATCTATTAATGATCATGAAGCAACTCCCTACAATAAAGTATGTGCAAAATTGACAAATACAGAATGAGACTCATTGGTAAATTCATGCAGTTATAGTCGGACTCTACATGTATTCAGAAGAAACATCAAAATTAATAAAAACAAAGCATTGCATGAATTAACAGAAAACACAGTTTCCCAATACTCTAACAGAAATACTTGTGTATTGCAAAGACTGTGGCAAGAAAGGGAAAGGAAAGCATTCACACAAGAAACATTTCAGTGGTCAACTTGATAAGACTTGGCTATGAAGAGTGAGGGAAAAGGATAAAGGACTTGAAGGTTCTATATAGTGCGAATAAGAAGTAACTAAAGAAATGTAGGATTTGGGGATATTATGAGGGTAAAGGTAAAGCTGGTTTTGGTCATTTTAAGGAATGGCCAAAGAAGAAATAAATTTATAAAGAAATCAAAGAAGCAAGAAATTTAAGTAGAAATGTTCACTAGTGTGGCAGGCAGAATTCTAACATGGCCCCAATGACCTTTGCCCCCAGTGTTATTACCATCCTATGTTATCGCATGGCAAAAGAGATTTTGCATATACAATTAAAGTTACTCATCAGTTGACCTTAAGATAGCAAAATTATCTAGGTGGCCCTAAGCTAATCACTCAAATTTTCCTGTCTTGTAGCAGAAGGGAAGTCAGAGAGACATGAGGCATGACAGGGATGCAACATGAGGGAGGATCTACTGCTGAGAGATCTTTTGGTCCACAAAAAAAGACCAAAAGTAGCCTCTAGGAGCAGACAGCAATCCTCAGCCAATAGCCAGTAAGAAGATAAGGACTTCAGTTCTGTAACTAGAAGGAACTGAACTCCGCTAATATCAAGGTTCAACTTGACAGTGGATTCTTTTCAGAGCCTTCAGATAAGAACCCAAGCTGGTCAGAGAACCCTGTCAAGCACACCCAGTCTTCTGCCCTAAAGAAACATGCATGAGGTAATAAATGGGTGTTATTTTCAGTGGTGCTTTGTTATACAACAAAAAACTAATATGACTGGGAAACACTGATGTACAGGTTTAAAAATCACCCCCACAGAAACCACAGGAACAGATGAGCTCTCCCATGGAAAGTATATCTGAAAAAGCCTCGAAGGATGCCTACAGTCAGAGTGTTTTTTAAAAATGACACTAATAGTACATGATTTAAAGTATTCTCTGGCATCAAACACGAAAGAAATACTGTATTGAAAATGTGGAAATAACCAGACAACAGGCATTTATGTCCACCTACCCATTCATTTACAAATTTCCACAAGGCACTCTCACTCGTGTGTACTGCTTTTTGAGTTTACTATTTCACTAATCTGAATAATTCTGTATCTATCTACTCTAATACAAAGACTTACTTTATAATAGAGGAAAAAAATATAAATAATTGAATTACCTCTAAAAGTTTATTTGCAATATCTGAAAGATTGGACTTTAATCTTGTAGTCCTAAAACTAAATTTCCTTTAGTCCCTATTACAGCTAATTTGAACCTCCTTAACTTTCTAAATATAAACAGATGATTTTTGTCATAATTCCTATCAACAATGTTTTGCCTGAAATCTTCATGAAGTTTGTTTCTTTTCTCCTAAGCCTTGTCTTACGTTGGTATTTAATCAAATAAAAAACAAAACAAATTCATTAATTACATAAAAGCTGGCGCTAAGTAACATCCATTAATCAAACAAAAGACAACCTCATCTGTGCATAATTAATAACTCTTTTCTCACTACATCAAAGGCTATCGCCTTTCCACAAAATTTTAATCACTTTCTAACGTATTACCATCAACTTAATTACTTTTGAACACAAACATAAAAAGTTAGAAAACTAAGACAGTTTTAAAGCTTCCCCAGTTATTACCTATTAAGATTTGGTAACTCCCCCAAAATTCCAAGAAAATGAGCCACTCATGCAACTAATATAGAATTCATCTTTGGAAAATCTTATGAGACTGATGTAATTATTTAGCTTCTGAATGATTAAAAGAGAAACTTAAAGCAATATTACACAGTTATTTAACCAAATATCAAAGTTATCAAAGGCTTACCAGCACATCAGTCAACTACATACAGATGGGGTTTAGGGTCCTGCGTATGATTAAACCAACTGATCATGCTGAGACCACAGTAATGAAACATTTCGGCACAAGTAAGTGTAAAAAAAAGCTCTACTCTTTTTAGTTTGGTTTTGTTTTCATAACTCATCAAAATGGATATTCATCTAAGTTTTAAGCATTTAGCCACTAGCAGAATAATTTTATTTCTCTCTCCTTTCTCTCCCTTGCCACTATATTAGCAACTTAAGGAAGTTAATCCTAACTCTCAGAAAAGATTGTGTTCATAATCCCTTATACAAAAACTAAATAAATTTTATGCTAGGTGAGAAGCAAAAGGTTTCTGGGCCCAGCATTTCAACTGACATTGTATGTTTTATAGATCTGTAGGAAGGCATTTCTACCCTTTTTTAGTGGTTTTAGGGTAGGGAGCTTTTAAAAGAACTACAAATTATAAGGCCTCTCCCCAGACTAAGTAAATCAGAATTTTTGACAATGGCCTACCATAAAAGGGCAGAACTGTACCCAAAACTTTTTTACTTCCTTTAATAATCAATTTATATTTTAAAGTTTTAATCACCTTTTGTGGTAAAACAGTTCAAAGTTTATTATAATTTATTTTTTTTTTTCCTTAAAAAAATTTTAAGGCATCCTTTGGTAGAAAAGGTCCATTGGTAGAAAAAATCCTTTTACAACTCTCAGCACACCACTTTTACAGTTGCACTTTTTAGACAGTGAAATCGTACTAGGTGTACATATATAGTATATATGCCATACATATACATATTTCTTTTAAAGGCAAAAAAAACTCCACATGACTTAGAACTATTTCTAAATGTTTACAAACCTAATTTTGTACAAGGGTAAAAATGTTCTAGTTTGTTGCAAATTTTTCTCTTGGTGTGGTTCAGAAGTATACTAAAATCTGGGCCACATTTCAGATCTTCAGAAAATATAAACTAGAATACCTCCTGTCTTGAATTATATAGGGAACAGTCAGGAGTCCTTTTACACTTGCCTGCCCCAGTTATGAAAGCCTTTTCTGTTCATTCACTCTCATAAGACTTTCCTGTATTTTAGCTACAGTTCACCTCTCAGAAAAGTCTGCTATCATCTAAAAGTATGCATTGTCTCCAGAATTATTTCTGTCATTAATGAGAAACCTAACATTCCCCAATTTCCACTGGTAATAATAGTACTTCTTTCTCCAGACAACTTATCATTTATTTCAAATAAATCAAATGACAACAAACTTTACATCCATTTTAGAAACAAGAGAATGTTGTTTTAATTTTTTAAAGGTTTATTTTTCTCTTCTGTCTCCACTATTACAAAATGAGCCACACAAATGAGGACACAGGGTCTGGGCTGCATTATTCCTAAATGGGGAACCAACTATGAAGTATCACGGCAAAGGATGGCAGCTTTCAGATTAATGGTTAGTAGGCCATAGTCAATTTCCAAGTAGTTCATATCAGTAGAGCTGACACTGATAAAAATGTAAATTAAAAAAATTACCTGTTTTGCTTGCTGAATTATCTGTTTGCTTGCTGAATGTGGATTGTGATTTTTACTAAAAGAGCAGGTATACTAAATAAAGGTCAAGCATAAAACAATTCATATGTACAAGTACCTACTAAGGTATAAAAATGACTAGGTGCTCTAGATAATGCAAAGAGCTATACCTTTTGGGCTAAGAGTGAATCACCCTGTCCACTGCCTTTATTCCAGAGACACGGAAACAGGGCAGAGAAGACAGGACTCTCAAGTCACATAGCAAGGACAGAGCTACCTACCTGTCACACCACCACTTTAAACTTACAGAGTGTACTACCTATAGATGAAAGTTAATACAATTCTGTCAGTCAAAGAGAGACAGATACAAAGGGTCTCGAAAAGGTTCATGGAAAATGTTCATTATGAAAAAAAACTATGCATGGATTTCAATTTTTCACCAAAATAAACTCACACTAACTAATTATAACATGTCTGAACGGGATCTAGTTTGAGGCACTAGGAAGGATAAGACATCAGTTTGAAAAGAATTCCTATCAGGGCAATATGAATTCTGCTAAAACTGAAGCAAGAACAAACATCAACTTTATGGTGAAGCTTGGGTAAAAGACTGGTGAAATCACTGATGCTTCAGGAAAAGTTTATGGGGATAATGTCCCAAAGAAATCAGCAGTTTACATTTAAGAAGAGACAAAATGATGTTGGAGATGATGCCCATAGTGGCAGACCACATAAATTTTCAAGGAAGAAGTTAATCTTGTCCATGCCCAAGACCAACAATTAACAGTAGAAACAAAAGCCAACACCATAGATATCTCGATTGGTGTGGCTTACACGATTCTGACTGTAAAATTAAAGTTAAATTAAAGTTAAAGTTAAAATTAAAATTAAAGTTAAGCAAACTTTCCACTTGACTGGTGCCAAACCCAGATCAGCTGCAGACAAGAGCAAAGCTGTCAATGGACATTTTAAACAAGTGGGATCAAGATCCTGGTAAGAATTGAGGGAGGAGACCAAACGTGGCTTTACGAGTACAATCCTGAAAATAAAGCACAACCAAGCAATGACTACCAAGAGGCAGAAGTGGTCCAGTCGAAGCAAAAGTGAACCAGTCAAGAGCAAAGGTCGTGGAAACAGTTTTTTGGGATGCTCAAGGCATTTTGCTTGTTGACTTTCTGGAGGGCCAAAGAACAATAACATCTACTTATTATGAGAATGTTTTCAGAAAGTTAGCCAAAGCTTTAGCAGAAAAATGCCCAGGAAAGCTTCACCAGAGAGTCCTTCTCCACCATGGCAATGCTCCTGCTCATTCCTCTCATCAAACAAGGGCAATTTTACAGGAATTTCAACAGGACACCATTAGGCATCCATCTCTAAGGTCCTAATTTGGCTCTTTCTGGCTCCATCTCCTAATCTTAAAAAATCTTTAAGGGGCACCCATTTTTCTTCAGTCAAAAAAGACTACATTGACATGGTTAAATTCCCAGGACGCTTGGTTCTTTTTTATCCCTAGTCTCCAGATCTCCAGATACCCTCCTCCTTCAGGAATGGATTAAATGACTAGTATCATCACTCACAAAAGTGTCCTGATCTTGATGGAGCTTATGTTGAGAAATAAAGTTTACATTTTTTAGTTGTATGTTTTAATTTCATTTTCCATAAACTTTTTGAAGTCCCCTCACGTATGTTTGATATAGTTTGGCTCTGTGTCCCCAACCAAATTCCATCTTGAATTGTAATCCCCACGTCAGGGGAGGAACCTGGTGGAAGGTGATTAGATTATGGGGGCAGTTTCCCCATGCTGTTCTCATGATAGTGACTTCTCATGGATCTGACGGTTTAGAAGTGTGGCGCTTCCCCACTTTGTTCTCTTTCCTGGGGCCATGTAAATTGTGCTTTGCTTCCCCTTTACCTCCCCAGCCATGCAGAACTGTGACTCAATTAAAACTGTTTTCTTTATAAATTATGCAGTCTCATGTAGTTTTTTATAATACTGTGAAAATGGACAAATACAATGTTCAATACTACCAATAATTTGTACTAAAAGCTTGGGGTTTTTTGCTCTTCCTAAGATCTTTGAAGACAGAAGTTGTGCTGTTAATGATTAAGAGCACAGACTCTACAACCAGACTGCCTGGCTTCATATGCTGAGCTACCATTTACTAGTCCTGTGACCTTATACAAGCTATTTGGCCTTTGTATGCCTCAGGATACTCACCTATAAAATGGAGGTAACAGCACCTACTTTAGAGATTGTTACAGAAAATACAAGTTGAGCACTCCAATCCACAATCCAAAATACTCCAAAATCTGAAAATTTTTGAGCACCAACAGGACAAAAGTGGAAAATTCCATCTCTGACACCTTTGCTTTCTGATGGCTCAATGTACACAAATGGTTTCACGCACAAAATTATGTAAAATACTGTATAAAATTACCTCCAGGCTATACATATAAGGGTATATTTGAAACATAAATGAATTTCATGTTTGGAATTGAGTCCCATCCCCAAGGTACCTCATTCAAATATTCAAATATTCCAAAATCTGAAGGAATCCAAAATCAAAACCACTTCTGGCCCCAAGCATTTCATACAAGGGATACACAACCTGTAAACAATTTAATACTCGTAAATAATTAGGACATTGCCTGTCACATAGTGATTGCACAAATATTAGCTAAACTCTCTCTCCATACATAGATTCCCTGGGCTTACCAGAGTAATCATCACTAAGTCCTCAAACTACTTATGCTCAGTAAGCTACAGCAGACACAGTAGGCAAAGAAATAACAATACTGTCCTTACAGACTTCAAAACAAAATTCCTGAAACCATGAAACTAGATTCAAGTTTTATTTCTACTTCTAATTTCCAGAATATTGGGAAATTAGTTTTCTGGGTTTACCTTTCTCTGACATGGGTACAACAAAGCCTGTCATCAGTACAGTTGTAAAGATTAAACAACAAGCTAAATCCCTGGGTGCAGCTAGACCACAAAGTACTTCAAAGATTTGTATAAAGAATGTAAGACTTACTGTTCAGAGTCATAGTAGTCCATACGCTTCTTTTTCTTGTTGTAAGCCGCAACTCGAAAGGGAACTATTTCCAAAGTGATTAAACCAGGGGCCATTGTCAGCACTTTGGCACCATGACTTGGCTCATAAAGATCTTTCCCTGTTTCTGGATGAGGCATGCCAGCAGGGTCTCGTCCAACAATGTAAAAGTTGGCTCCTGCAACCATCCGTGCTCTGCAATGCCACTGGACCTAGAATAAAAGTTTCATTTTGGATAACTTTGCTTTTATGACTATGTACTTAGAAGTAGTAAGTGGATAATAAATGCATATGCTTTTTACATAATCATTATCAGTAGGAAATCTCAACAAATTTAGATGTATCATCATGGGAAGCCAGAAACAAAACTAACAAAAAACAACAACAAATCTCCCCCAAACCAAAAGATTAAAAGCATAAATATTTATGGATATATGTGTATATATATTTATGTATTACTTATATGTAAATGTACATGTGTCTAGATGTTTGATTTTACACAACTACCAGATGCCATTTATACAGCTCAAAATCTAATCTCTGAGGTTAGAAGTCAGGATAATGGCTGATCCCTGGAGGGAGGCAACTGCAAGGAGCTTCTGGAATCATGGTAATGCTCTGTTTCTTGATCCAGTATCTAGGTTCTGGTAATTAGGGTGTGCTCACTGTAAAAGTTCATTGAGATATATGCACACTTATAATTTATGAACTTTTCTGTTATATTATACTTTAACAGGTTAAGAAAAAAAAAACCCTGTTGGATAAAAAAGACATGTAAGTACTTACAAAAACTCGTACTGAGAAAATCATATAACTAATATATAACTAATCTTGTAACATATGCCCAATACTAGCTAAAAAAAAAAAAAAAAAAGATTGGTTGTGAGTAAACGGCCATGCTGCATCCAAAACTAGCCTTTAAGCCTCTAGTTTCAGACCTAGTAAGATCTATTATTAAAAAAACAAAATTAGTCTAACACCTAGAATAATGAAACCTTAGAACTTAAAGTGACAGTAAAAGATCATCTCTAGTTCAACAGTCTCCTTAAGATTTGAAGAAAGTGAAGGTTACGTGACTGATCAATAAAGTTTAGGATAAACTCAGGCCTAGAAATTTGGTCTTAGCTCCCTTTCAGTGTAAGGCTCTATTATTTAGTAATTTATAAAACCATCACTGTTCCATATTAAAATAAGGTATAAATGATGACCACTACACATAAATAACCAAATCATCTTTTATGGTTTTGTTTTCATTTTATGTCTCTCGATAATTTCCTGCATACCAGGTACTTATCTATTTACCAACATAGTTTAGAAACTGCAACAGTAAGAGAGCAATTCCATACCTCACACCTGAATTGTTCACCCTGAGGGGTTTTAACTTTTTCAGTTGTTTCTACTGATGTTTGCCTGCATGTTTTCAAACAGCATGCTTACACTTTGTTTTGACTGTTTAATTTTACATAGTATATAACATAGACCTTATTTCCACCTCACTTAGATTTTCTACCACATTTGAGTATTTAATGAGGTTCTTATTCTCCAACAGGTACAGTGATATCAATATTTTTGGTGAAATCAATATTCATTTGTAAAGTGAGGATTATAATAGTATTTATCTCATAGAAGTTTTAAGAAAATTAATAAATGAAACATGTGAGGGCTTTGAATAACACCTGGCACACAGTAAGCATACAATAAATGTTTGCCACTATTACCTCTATTTTAATCCCCTTTTTGTACAACTGTTTTTCCTAAAGATTGCCTTGATTTTTTTCCACTTGCATAGTTTTCCCAGGTTTTTGTGTACCTTGCTCTAACCTTCTTCATGAGCACACAGTTTAACATAATTCCCATGTTCCTTGCAGTGTGGCCATATCACTCAGTACTGACCAAAGGAATGACTGCCAAAGTGATATGCAGTTCTTCCAATTGTGGCCCATTAAAAAGCCCCCTGGCACTTTCCTAGTTCCTAGAACTAGGAAGGAACTATCATAGTTCTGAATGAACAATATGGCAAAGTATGATGCTGACAGATGTTTGTTCCATATATATATATATATATGCTACTACTTCTTCCACCCACCCTCAGATTCAGCTCTTCACAACAATTCTGATCATTCCCCTCAGTCCCTATACAGTAGACAGACATACGACCTCTCAGTTCAGACTCCTGTAATCAAGGGATCAATCAGAATTTTATCTTCAATTAATTGCTCTGCAACTCCACTTAAATGGAAAATCTTTTCTGCCTCATGCAAATTAGAAGCTACTTATATGGAGTGAAATTAAAAGGGCAGTTTAAGTTCTCTGAACTTCAGTAAACCTAATTTGCCTATTAAATATCTATGTCTATCACATTCAAGTACCCAAAGGTCAATAATCTGGAAATGTTTGACTTAGTTTTAATATGTAAGGAAGGTCAGATAATTTAACCCAATTCCTTTTGTCCTTTTAAAATCAGAGAGGAAACTGAAGCTCAGAAAAATTAAGCACCTTACCAGGGGGTAGAGCATTATTGGTGGCAGTGGCCAGTTCTAATTTCTAGTCTTGTACAATTACTAGAAAATTTAATTGCTTCTTTGATTTCCTCTAGAGGTTATATGAGTAAATTAAAACCATGAGTCAACATTCTCTTGCAGGTGACTTGAATGATTTTCATTTACATTTTACTGAATGGTTCTCCAATGAGAATACTTTTAAATTTTGAATAAACATGAATAAACAGAACACATGAAGCTCTTCCAAGAATACCTGTTGTGAGTCAACTTATAACCTACTGAAAAGTTATTATACTTTGTCGTCAAGAGAATGTAAGTCAGCCTTCATCAGTGGTATATCTGATTAAGAATACAGACCTTAAGAGTCAGGCTATCCTAGATTTGAGTCCTAGCTTTGCCCCTTACTGACTGAGTGTCCTTAAGTAAGTTCCTTACATAAATGCAGTCTTTTAATTTATAAAAATGAGAATAATGCTTAACACCAAAGGTTAATAGATTTGAAAGCACTCAAGATAGCACCTGGCCCTCAGGAAATAACAGCCACACACACTGATGCTGTTACTATTACTCAGTGAAACATTTCCTGCGAAA